>NC_087458.1:19134574-19440991 GCF_036321535.1 Camelus dromedarius
TCCTAAACACATCACCCTAATAGGTTAAGCTAGTTTCACTTTCATGTGTTCCCTTCCTGGGGACATCACTGTCACTAGGGTGCATCACATTGGCTCCTGTGGTTTCTTTCCATGTATGACAATCTGTAAGAGTTGGAATACCTGACCTTGTGTTTTATTTTGCACGGCCGTGGCCCTCAGCAGCATGGTTGTGTGGTGATTGTCCTTTTATGCACTCCCTGGTGGTGTTTGGATGTGCAAACAAACAGACTAAGAACAAAGTAAGTGTGCGAAGGAAGGGCCATTTCTCTCTCACCGTGGCTCTCCCCAGTCACTTCTGGTACAGGAGGAAGACCCTGGGGGCTGCTTCCTGATTATGCATTTTCAGTTTCATAAGCAACTGCAACAGGAAAGCACGAGACTAGGTCTTATTTCCTAAGACACGTTATTTTTGTCAGCCCATTGCTCCTATCACTATTCAGCTTCTAGCTTTTTACACTTTTAAAGAAATCCTTTTTGCTTGAAAAAAAAAGTCATGCCCAAAACTGTACATTCACTGCTGCCAGAAAAAGCAATAAAAAGGGAAAAATATATAGCATCTCTTCCACGGTTCACTAGGCTTCTTTCAACTATAGGACAGCCCTTCAAAGCTTGTTCTTCTGGGGACAGGCAGGAGGACAGAGGAATGGCTTCTTCCCGAGGGTCACCATGAAGAATGAATGCAAAGTAGCAGGAATTGCCCCATTCCTAATCACCCCTCATCTCCTTTCCCCTGCTCCCCCGTCTCTCCTCTTTTTCTCTCTCCCTGTCCCTTTTCATGTTCTCCCTCCTCCCCAGTCTTTCTTAGGTCCTTTTATCTGGATAGTTTTTTTTTAAAACTATTTATTTATTTTGTTAGTGGGGCGGTAATTAGGTTTATTTTTAGAGGAGGTATTGGAGATTGAACCCAGGACCTCATGCATGCTAAACGTATGCTCTACCACTTGAGCTATACCCTTCCCCCTGGACAGGTTTTTAATATTGTAAGAACCTTAAGACGAATGAAATATGATTTGAGTGTTCTGATGACCTAAGAGGAAGGGTCTTTGGATTTCCTAGTTCTCTCCTAACTAATGTCTTCTCTGGGAGCAAACTGTTTATCCGTCAAGCAAATTAGCTCTTCTCCAGCAAGGTAACCATCTGCTGATCTTCAAGAGGTAAGAATTCTTTTTTTTCAAGATTAAGGCCAAGAATCTGTATTGGCTTTATACAGATTCTCTGGAAGGAAGTGGAAACAGTCCCACCCAGGAATGCTGACCTTGGACAAAGAGGAGTGCAGTACTACTGGGGGAGGTTGAGGGGGCCTCTGTAATCTGCCCCGAACTGCCTTTTCAGCCTCGTTGGCTACAACCCCCTGACAGGGCTGCAGCCTTCTCGAGGTAAATTGAACGTCTTTCTTCTCCCCTGGTATATGAGGCCAGACCTTAGCCAATATGTTCTTCCCACTGCCTGGAAAGCGCCATCCCACACACAGTGAGCAACTCACATGCCCTTTCTGCCAGGGAGGGTGCATCTGTCCTTTAAGGTGCAGTCCTGGGCCCATCCCTTCCTCTGCCTTCCTTGAGTAGCTCAGCTTGTCCCATCGCTTCTCTGAACACCTACAGCACTTACCCTGAGTCGGGCAGAAGTTCATCTCCATGATGAAAACATACTGGCACCTAAATGGAATATGACACTCTTGCTAAAATTGAGCAGGCTTTGAAAAAGTGGCGTGTGTGTGTCTGTGTGTGTCTGTGTGTGTCTTAGTGAAGAGGCTGAAGGCTGAGAGGGTGGGGAGAAGAAATGGTGAGTACAGAGAGTATAACCAGAGAGAAGTGATGGAAATAAAATATTGCCTTCTGGTCCTGATCACGTGTCTTACAGAGCCCATCCTCTTCCATAGCTGTGCTAATTCTCTCTCTCTCCACTCTGGCTGGCATCCAGGATCTGTCATTTTTGTAGATGGTAGAAACTCACCAAGGCTTCTCAAACTCCTGTTCAATATGTTCAGTATTTAAAAAACATCTTTTCAATTTGGAGAGACCACTGTATGCGTGCGCGCATGCGCGCGCGCACACACACACACACACACACACACACACACACACACACACACTATACCTCAAATGCCAAAATGTCCACTAAATTGTACTTAACTTCCTAAGTACTGCAGCTTTTGGCTCCTTCTGCATCCTCTTGGCCAAAACTAAAAACTGAATAGTTTATATTCTTCTCCCTTCCCTTCTCCAGCCTTTTCCTGGAAGTTCTAACTTGGAATCAGAACAGTTTCAGACAGTCTCCATCGCGTCCCGCGGTCTGGTCCGCAGTTGACACCGAAGCCTTTGACACATCAAACAAAGCTGCCCGGAACTTTTGTTCTCTGATGTGTGCCTACACATCTTTACAAGCTCGTAATAATATACTCTGTAAATAAAATGTGAATGTTATACAGCATTTTTGAATTACCCAGTTTTGCTTCTCTAGTAAAGACATATTTGTGAAGGATACTGGAAAAGTTGTAGACCTTGTAATACATTTTTCAGATAAAGTCCTAAAGGTATTCATATATGTCCATATAAATATGTATATTTATAGCCACAGCTATACACATGCCAGACATGAGAGTAAATAACTCATGTGGTTTTGAGATGAAAGAACAATGAAATAAACATCAGTAGTATTAGTAGTACTAGAAATGAAACTTTCCTTCCCTTCTTCCCTTCTTCCCATCTTGTCCTTTCTTTCAACAAATATGTAGTATCTGCTACATACATATTTGGTGCTGTAAGGAATAGAAAGATTAAAATACTGATCGCTGCTCTGAAGTCACTTTCAATCTTGTTAGGAAGACAAGGCATAACGAAAAAGATTATATGATATAGACATGAAAAGATTAACACATAACATATCATGAAACAATATGTGATTATACAGCAGACAGGCGGTGTTGGCGATTAGCGCTATGGTTTTGAGGTAGACATCTCTGTGGGTTGGGCGGTCCTGGCAGGCTTCCAAGAGGAGGAGGAGCTTCAGTTGGGCAGAAAAGAGAAGCACAGGACAACTAAACTGAGCAGTGGATTAAAAGACTAAGCATGTGGGATTAAAATGTTGTATTGATAATGTGATCTCAATGATGTTTTTAGAAGAGATGCTTAGAGGTTGGGGAGGTAGAGCTCAGTGGCAGAGTGCCTGCTTAGCATGCATGAGGTCCTGGGCTCAATCCCCAGTACCTCCAGCAAAATAAATAAATAAAAACCTAATTTCGCCCCCCCCCCAGAAATAAAGTAAAAATATTTTTTTAAATGTTAAAAAAAAACCCAGATTCTTAAAAAAAAAAAAGAAAGAAAGAAAGAAAATACAGAAAAATACTGACTGTGGTTGACTTTGAGCAGTGGGATTATTGTCTTCTTGATATTTGTCTGTATTTTCCAAATTAACTATCATGAATCTTAAAAAAATAATATGTGGGGAGGGTATAGCTCAAGTGGTAGAGTGAGTGATTAGCATGCACCAGGTCCCGGGTTCAATCCCCAGTACCTTCTCTAAAAATAAATAAATAAACTTAATTAACACCCCCACCCAAAAAGAAAAAAAGAATATGTAATGAAACCTTTACAAAATCATGCATCAATTTCTGTCGACCTTTTGCTCACAAATTTTCTAGCAATGATACAGGATTCTCTCTCCTAGCTCATGTTTATAACAAACCAATTATTTTCCTCACAGAAATGTGGAGGCAATTTCCATGATTAATGTTTCGTTTGATATGTTAGGTGACTTTTGTGTTCTCTTCCTTTCATATTGGCCATTGTTCCAGTTCTTTTCTGTGTAACAGAATCATCCCCTAGTGCTGTAACCAATGCTTTATTGTGGTTATCGATTCTGAGGGTCAGGTGTAAGGACAGGGCACACACGGGGGATTTGTCTTTGCTCCGCAATGTCTGGGTCCTCAGCTGGAAGATTAAAAGGCTTAGGGTGACTTGACAGCTGGACGTTGGAATTATCTGAAGGCTTATTCACTCAGACATCTGGCAGTGGCTGGAATCTAAGCTGAGGCTACTGGCCAGAACACCCGCATGTCACCTTCGTCACCTGGGCTCCCTTATAATATGGAGGTTGTCTTCTAAGGGCGTGTCCAAGATAGAGAGCTAGCCAGGCAGAATCCACACCTCCTTTAACGATCTTTTACAACATAGCCTTGGAAATCACCCAGCCTCACTTTTTCTCCATTCTATTTGTCGAGGGGGCCACAAATCCCACCTCCCTTCTAGTGTCAAGGGGAGAGGGATAGCCCCTGCCTCTTGATGCGCGAGTGACAGGGTTCCAGAAGAACATGTGGAACTGGACAAATTTCTGTGATGATTTTTGGAAAATACAATAGACCACAGCCATCATCATGCTTTCTCTTGCAGTTAAGTCTGTTGTCCCCAGTTCATACTGAAAAAGCCAGATGAGCCACAGATTTTTTCAGGTCCAGAGCGATTTGAGATGGCAGAGAGACCTCCCTAGTTCAGTGACACGAAGTGCTTGCTGCAAGTTGCTTTCCCACTAGGGAAAGAAAGGTCCCACCTTCATCACTGAAATAGTTTGGTTAACAGTCCGGGAACTGCTGTTTATTTTGTTAATAGGCTGGCCAAGACCAGAAAGTTCTGCTGAGAGAGTCCATGTCTCATTGAAGTTTACATTCTGTCTTATATTTGTAAATACAGATATAAAGTCATTTCTTGAGTGTGGAAGGATCAAACAGACCCAACAGAGGAAGCTTGGAAAAGGAGCAGGGAAAGAGGGAAAATGTGTGTACAGGAGAGAGGGCTGGGGGAGAGGAGGAAGGAGCTTTTTAAATCTCTGCCATTCATCTTCGCCAAGTGGGAGATCTTGGTTGACCATCATTGGGTCTTGGTAGACAGAACACAGCAGAATGATCTTCCAGCAGTGTTTGAATGGGCTGTGCCAACATACTTGCCATCAGCGTTCTGCCTGGTCAATAATACACAAATCAACCCAAGCAATATGTATTTTATACCTCTTATGTGCTTCTTTTAGGTCTGTGAGAAGCTTATGTAAAATAAAAAATGAGACTCTGGCCTCAGGGAGTTTAGTTCTCAGGGCAAGGGGGTCAAAGGAGAATCATATACTTGACATAAGTCACTTGCTCACTCTACAGTGAGAATGCGAGTTGTCAGCTAACCAGGGTGCCGGTGCAACTTGAAAACTGAATGAAATAAGAATAGAAATAAAGTTTATCAAATGTCCCCGCAGCCACACTTTTTGTCCAGTATAAAGGAGACGTTTTATTTAGGTCTTATGAGGATAATGGCTCAAGGAGCCCAGGGAAAATCGTGTTAGAATAGTGTTTCCAAACTTATTTGACAACAAAAGCCACTGAGTGAGTACAGATTTCAGGGCCAGTCTGCCGGAGATTCTGATCTTGTGGTTCTAGGGTGAGCTTAGGAAACTGTAGTTTTTACAGAGGAAAATTTGGAAAATTGAGATCTGAGAGAAATTGCAATTGACCAAAGAGGAATGAAAACTCAAAGAACTGCTTGTGCAATTAAAAGAAGAAACTGAGCACAGCTAATTAGATGCTTTGTGCCCATTTCACAAAGTGATCGACTCTACATTAGCAACAATGCAGATAAATACAAGAAAAAAATGCACTAATTCAAAATACTCTGTTCATTTGTCAAGACATTTCCAGCAAATGTGAGTCTCCGACTGAAAAGCAGATAGAGTTACTTGCAATTATGCAGATAAACACATCACATTAATTTTTGTAACCTTTAAGTAGGTTCTGGAAAAAGGTAAAGTTAAAAACAGGCAATGCTTAAAATTAACTAAAATAATTTTAAAGGATTCAAAAATTAAATTCTCCTCCTACTGATCAAAAATCCCTTCCTTCTTTATCTCTGATTTTTAGTAATAAGCATTTTTTTTCTTTTCAAACTTCTTAGAGCATAATTTTTTTTTTCAACTGTATCTTGGAAGGTGAGACTTTAACTATTGACAGTCCTAATAAAATCCAATAAAGCCAAATGTTTCTAAACATTCTAAAAAAATCAGACTTTAATGTTCCAACTCACAAGTAATGTAATGAGTTTTGTGCCGCTTAATTGTAGTTTCGGGTTTTTTTTTTTAATTGTAGTTGTAGTTTTAAATGAAAGAATTCATGTAAAAGCTCTAATTCTGAATATAAAAGATGTCAAATAAATTTAAGTATCTCACATTATGAATTATCATTATTACCATTGTCATCTTCATAGTTAGACTTGATTGAATGGCTGCTTTGTGCCAAGAAAAATGCCAAGTGCTGTGGGGAAACAGAGGTGAAATAAGATACTTCCCACCCTCCAGTGAAGGACACACTAACTATGGTGCAAATCAGAATATAATAAACCACACGATGAAGTTCACAAAATAGGGAAATTGCACAGCTGGGTTCTGCCAGAGGAAAAGACTTTATGGAGAAAGGAGCTTTTCAACTGGCCTACAAAACGTTTCTACAAAAATGCTGTATTCTCAGCAGTTGCTCAGCATTCCCTAGAAGTATCTTGGTTACTCTTCATGAATTATTTGGTGATGTGAAATGATTAATGTTTAATGCTTTCCTATGGAATAGACTTTCCCAATGAGTCTGACTCAACGGTTTGAGTCGTTTCAGTGTAACGAACTGAGAAGTTGTTTTGTGGAAGGAAATTGCAAAGGCTCTTCAATACTAGTTTACCTTGGCTATCATTTCATGCAGATCCTTCAAAGATTTACTGACTCATGCACTTTAATATCCCATTGTCTCCCTGTGCAAAATGAAGAGGAGAAATTTCTTGATCTATATAGTGATCTTCACAATTCAGACCTTGAAACAGAACGACTGAATAACTGAGGCAAAATAATGTTCCTCAATCATCCAGGTGATTGCTTCACTTAAGAGGACCATTAGAAATATGGTTTTAAGAGATATATATATATATATATATGGAAAGAGAAAATTTCAGGCATGGAAAAAATATGTTTAAAATATTAAATAGGTGGTTGTGAGAACAGGGGTAGCAAGGAGCATTCTAGTTATGCTTTCCTGTTCTAAAGCAAAAAATAAACATTAGGATAATGTTCATTTGCTCCACATCTCCGCTTTTTATTATCTTCTTGCATTCAATTCAGATTTTCAAGTCTAGGGAATACACCGTACAATTGTGAAATCTACACATCATAGCAGATCACTTTGTTTCACATATTCAGTATAGACGAATAGGAAGGGGAAAAATATTAAAACATAAAAAATACAAACTTATTTTGCCACCAATCTCAAACACCATGATAAAACATCTGAATTTTTCAAAACAAATTAAGTTGTACATGAACATAAGAATCAAATAGTTCTAACAAAGTTATAAAAAAAGCAATTCCCTACTGCCCTTCTTCTATTTCTCCCTGTTCAAAAATCAGCTGCTTTTATCTCTTATAGTCAGTTATTCTGATATTTACCTCCATGTCCTAAATGGCACGCATTGTTATTCTTTGTCTTTGTTTTTCCAAGTTTTAGGCAACCTTGATTGACTTTCTGCTATGGAAGCTGAGGATTTTGCTCTTTTTCTTTTTTCCTAATGAATAACTCCTACCAGAGACCTGTAATCCTTCCAATCCTCCCATCCTCCTGGTGTAGTTATATCATAATTTTGACTAAGTTTCATTGTTTGTTATTGAGATCATGGAAATATTATTCACAGATGAATGTTTCCTGCAGAGCTGTTTTCTCAACTGTTTTTCTAAGTGCTGTTCACTAATTCAACTATCTTTTCACAAGTGCCTAAATTTCCCCAACAAGTCGCTCAGATGCAGTAAATGCTCTATCAACGTCACCTTCTTGAAGAGATCTCTCCCAGCGCCTTCTGACCTGCCCCAGTCCCCAGCGCCTGCCTCCAATGCCTGGTACTCAGCTACTGAGTTCTTCCTTCGCTGTCACCCTGGGCATCCCCTTCACATCTTTCCTCTGTACCAGATTTCCTGTTTCCTGTATCAAGTGTCTTCTTCTTTTCGGGTTTCCTACCTTGTTTTGATAAAGCAAAATCTCCTTTCATGAGAAGTGCACAGCAGGTACAGTTTTTGAAATTTTGCCTGTCTAAAAATATCCTTTTTTCTCCCTGACACTTGGGGACTGATGGGTGGCTTGGATAAGCATAGAATTCTTGGTTCGAAATAATCTTCCTTCAGTATTTTGAAGACACTGCTCCATTACTTTTCAGCTTCCCATGTAAATGCAGAGAAGCGTGAGACTGCTGATTGCTGATTTTTTGTGCATGGTCTTTTTTTCTCTTGTATCTCTACAACTTCTGTGATCTTCTCTTTGTCTCCAATGTTCTCAGATTTCACAATGATGCACCTTAGTGTTGGTCATTTTTATCCAGTGTTTTGGGTACTTAGACTAGGGGACTTTCAGTATGGAATCTCTCTCAACTCTAGGAAAATATCTTGAAAATTGTTTATTTCCTCATCCATGTCTTCTCTCTTCTATTACAGGTATAATGAACCTCCTGGATTAGTTTATACCTTTTTGTCTACTTTCTAGATGATTTCTGCAACTTTTCCAACTTTTCTATTGAGTTTTGTTATTTCACAGATTTACTTTGTAAGAGGTCCTCTTGTTCTTGACAGGTTTTATATATATAGTATTCTACTCCTCTTTTATGGTAGCAATATCTAGTAATGTTAGAATTTCTTCTTTTAAGTTCACTGTGTAGTCTTTTTCTTCTACCCCAAGTTGTTTATTTTTCCCTATGTATTTCAGTCTCTATCAATCATGTTAGAGTGTTTTCTTATGCCTGGCAGTCATTAGTTATCTGCTCTTTTTTAAGAATGGGACACCAAAAAGCTGATTGGATACCCTGAGTACATGGCTGCAACTTGACAATGACCTTTCCTGTAGGATGAGCTGGTTGGGAAAACTTGGGTCTCAGCATCTTTTAGGTCTTTCGTCTTCAGATAATCAAAATCCCCAGAAAAGACTCTTCCAATCTCCTGCCTAGAGGATAAGAGACTGCTGTCAGTGCAGGAAGATGACTGGGACCTCAACATCAAGTATGGGTTCCTACTCCCCCCAAATTGCTATTAGAGAGTTTTTAAATGTAGAAAAGCTGAAGGAATAGCCCAATGGCTACCTGTATACCCTCCATCTAGATTCCACAGTAGCTAACTGTTGGCCCTATTTGTTCTCGCTCGCTCTCTCTGAACCTTTGAAGCTAAGAGGCTGTCACCATGGCATTTCACTTTTCAGTATTTTGGTATACATCTCCTCAAAGTGAGGACATTTCCTATATAACCACAGCAGTGCTATCATATGTAAGAAAAAACAATTATTTAATGCCCAGTCCTATTCAGATTTCCCCAACCAATTGATACTCCTGTCTTAAACTATGCTAGTTTTCCCCAAGTCCAAGCTTTACCTTTATCCTCCCCTGATGATAAATCTATAGTCTTTTGCTGGAGTTGGGGGAAGGGCAGTCATCTAGCCAAGTAGAGTGGTGGAGGGTCTCTAACTATTTCTTAATTTGCAACCCCCTCCCACTATCACCACCAACAAACACAAGTACATTCAAGTTCACTTCCTGTGGTAGTTGGTGCTGTCATTTCCTGAATGAGCTTTCTGGGGATTCTGTGTCACAAATTGGGTTAGTTTTTGCATTTCCTATTGCTAAATTAGGGTTCCGTTTTTTCATATATGCTGTGTTGAGGATTATTATGTTATTTATTGTTCAAACCAGAATGCATTTGAGAGTAAAAGTTGGCACTATTATTAATTATACCAGGACTAGTCATAGGGGTAAACCAGGACTGTTCTTGGAAGACCAGCATATGGTCACTTTATGAGGTCGATTCCTTACCTGTATGCTTTCCAGCTTCAGAGTTTGGTTCTCCTGGTCCTCTCACCTGATCTCCCCATCCGTGTGGCTTTATGTACAAATAACAAACAAAACTCTCCTGTTGTTTTACAGGGGTTTGTGAGTAAAGATAATTGCATGTGTTCAGTTGCATTATCTTTATCCAATCTAATGATCTTGAAGTCACTGTGATCCCTTTGTACTTGGCACTGCATTTTGTTATTTGAGTGTTCTTGAATGCTTTGTTCCAAAGAAGATAGCATCTCTAATGCTTACTCTTTAAAGTCATCACATGACCTAATGTGAAGTATTTTATGTACGTATTCAATAAATATATTAATTTTATTTGATTAGAACTCACCATCACTGTTTATGTCAAACATGGAACATCAAATAAGTGGCAGGCAAACCAAAATTAGAAGGCATATGATAAAGATTGTTAAAAGTTTTAAGTAGATTCTAGGGTTTACTGTCCCCTCTGCCTGATATAGGTTCTCTGCACATCTCTGTCTTTGAAAATCCTATTCATCTTTCAAAGCTCACCTCTAATCTGCCTCCACCTTTACATCTTCCCTGATAATTTCCTTGAAAGAAAAAAAAAAGTAATTTCTTTTTCCTCTAAACTCTTGTGACACATATATTCATATTATTTGTGGCATTTATTCCATGGCTTATGTATTTCCCCTAGTGCAATGGCTTTCACTTTATTTTGACTACAACCCACATTAAAGTGTGTATCTTACATTGCAACCCACTATGCATATGCATATGCATATACAACAGAACACACATTTACACACGTGCACGCACGCACACATACACAACACACATATCACTGGAATGAGAGTAACTGAACTAATACTGCCCCTTACTGAGGCACTGATGTTTTATAAATTATTACCTTTTACTCTTTAAAAAGTGCTGCCAGAGTCCCTGAAAATTGATTTCTTGATTCTCTAATGAATGGTGGCTCACAATTTATAAAACAATGCCCTAGTACAGGGCTTCTTAACTTGGAATCCACATATACAATTCACTGGTCCGTGAACTTGGACAGAAAAATAATTATGTCTTTATTTTCACTTACCTTTTACTGAAATTTAGAATTCCCTCTTCTTATGGATATAGGTAACTAACCTTAGCAGTACTAACAATATCTATAACTTTGTCACTGATAGAAATCTCAGATCTTTTCATATCACGTGATGCATATGGTAGGTATCTTGAAATATCTTTTAAATTCATCACTCTTTTGGAATTTTTGAAGCTATTGGCCTGCTGCAAAGTCTTATTTTATCTGTGGATTAAAAAAGCACATGTATTATTTATCACAAATTTGCTTTGTAATATTTTTATAACTCTATTTTAGTAAAATTGGCTTCCTTTGTAATCTATGGCTTTATTTTATACCTTCACAAACACCCTGAGAAGGGGCCCATGGGCATGACCAGACTGCCAAACAAGCGCAGTCTAGAAGAAGGTTAAGATCCTGCTAGTACACTGTGAGTGTACTAGAGACAAATGTCTGTCACAGAACTTTTCATACAAGAAAGGCTCTTATTTGTTAAACACATTATTTCTCCAGTTTACTCAGGGGTAATGTAAACCCAGAAAAATCTAGTCATGTACAAGTCAAACAATGTTATGCTAAAAAGCTAATTTGGCTACTTGTAATGGAAGAGATAGTTGGCTAGGGGCTCTAGACTAGTCAGTTGCATTAAAAAAAAACTTCCCCATTTTAGGGGCTTGCTATTCCAAAGGAACTTAAACTGTTGGGCAGATTATAACTCAGTATGATGAGACAAACAACATGGTAGTTAAGTAAAAAATCATTTCTTGGGCCCCTGTAATTTAAAAAAAAAGTATTGTGTTTTACATATGTAACACATGATCTCTTTGCATAAGGAATTTATACACTGCTGAGGGGACAGGCACCATAAGAACTGAGAACACAAGTGTTTCAGATGAGAAGGTTGAGACATGAAAGGAAACAGTTGGGGATAAGTCTTAAAACCGTCAACTGAGTTGGATCATAAGAAGCTTCGAATGCCAGATAGGACTTTATTCAATAAATATTTAAGATCTTTTGGAGATTTTTTGCATCAAAGCAAGGATGTAATGAAGGTCATATTTTAGGAAGCTCCATCTGAGAGTAGTATACAGGAGGTACTGAAGGGCACGGCAGTTAGAATCCTTAATATGTCATCATTGGTTACTTCATTTCTCTATTTGGAAACTCGTATTTTAAAATGCTTGCTAGATATTTCCACCAGAACCTCAAGCTCAATACTATGCTTCTAAAACCAAACTAATGTCCCCTACAAACCTGGGATTTCTGACTTTCCTATTCCTGTTACCACACACCCTCCCGGAAACCGTCTTAGATTTCTCCCTTTCCACCACCCACTTCCTGAGTAATCCTTCTTTCTGGCCAATTCCATGACTAGCCTGCTAAACTCATGAATCTCCAAAGTAGACATATGTTAGCCAGTGATACAAGATTAACTTGGGGCTCATAAAGTAGAAATTTTTAAGGGGAAATCCTACCTTTTGTTATTTGCAATATAAACATAACTAAACATGCCAACATTACAGTTTGTGATTCTTCTGTCTGTTAAGGGTCTGAGTTGTCAGTCTATCCTAGAGAAGCAATATACTTTCTTACCTCCCTCTGAGTTCTACCTTGACCTCCAGATGTGGCCACATTATCAGAGGTCTAAGTAGATTTGGTAAGGTAGTTTAGGCTCTCTTCAGATAAGGAGCAACTAAATAAAAGAAGAATGTGCTACTCTATGCACATTCTACACACACTCAACAGAAGCGGCAAAAAGTGGAGTGAAGACGAATAGTAAGAAAGCTCTGTTTATATTGTATCTACATGTCATTAAAATTTTAAGTGCTGATCGTCACATTCACCCTTCTCCTCTGGTTTAGTTCCTTTTATTGTCTCTCTATTATTAGTCTTTCCTTAATTCTCTGGACTTTCTTCCACTGATTTCCAGGGAACTTTTGTCCTAACTGGCTTTTTCTACTCTGGAAGCATCTAATTTGCTTGAGACTCAGCTGTTCCTCTCTAAGTCACATATTATCTCAGCATTTTATAATATTGAAAAGGGCAGAGAACTTTAACAACCAATTCAAAATATATCAAAGTTTGCTCATCAAATACCACCGACTTAAATTAGACAAATATTTCTTCTCCAGAGCTTTCAAAGTATGATTTATATATGAGATAAAGGATAAAGGAGCTGGCCAGAGGGGCTGGCTTCTTTGCCGAGATCTGCTTGTTCTTTTTCACCATCAGCAAACAGAGTAACTGATCTTTATCAGGGCAGAGACTTAAGCTGTCCCGAGTTTCTATGTAGTTAACCTTTTAGGAACAGAAGAACTCACGTTCATCATGCAGATTAGTCCTTGGTGAGTCCTTCCTCAGTAATCCAAAGATCTGCAAGGCACATGAGTTATCATGTGTGTGGTCAGTGCTCTATAGATTTTATTGAATTGGGAGATACTGCTATAGCAGAGTTTCTCAAGCCGGGCAGTTTGGGCTTTTCAGGCCAAATAATTTTTTTGTCGGGTAGGGCTGTCTTCTGCATTGTAGGATGTAGCTCCCCTGGCCTCTACCCACTAGATGTAGCACTTCCTCAGTTGCGACAACTGAAAATGTTTCCAAACATTGCCCCCAAGGGGAAAAATTGCTCCTGGCTGAGAACCATTATAGTATAGTTAAGAGGTGGTGCATGGTGCTTACTTAGCCTGAGCCCTGAAGACCATGTACATGTTTTGATTTTTCTATATACTATCTTGCCATTCTTTGGCAAATGTTATACTTTTAAGCAAGGTACCATTTATCTATACTAAATTTATTTTATATAATTCTTACTCACTTTATTATTATATTTATCTATCAAGTTATATTTTTTCATTATTTTTCTTATACTTAGCAACCATGCAGAAAAACATCTACCAGTTTTTCAAAGACCACCTCCATGGAACTTATTTTCACTATCTGAAGCCTTGAAATAAGGAAGAATGAACACAAATAGAAACTCAGGTAAAGAAGCTAATTTATGGGAGAGATGGGTTCAATTTTATGCAGGTAAAATTTGAACTGAATAAATGGTAGAATAAGTACTATGTCCAGCAACTACTTGAACAGCAGGTTGGAATATAGATAGACCTGGGAGTCAACAGTATAGTTGAGAACTGAAATTATGAAATATCCAAGAGACAAATGGAAAAGCTCAGAGGACTGAAGATTAAACCTTAACATGAAGCTATGGAATGAAACTAGCAAGAAGAGAAAAGGATATTTATTGATTGAAATAATGAAAGTTAATGATTGAATAATAATTAAATGAATGGCAACCCTATCACAGGGGTAGCAATAAAGCCCCAACAGTAGGAAAAAAGGGAGAAATAAGGATGAAAAGAAAGAAAAGTAGAAAAAGAAAAGAAGGAAAGAAGGAAGGGAGGAAGAAAAAGTCTATTTACTAGCTATATATTCCAAAAGATCATTGCAGAGACTTGGTGGAAAAGAAGTGGGTGGACTTGTGGGTTTGGAGTGAAAAGGAGAGGAGATAGGAGAGGCATCTGATAGCTTGCCAGGCTTGAGATGAGCGCGTAGTCCAACAGAACTTTCTTGACTGGGATCCACTGAGGATCAGTCGAGGAGCACCTGTTCTCTATCATGCATAATCCAGTTTCTGGAGTGAAAGGAAAAGAGTGCTTAACATTGTAAAGAACGTAAAAATCCTTCTATTGCCCCTACCTTCCTTTTAACTTACATATTAATCATCTGATACTGCTCTTGGTTGAGGTAAGTGCTTGTCTAATTCAGTGATAGAGATAAAAGGATTTTATTGTTATATACTATGAGTGGCATGAACAGATCATTGTAACTGTTACCTAATTATTGCCAGAAAAATTAGTTTAGGATGAATTTCTCTAAAACCAAGTCACCCTTTGTAGAATTTTTCTAATATCCAGTTAACTTACATCAAGAATTTTAGAATGAGTCAAGATACGCAGTTCCCTGGGAATACAATTAACCAATTCAACTTAGGTTTACAAGGAAATTACATGGCTCAAAATTAGGTGTTAGATGGGCATTTGTCTGAGTTTTTCCCTCTGGCTACATGGGCAATAACTGGCGTATGCTTTAATAACACCTGCTTTGAACATTTTTTTTTTACAGTAAACATTATGGCATGTTCCACGACACAGACAACTGGAGTCTCCCCTCTCCCATTTGACTGGCTGCTTTAGGTAGTTCTGAGTTTCCGACAGCCAACACAAAAAGGAAAACACCACTGAGTTATACTTTCGTGTTTCTTATTTTATAAAAGAAATATCCCACGGTAGCGATAACTTCCCTCTCAGTGTCAAGAGTCTGAAACAAATATATCATCAAATATATCAGAGGCAGAAGAAGGAACACATTAGGCCAAAGGCGAGACATTTCCCCTGAGCAGAAGCTAGTGCCTCTTCCTCTATACTTTACCATCTAAGGGAAGAGAGCTACGTCAAGAGGCGCTTGGGAGGAAAAGCAGTTAAGCATTTTGAATTTACAGGCAGACGGTCCCTAAGCTTCTGAGAGACCTTTAAGTGCCTCAGTGGCATAAATATCTCGGGTGGGCACACGGCTTGTTTTAAAGATTGAGAAGCGGTCACATTTTTGTCCCCGACTGTAGCAACAGACGTAGAAACGCGACCATCTGCCCCACTTTCGGTGAACCGCAGGACCTGGAGCTCCCCAAGCAGGAGCCGCAGTTTTCCCTTCCGGGCCCACCGCAGCGAACCCAAAGCATGAACCCAAGAGAACGGAGACCAATAGAACTGATCCCAACAGAGGAATCTGACGGATGGCGAAATTCTCCACGAGTCGGCATAGAAGCGAAAGACTTCCCGCCCCAACCAATCAGATGAGAGGAAATCTTGGCACACCCCTTTGCGCCAACCAATCAGCCCCTCGCTCGATGGGCCGGGCACGCTGACCCCGGGAAAACGCCTTTTAAATTTATTGGTATAGTTTTTTTCCCCGCGGTCATTCTAGGCCTTTCCACAAACTGTGGTCAAAAGAGGAAAACAGAGTGTAACAATTCCAAAGCTGGTCAGTCTTGCGGTGAGAAGCGAAACTACAGACCTCTTCATCAAAACAGTGATACCAGGAGGGACAGGGAAAGGGAAAGGAGTGTTCCGGAGGGCAAACTACAACTCCCAATGGCCCTTGCGCGCCCTGGGCTAGGGGGCGGGCCATTGTGGGAGGAAGCCTGAGGGTCACGAGGCTCCTCTCCGACTTCCCAAACCCGAGCCACTGACTGGCCGGGACTTGAGGTGGGCAGGGCGGCTGCCTGCCCGGCTCTCGCGCTTTGTGTCCTCCTCCCTCCAGCTCACCCGCCTGAGACGTCGGAGGGGGCGTGGCCCGCGCGGAGGCTGGTGGGGGTGCGAGCGCCGCGGGACGTGGGTGACGCGTCTCCTTCCAGCTCAGCGGTGTGTGAGGTGTCGCGGCCCCGCCGGCGATTGGCTGTTGAGAGGCGAGTACGCAGCGGCCGTTGGTCGCCGGCAGCACGGAGCGAGAGCCGGGGCGGGCGGGGGGGATATGGGGCGGCAGTGGCGGCGGCGGCGGCTGGAGGAGGCGGGCGCGGACGAGCCGGCGGCCGCGGCAGCAGCGGCGGTCCCTGGAGTCCTCCTGTGAAGCGCCCGGGTCGGCGCCGCCGTGGGCCCCTAGGAGCGGGCGGCCAGCGTGCGAGCCGCTCAGGGGCCGCTCCTCCCGCTCCGCAGCCCTTCGGACTCTCGGTCCCATCCTCGCTCTCCTGCTCCTCCATCTTGGCCTCGGCAGTGGCGGCTGTCGGGAGGATGTGCCGCCTTCTGGTCGGGGGAAGAAGGAGGAGAAGATGAAGAAGTACCGGCGGGCCTTGGCCCTGGTCTCCTGCCTCTCTCTATGCTCCCTGGTCTGGTGAGTAGCCGCGACAACAAGGGAGTTCCCCGTGGGGGGAGAAGGGGACAGGGAGCGGCCCAGGTCACACCCCCAAATCGTCTTGGCTTTTGGGGTGCGGGTCCCCAAGGGCCTCCGCGGCTCTCCGGTGGGCTGGCCTGGCAACACTCTGCAGAGGTTTTCCTGGTGTATTTTGGGATTTACAGAGACTCAGTGGGAGAGAAAGGTGCTTGGGTGTCTTTTTACTCAGTTTCCCTGGAAATGGCCCTTGGAGATAGTGGAGTGTTTGGATAGTGTTCACATAGATGCTGGGTAAGTTACTCGTGCTTACCACCAGCCACTTGCTTTCAAGATGTGGTAAGGGCATAAATCATGTCGGAGGAGGTTTGTTCCGACATGCGATTTTTAAAACGTGACTTGTGAGGGTGAGTAATCTACAAGCGGTAGTTCTCCTGGCCCTTCCTCTCGTGGTCTTTGGCCTCGGGTGCACTTGAGGTTGCTGTTCTTGGAAACTTTCGGGGGCGTTATGAAGCACTTTTTCAGGGGGTAGATGATGGGAAGCTGTTGGCTTAGTAGAGAGTGTCTTAGGTGTGTATATGGTGGTTTCTGGTAGTGTGGCTTGGGTAATGACCCTTAGTAATGGAAGGGTAAGCCCTGTATTTTGAAGGCGGGAGAAGTACTTTGTCTATAAAGTTTATGAAGTTTCTGCTAATCCCTGGCACATTTGGGTATTTTTTGGAGAAGCAGAGACAGCTTGTCAGTCAAAGGATCTCTATCATTATATTTGGAAAATCCATTCCCCCTCCGAAGGAATTTCTTGAGAGATGTTTAACATTTGCTGACTGAAAAGGTGCTTCTGTTTGTTACATTAAAATCTGACTAAACTGTTTCTTTTTGAGCTTATTTCTACAAAGCACCAACAGTTTTTTCATTTATGTGGGTGCCTAATGGAGTCTAAAGACACTGAAGTTTTAGAGTTGTTCTCACATAAAATAATACATAAATAAGAGGGAAACGAAACACCTGACTGAAGAATTTTGGTTGGTAGGTTGCTAGATGTTTCAGAGAACAAGAAATTTGGCCTTGTTGTCTTTCATTCCCAACCCTTTAATAACACCAATGTCACTTCACCTTCCACTTTTTAGTATCATGTTGGGTACCAAGAAGTGCATGTAGGGGATGAGTCCATTCACCTCATTCTAAATCTAAATTTGTGCATAAGATACCAAAACCTTCTATGCATCTACACTTCTTTCTGGGGGCTGTTTAGTTGTTTGTAGATTATGTATTTTTCTTTCTTCTTTATCTTGCGCATCTTTATACCATGTTCTTCATCACTTTCTGAAATGGTTGATAGGGCAAAGAGGTTACACTTTTCATTCAAATTTAAAACACATTAGGATCTCTGACTTTTTTTAATTTTAATCTCTGACTTTTTTTTTAATGTGTAACTTTCAGGTGTACAACATGTTGATTTGATACACTTATATATTGGAATATGATTACCATTGTAGCAATAGTTAGCACCTGTTATGACATCACATAATCATGATTTCTTTTTGTGATGAGAATAATTAATCTAGTCTCTTAGCAAGTTTGGTGATTATCATACAGTATTGTTGTCTGTACTCACTATACTGTGATCTCCAGGACTAATCTTACAACTTGCAAGTTTATGTTGCCCTTACACATAATTAAAAAGAAGATTAATTGGTTGGAGGCAGTGAAATCAAATTGTTAGTGTGGTTCTTAAAATCATTTGTGGATTTAAATTAACCATGCTTCTATTTGTCTAATTTCTGGCTGTCTTTTGTTTAAAGTTTTTTGACTTCCACAGTGAAAAATTAATATTGAGGGGTTTAAGTAAATAGTGACAGGTTCAAGAAACTCTTTTAAGGAACAATTGGGTTAGTCTATTTTAAGATTTGTTTGCACTGCCAAATTTAAAGACATTTAAATTATTCTTTACCAAAGTCATTGAAAGATATTAAAATAGGATATTAAAGCTTGAGAATTTTTTGGAAGGGTAATTCGGAGATCAGGGAAGATGAGTGGTGAGTGGTGGTGATTGGCAAAGGGTATGTTGTGTCTTTTGAGACTCTTCCTTGGGAAATTGGAATAATGAAATTACATCACTGACTCAACTGGAGGTCTAACTCTTGCTGCAGTCTGGTCTGTTAGGTCATTTCTCAGCATCTCCATTCTCCCTTAAAGCCTGAAGCCTTTGCAGGGTTAGACAAGTTTTGCAGAAAAGTTGGTAAACTTCTCTTAGTAGTCATTTTTGTCTTTGTCATTCATAAATTGTTCCAGAATTTTGTGATCCATTTCTTTTTTAAGCTGTACCTTTTGTAGATTTATGAGTGCCATATGTTTATGCTACTCTAGTTTCTGAATTTCCAATCCCCCTCATCCTATCAATATTACTGAATTTTGTAGTCACCTTATTTATACTGTCACACTTCTAGATCTTGATTATGTCTCCCTTTTCTTTTGTTTCAGCCTGGAGTCCTAACCTTAGATTACTTTCACAAAAGACCCATTCTATCCATTCTGGTTGCTATTTTTCCATTTTGCATACTTATATGATTCTTTATCAAATAGTACAGAGTATTTTAGGCATGAATGTACTATGGCTGCAGCAAAAATAATTAGGATAGCTGTTATTTATTGTCAGCTATCTTTGTCAAGCCTGTGGTGTGCACTTTGCACATTTTAGCACCTTTAATCTTTACAACAACCCTGTGAGTATTATTGTTAATATAATTTTGCATCTTACAGTTGAGGAAGTAGAGAAGTTAAGTAACTTGGCTAAGGTTAAACAGCTGTTACGTTTTGGAGCTTGGGCTTGAACCTACGAAGCCTGATACATAGGATCCTGACTGCTGTAACCCTTTGACTATAGGTCAGAAAGCCTGTGTTGTAGATAATGGCTCTGTTGTTTACCAGATTCTCCTTCCTTGGGCAAGTTTTGTAAGTTCTTTGAACCTTCTTATTTCCTGAAAGTGGGAAGAATAATTCATTCACTCCTCACAGGTTTGTTAGGAAGATAATATGAGAAAATAGGTGTGACAGATCTTTGAAAAATAGTAAGGGTACGTTATTTATATATTTCATCATAAAATCATTCAACAAAGATTTTTATTTCTCATGCTCATTATGTACCGGATGTTGTTATGCACATTGAAAACCTAAAAATAGAGTCACCAGCTTATCTTGCTTTTAGCAGTGAAAGTCCCACATCCCAGGAATGCCCTGTATTAGTTTCCTATTGCTGCTGTAACAAGTTACCAAAAATTTAGTGGCTTAAAACAACACATATTTAATATCTTGCAGTTCTGAGGATCAGAAGTACAGAGAAAGTCTTAACTGGGCTAAAGTCAAGGTGTCAGCAGCCTGGTTCCTTCTTGGGACTCTCAGGGGAGAAATCTGCTTCTTGACTTTGTCACCTTCTAGGGGCTTCCTGCATTCTGTGACTCTTCCCTTGTATGGTTCCAACCTCTTGCTTCAGTCCTCACATCTACTAATGATGTTTCTGCCTCCTTTTACAAGGACTTTTGTGATTACATTGGGCCCACCCAGACAATCCAGGATTATCTCATCTCAGAATCCTTAATTTAGTTATATCTGCAAATACTTATTTTTCCATTTAAGGTTACGTGTTCAAGGATTAGGACTAAGACATCTTGGAGGGCATTTATGCAGTTTAACATATACCCTTTGATCCTGGCAAACTAGGACGATTGATCATCACCCTAAAGAGAAAAAAAAGAGACTTAGACAGTGCTTTACTCAGTGGATACTCAAAAATGTTTGTGTTTCCCTCATCAGAAAAACATTGTGCATGCACCTTTAATATGTGATCATTGTTTGCAAGATTTATATGTATGCCAGGATGGTATTAGTATACTAATGATATATTAAAATGCATAATAAATTACACAAATTAGATATTAAGAAAGATGAAGAAAATAAACAGTCTCGTACTTTCCATTAACATTACCTTTTTGTTCTTATTTTTAAAGTTCTAATTTTTGGTGAGAGGTGTGTGATTGACTGACTAGATTATTTTACATCATGATGTGGATGAATAATGCTATTACTTGTTAAGAGTTCCAGCCCTGCCATTTTCTCGTTGGCTTGTTCTCGCATATTTATTATCTTTGCAGGAATTCTTTCAAACCTTTTTCTTCATGTTGTGAGAGTCAGTTTAGTTAAAACTAAATAATATAATCGCTGAATCTACTTAATTGGGCACATGTAAACTGCAGTGCATCCCAATGTGCTAGGAGTAAACCCCACTGTTTGTGGAACTTCCACTCTTTCCTCCTGTTTCTGACTTTATAGCCCCTGCTGTTAATTGATTTGTGACTAGCCGATCCTCAGATCAAGTGTGAATTCTTATGTTAATCTTAGTAAAGCTAAATTAATTTAAAAAATACTCTTCGCCCCCACACATGCATAGCCTCCATTGTCAACATCCCTCACCAGAGTGGTTTATTTTTTAAGACTAAAAAGTTTTTTCTTCCTATACCCAAAAGGATCATCTTGAAGAAGTTCATACTTAGAGCTGATGAGAAGAGCTTGCCATTTAAATAATTCTCATACATTTGACAAATATAATAGTTACAAAAAATAGCTTGAAAGTTCTTTAGGAACACTAAGGGAAGAATTTGTATTCTAGGTATGGTCTATCACTGGCTCTGTCCTTGGACAAGTTATTTCCATGAGCCTCAGTGCTTATCCATAAAATGGTTTGCAGAATGAGTAATTCAGGATGGGGGGATTTTATTTCAGGCGGAGGGAAGATTCTTGTTGGTTTATCTGGGGACAGATGGAAAGGGAGGCTAGAGCCAGGTTTTAAAGGGATTTGATCATTATGCAGATGAGCTCTGATTTTAACCTGACTGAGAGAATGAGCCAGTGAAGTAGTTTTAAACAGCAGAACAGGAGAGTCAGGTCAGATTGGTTGTTTAATTAGGTCACTGTGGGGATAGAGTGGCTTGGAAGGGACAGATTTTGGAGGCGGGGGCCCTAAAGTGACGATCATTCTAGGAGAGGGTTGTTAGGTATGTAAATCAAGGTGCTCTGTTTTGTAAATGGCGTTTTTGGCCTTAGTAGTAATTTTTGTGAGTATGTGACTGAGTTTTCATTGACCTAAGAGGTTTATTTCCTGGTTTGTAATTTTATCTGTGTACCTTTTATTTTGTTTTTTTCTCTGATAGTTTTGCTGGTTTCTGGCTCATTTGTTAATATGCGTAAGTGAGCAGAAAAATAAGAAACTAGAATTTTTTTTTGTTTATATCTTCATAAGCAGTATTTTAAAAAAAATGTTTAAGATAATGATTACAAGTATCCTTGAAAATCCCAACTTTATCTTTCATCTGGAGATTTTTTTCTGTAGTTTGTTTCTGTAACTTTTTAAAGTCTCTAAATCTATTTCTTTTCTGATTAAAATCATAAATACTCAAAATAAACAAAATAATAAAGTAACCCCCTCCTCCAAATCATTTGATGATGTTAAAAAAAAAAAGCCTGTCTTGTCCTGGGGAGGTAATGTTCAACATGGTGACTATACGTAATAATATTGTGTATTTGAAAATTGCTAAGAGAGTAGTTCTTAAAACTTTTTTTTCACAAGATAAAAAGCTTGTACTCTTTGTGATTATGGATGTTAATCAAACTTTCATGATCATATCACAATAAATAAAAATATTGAATCATATTGTACACTTGAGAGTAATACAATGTTGGATGTCAGTAGAAAAAAATAAAGTAGTATTTCTTATAGAATTTTATGTGAAAAACTTTGGGAAGAAAAGTTAATTTTTGCACTGGGATATACGTTCCAAAAAAAGTATCTGGTGCTTATAAGAGGTGTTGTGTTGTTAAAAACAGTGTCAGATCCTTTCAGACGAGTTGGATGAAGCCAGATTGCTTAAATAGGAAAAAGTCTATGAAAGAAGGTGTATGAAGTCTTTGTGTAAAACTTAAGCACTGTGTCCAATAAAAAATGATGAATAATTTATTTATAATATCTTCTGGAATTATTTTTTAAAGAGCTGGATGTGTTTCATAATAACCTCTTTAGATTATTAAACATTGGAGGATGTACTGGAATGGATGCAAGTAGTAGAGTTGGCACACAAGGGGAAAAAACAAAAGATCCCAGCACTAACTTACCTTTGGGCAATGGTTATTTCATTTTTCAACTGTTCATGAACTCCTAAAGTATTCCTTAACTTTTCTCAATAATCTGAGTAGAGAAATGGGTCAATATGTATAGCTAATATCTAGTGCTTTGTAATGAAAGGAAAGAGAAATTTATTAAAAATTTAAGTGCTTTATTGTTCTCTCAAGCCATCTTAAATAGAAACGCTTACATGTTTGAAATACTTTTGTTTGGTAGTTTATACATAACTGGGAAAAACCAAAATAACCTTTGTTTGAAACATAATATGTACGTGTTGCAGATTGTACTTCAGTGCCAGGTGTATGTTATCTGTTTTGTTTTCAAGGCCATGTTTTAAAATATTTTCAAAAAGAAAAATTGTACATGTCTCAAGGGAACAGAAATTGCTTTTGAGTATTTCCAGTTTAAGAATGTCAATCCCTTGGGATGAACTTGTTTCATAAATACAGATTTTTTTTCATTTTTCAGTTTTATTAGGTAGAATTGTTAGTTTGACTGCACATATACAATATATTGCATGTAAATGCATATACACAATATTCTGCACTTTTTTATATTTACGTATATGTAAATATATGTTTCTGAGAACTTTTAGAGCTTTAGCTTTTTAAACTTACATAGTTACCAAAGGAATAAAGCCAATCACAAAATAAAAATTAATTTAAAAAGATACATAGACCTCACTATTAACAGCAACATTATTTATAATTGCCAAGATATGGAAGCATCCTAAGTGCACATCAATAGATAAATGGATAAAGTAGATGCAGCATATATATGTAATGGAATACAACTCACTCATAAAAAGATATTTTGCCATTTGCGGCCCTTCGTTCACTTTTTTTTTTCACTTCAAAAAACCAGAATTTTATAACTGATATACACATTTCCATTGCATCAAAAAGAACAAAATACCCAGAAATAAATTTAACCAAGGAGGTTACCTATACTCTGAAAACTGTAAAACATTGATGAAGGAAATTGAAGATGATACAAAGAAATGGAAAGCTATCTTGTGCTCCTGGATTGGAAGAATCAACATTATCAAAATGGCTGTACTACCCAAAACAATCTATAGATCCAGCACAACCCCTGTCAAAATATTCACGATATTCTTCGCAGAATTAGAACAAACAATTTCAAAATTTATATGGGACCCTAAAAGACCCCAAACTGCTAAAGCAGTCTTTTGTAAGTTTTTTTCCCCCCCTCTTCTTTTTGTTGTCTTTTCTTACGGTTTGATGACTAGAGAAGTTCCTTTAACATTTGTTGTAAAGTTGGTTTGGTGGTGCTGAAATCTTTTAGCTTTTGTTTATTTGTGAAGCTTTTGATTTTTCCAGCAAATCTGAGCTAGAGTCTTGCTGAATAGAGTATTATTGGTTGTAAGTTTTTCCCTTTCATCACTTAAAATATATCATGCCACTCCCTTCCAGCCTGTAGAGTTCCTGCTGAAAAATCAGCTGATAACCTTATGGGAGTCCCTTTGTATGTTATTTGTTGCTTTTCTCTTGCTAATTTTAATATTTTATCCTTATCCTTAATTTTTGTCAATTTGATTACTATATGCCTCAATGTGTTCCTCTTCGGTTGATCTCTGTGCTTCTTGGACTTGGGTGACTTTTTCCTTTCCCAAGTTGGGGAAGTTTTTGGTTATTCTCTCTCCAAAAACTTTCCCAAGTCCTTTCTCTCTTCTTTTTCTGGGAGCCTGAGTTTTCTTAAAGGATCCTCATTTCTTTTCATTCTTTTTTTCTTTTTTCTGTTCTGCAGTAGTGATTTCCACTAATCTGTCTTCTAGCTAATTGATCTATTCTTCTGTCTCATTTAGTCTATTCTTTGTTCTTAAGGTGTGTTATTCATTTCAGTGATTTTATTCAACTCTGAGTATTCTTTATATTGCCCAACTCTTTGCTAGAAACTTCACTCTGTGCATCTATACTCCTCTTGAGTTCTCTGAAATCTTTTCCATCATCACTTTAAACTCTTTCTCAGATAAATTGCCTATCTCCTCATCGCTTATTTCTTCTTCTGGGATTTTATATTGTGCCTTGGCCTGGGAGATATTCCTCTGCCACCTCATATTGTCTGTCTTTCTATTTGTATTTTTAGGTAAGTTAGTGCCTCATATTGCCTGTCTTTCTATTTGTATCTTTAGATAAGTTAAATGTTTCTCGACCTTGGAGTGGTGGCCCTCTGTGGGAGAGGTCCTATGTGTCCCAGCAGTACACTCCTCTCTTGTACCCAAGGGCCAGGGTCCTAATGTATAGTCTGCCCTTGCTTATGGATTCCTTCCACAAGTTTTGGGGTTGTTGTTTTCTTATTTCTGATGTCTGCCCCAGGTAGGTGAGTCTGGTTTCCTGGCAGGAGGTGCCTGCCCACTACTGGGTGAAACATGGTCCTGGACCTCTGGTGGGTAGGGCTGTGTCTAGAGATGTTTGTGGCTTAAGAATTCTGCTGATGGGTTGGGCTGTGTTCCCATCCAGTATGTTGTTTGGCCTGAGGCTTCCTTGTAGGCTGTTGGGTAGAGCTAGGTCTTGGTGCTAATGATCCTATCAAGATGTCAGCCTCCATGAAAGCTCATGTAGATGAACACAGCCGGAATGTTCGCCACCAGCTTTTATGTCCCCTGGGTGAGCTGCAGCTATCCCCTACGTCCCCAGGAGACCTTCCAAAACCAGCAGGCAGGTCTGGCCCAGGTTCCCATGAAATCACTGCCTCTGCCCTTGGACCTGGTGCACTCAAGATTCTGTGTACACTTCCCAAGAGAATGAAGTCTCTGTTTCCTTCAGTCCCATGGGGTTCCTGGAGCCAAGCCCTGCTGGCCTTCAAAACCAAATGTTCTGAGGCCTCCTCCTCCTCCCAATGCCAGAACCCCGGGCTGGGGAGCCTGATATGGGGCTTAGAACTCTCACTCCTTTGGGAAGGCCTCTGTGACTTAATTATCCTTCAGCTTGTGGGTCACCCACCGAGAGGGTATGGAGCCCTAATTATATGAGCGCCCCCTACCGTTCTGCTGTGGTTCCCTCTTTATGTTTCCAGTTGAAGAAGATCTTTTTGCTACATTCCAGTCTTTCTCAATGGTTATTTAGCAGGCAGTTGTGGTTTTGTTGTAGTTGCGAGGAGCGGTGAGCTCGTGGTCCTACCACCGCGCCATCTTGACCAGAAATCTCACAAATGTATCTTCTCCCCCAGCCCCTCCACCCTCTCCCCATCGAAATGCTTCAAATCTCATCTACAGATTATTTTTGAAAGGAAGTTTGATTTTTATTTTAGGACTTTGTTTTTGTAATGAATCAGTAGATAAAGTTATTTTATATTTTATGTAAAAGACGTAAAAGTAACACCTAGCTTTGTTAGAATATGTTTCGTAGCATTAACATGGCTCATAAGTACTAACCTCAGTTTGTATTTCTTGTTACGAAGTATTTGAAATCGATAACAGGAGAACACATGTAAAGTGTTTAAAAACAATGCTTTGTGCATAGTAAGCTCTCTTACAGAAGTTCTTGTTATCCATTCATGGGTACTTTGGTAGAAGTTGGATTCTAGGCTGAGGTATCAGAATTCAGAAATTGGAATCTATACGTTTGTTCAAAATATTATTTGGCTACAAACAATGTATTTGGTGTGGTGGGGATTGCTGAAGCAGCAGGAGACTTGAGCTCTGCCCTCAGGAGTATAGAAGCTGTTTGTCAAAATACAGATAAGTACTAGTGTAGTGGAAAGGGCATAAAACTAAGGTAGAGCTTGATAGTAACGCTTTCTTTTCAATATTAACGGTGAACAGTTACTGGGCGTTCTTTCTGTTCTAAGTGCTTTATGTACACTTTTTTATCCCTATTAAACTCTTTTGATATAGATACCATATTAAAGATGAAGAAAGTCACAAAGAAGTTAACCATCTTGCCTAAGGTCTCAGTAAGCAGTGAGCCAGAATTTTAAGTAGGCTGAGTCTGAGCCTGTAGTCTTGACCACAACCCTAACCCTATGCTGCTTGTAGGCTGGTAAATGGCCTTAGGCAAGTTTCTCTTCCTTTTCTTTGTGTCAATTTTCGTATCTAAAAATAGGGCTGACTTGACTGGCTCAACAAGGAATGAATATTAGAATTATTCTGAAGCTTTAAAAAAAAATACATACCTAGGGCTCTTACATTGAAGATTCTGAGTAAGTTTGGGATATTCTCTTGTTTAATACAGTCATTACTACCAAATGAAATGAATTCTGAGAGGTTTTTTTTGTACTTTAACATTCTAAGATATCTGATTTGAACATTAGTGAATAATATGAAAAGCTGAATTGTTTAGTAGGTGCTTAAAGAAGGGAAAAACTGGATTGGAGTTGTCAGGGAAGACTTGGGCTTAAGGGAAATGACAAATGGTCCACAGACTTTGCTTCTATGGAATACAGGTGCTTCATGAACTGAAATAAGGTATACTGGTGCTGTTAATATGAATAACGGCCTTTTCCTAGTTTGTGTGTATGTGCGTGTGAATGCGCGTGTGTGTGTGTATGTGTGTGTTTGCGTGTCTGCCTGCCTGTAGTGGGCAGATAGTATTTAATTGTCAAAGAGAAAGAGTTATGAGTAAAAGAAAGAGTTATGAGTAAAAGAGACAATGTACTTGATATGGGCGGGAGTGATAGCAAGCAGACAAGCCTGAGGAGAAAATAAAAGCTGAAGTTGGCCCTGAGTATCTGTGGGGGCTTGATTTCAGGACCCCCGAGCAGGCACTTATGTAAAGCGGCGTAGTACACTCAAACCCTCCGTATGCTTGGATGTGGAACCTGTGGATAAAGAGGGCTGACTTTATTTTGGAGATTGTGATGGGTTTTGCAAACTGAACAGGGAGTTAGCCAGTAAGAATCCAGCAAAAGTGGTATTTGGAGAATGTTATTTTGACATTATTGTGCTAGCTACATCTCAGAGGAGAAAGACTGCAGGGAAAAATACTAAATAAAAAGCAATTGGAGTAATGCAGCTTGTCATAACAAGGGCTTAACTTGGTGGTAAAAATGAAGAGGGTGCAGAGAGCAGAGATTCTTTTTTTTTTGGCCATTTATTTATTTATTTATTTTTTTATGTTTCCATTTCTTTTTTTTTTTAACATTTTTTATTGATTTATAATCATTTTACAATGTTGTGTCAAATTCCAGTGTTCAGCACAATTTTTCAGTTATTCATGGACATATACACACTCATTGTCACATTTTTTTCTCTGTGAGTTATCATAACATTTTGTGTATATTTCCCTGTGCTATACAGTGTAGTCTATTCTACAGTTTTGAAATCCCAGTCTATCCCTTCCCACCCTCCACCCCGCTGGTAACCACAAGTCTGTATTCTCTGTCTGTGAGTCTATTTCTGTCCTTTATTTACGCTTTGTTTTTGTTTGTTTGTTTTTGTTTTTGTTTTTGTTTTTTAGATTCCACATATGAGCGATCTCATATGGTATTTTTCTTTCTCTTTCTGGCTTACTTCACTTAGAATGACATTCTCCAGGAGCATCCATGTTGCTGCAAATAGCATTATGTTGTCGGTTTTTATGGCTGAGTAGTATTCCATTGTATAAATATACCACCTCTTCTTTATCCAGTCACCTGTTGATGGACATTTAGGCTGTTTCCATATTTTGGCTATTGTAAATAGTGCTGCTATGAACATTGGGGTGCAGGTGTCATCCTGAAGTAGATTTCCTTCTGGATACAAGCCCAGGAGTGGGATTCCTGGGTCATATGGTAAGTCTATTCCTAGTCTTTTGAGGAATCTCCACACTGTTTTCCATAGTGGCTGCACCAAACTGCATTCCCACCAGCGGTGTAGGAGGGCTCCCCTTTCTCCACAGCCTCTCCAGCATTTGTCATTTGTGGATTTTTGAATGATGGCCATTCTGACTGGTGTGAGGTGATACCTCATTGTAGTTTTGATTTGCATTTCTCTGATAATTAGTGATATTGAGCATTTTTTCATGTGCTTTTTGATCATTTGTATGTCTTCCTTGGAGAATTGCTTGTTTAGGTCTTCTGCCCATTTTTGGATTGGGTTGTTTATTTTTTTCTTATTGAGTCGTATGAGCTGCTTATATATTCTGGAGATCAAGCCTTTGTCGGTTTCACTTGCAAAGATTTTCTCCCATTCCGTAGGTTTTCTTCTTGTTTTATTTCTGGTTTCCTTTGCTGTGCAGAAGCTTGTAAGTTTCATTAGGTCCCATTTGTTTATTCTTGCTTTTATTTCTTCTAGGAGAAAATTTTTGAAATGTATGTCAGATAATGTTTTGCCTATGTTTTCCTCTAGGAGGTTTATTGTATCTTGTCTTATGTTTAAGTCTTTAATCCATTTTGAGTTGATTTTTGTATATGGTGTAAGGGAGTGTTGTAGCTTCATTGTTTTCCATGCTGCTGTCCAGTTTTCCCAACACCATTTGCTGAAGAGACTGTCTTTATTCCAATGTATATTCTTGCCTCCTTTGTCAAAGATGAGTTGACCAAAAGTTTGTGGGTTCATTTCTGGGCTCTCTGTTCTGTTCCATTGGTCTATATGTCTGTTTTGGTACCAATACCATGCTGTCTTGATGACTGTAGCTCTGTAGTATTGTCTGAAGTCTGGGAGAGTTATTCCTCCAGCCTCTTTCTTTCTCTTCAGTAATGCTTTGGCAATTCTAGGTCTTTGATGGTTCCATATGAATTTTATTATGATTTTTTCTAGTTCTGTGAAATATGTCCTGGGTAATTGGATAGGGATTGCATTAAATCTGTAGATTGCCTTGGGCAGTGTGACCATTTTAACAATATTGATTCTTCCAATACAAGAGCATGGAATATCTTTCCATTTTTTAAAGTCTTCTTTAATTTCCTTCATCAATGGTTTATAGTTTTCTGTGTATAATTCTTTCACCTCCTTGGTTAGATTTATTCCCAGATATTTTATTACTTTGGGTGCTATTTTAAAGGGGATTGTTTCTTTACTTTCTTTTTCTGTTGATTTATCGTTAGTGTAAAGAAATGCAACTGATTTTTGAACGTTAATTTTGTAACCTGCTACCTTGCTGAATTCTTCAATCAGCTCTAGTAGCTTTTGTGTGGACCTTTTAGGGTTTTCTATATATAGTAACATGTCATCAGCATATAATGACACTTTTACCTCTTCTTTTCCAATTTGGATCCCTTTTATTTCTTTCTCTTGCCTGACTGCTGTGGCTAGGACTTCCAGGACTATGTTGAATGGGAGTGGTGATAGTGGGCATCCTTGTCTTGTCCCAGATTTTAGTGGGAAGCTTTTGAGTTTTTCACCGTTGAGTACTATGCTGGCTGTAGGTTTGTCATATATAGCTTTTATTATGTTGAGATATGTTCCCTCTATACCCACTTTGGCGAGAGTTTTTATCATAAATGGGTGTTGAATTTTATCAAATGCTTTTTCTGCATCGATTGAGATGATCATGTGGTTTTTGTCCTTTCTCTTGTTAATGTGATGTATTACACTGATTGATTTGTGTATGTTGAACCAGCCTTGTGTCCCTGGGATGAACCCCACTTGGTCATGATGTATAATCTTTTTTATGTGTTGTTGGATTCTATTTGCTAAAATTTTGGTGAGGATTTTGGCGTCTATGTTCATCAGTGATATTGGCCTATAATTCTCTTTTTTTGTAGTGTCTTTGCCTGGTTTTGGTATCAGGGTGATGGTGGCTTCATAGAATGAGTTTGGGAGTATTCCCTCCTTTTCAATCGTCTGGAAGAGTTTGAGAAGGACTGGTATGAGTTCTTCTTTGTATGTTTGGTAGAATTCCCCGGTGAAGCCGTCCGGTCCTGGACTTTTATTTGTAGGGAGGTTTTTAATTGCTATTCTATTTCCTTTCTAGTGATCGGATTGTTCAAGTGTTCAGATTCTTCTTGATTCAGTTTTGGTGGACAGTATGTTTCCAGAAACTTGTCCATCTCCTCTAGGTTATCCAGTTTGGTTCCATATAGTTTTTCATAATATTCTCGTATGATATTCTGTATTTCTATTTTGTTTGTTGTAATTTCTCCATTTTCCTTTCTTATTTTGCTAATTTGTGCTCTCTCTTTTTTCTTCTTTGTGAGTTTGGCCAGAGGTTTGTCGATTTTATTTACTTTTTCAAAAAACCAGCTTTTGGTTTGGTTGATTTTTTTCGATGGTCTTGTTAATCTCTATTGTATTTAATTCCCCTCTGATCTTTATTATTTCCTTCCTTCTGCTGCTTTTTGGGGCTTTTTGTTCTTCTTTTTCTAATTCATTCAGGTGGTGGGTTAAATTGTTTATTTGAGATTGTTCTTTTTTGAGGAAGGCCTGTATCGCTATAAACTTCCCTCTTAGCACTGCCTTTGCTGTGTCCCATAGGTTTTGAGTGGTTGTGCTTTCATTATCATTTGTCTCAAGGTATTTTTTAATTTCAGCTTTGATTTCCTCATTGATCCATTGTTTTTTCAATAACATATTGTTTAATCTCCATGCTTTCCTTTTTTTTCTCCTGTGTTTCTCTGTTGTTGATTTCCAGTTTCATGGCATTGTGGTCAGTAAAGATGCTTGAGATAATTTCTATCTTCTTAAAATTGTTGAGGTTTCTTTTGTGCCCAAGTACATGATCGATCCTGGAAAATGTTCCATGTGCACTTGAAAAGAATGTATATCCTATTTTTGGGGGGTGTAATGCTCTGAAAATATCCACCAAATCTAGTTTTTCTATTGTAGTATTTAATTTCTCTGTTGCCTTGTTTATTTTCTGTCTGGAAGATCTGTCTAGTGATGTTAATGCAGTGTTAAAATCTCAACTATGATTGTATTCCCATCAATATCCCCCTTTATCTCTGTTAGTAATTCTTGTATGTACTTAGGTGCTTCTATATTGGGTGCATATATATTAACGAGTGTAATATCCTCATCTTGTATCACTCCTTTAATCATTATAAAATGTCCTTCTTTATCTTTCTTTATGGCCTTTGTTTTAAAGTCTGTTTTGTCTGAAATCAGTACTGCAACACCTGCTTTTTTGGCTTTTCCATTTGCATGGAATATCCTTTTCCATCCTTTCACTCTCAATCTATATGTGTCCTTCTCCCTAAAGTGGGTCTCTTGTATGCAGCATATTGAAGGTTCTTGCTTTATTATCCAGTCTGCCACTCTGTGTCTTTTGACTGGAGCATTTAGTCCATTAACATTTACAGTAATTAATGATAGATGTGTGTTTATTGCCATTTTGAACTTATCTTTGCAGTTGAATTGGTATATCCTCTTTGTTCCTTTCTTCTTCCTTTTGTGGTTTGGTAATTTTCCTTTGTATTATCATGGATTTTATTTAATTTTTGTGACTCCTTTGTAAATTTTTGGCTTGTGGTTACCCTTTTTTGTAAATCTATCAACCCATTACTATAACTGTTTTTATTAAACTGATAGTAACATGATCTCAAACCCATCCTACTGTTAAAAAAATTTAAAAAAGAAAGAAAAAAAATATTCTATATTTCCCTGCCTCCCTCTCCCACTCTCAGTGATTTGTATGTCTTCTTTTATAATTTCATGTTTACTTTATTTGTAATTCATGAGTTATCACCTTTCCAGTTGTGTGTTTCTCATTTCTGTAGCATCCTGCTGCTTTTCTATTTAGAATAGCCCTTTCAATACTTCTTTTAGCATGGGTTTAGTGTTGCTAAACTCCTGCAGCTTCTTTTTGTCTGTGAAACTCTTTATTTCTCCTTCTATCCTCAAGGATAACCTTGCTGGATAAAGGATCCTAGGCTGCATCTTTTTTTTCATTCAGGGCTTTGAATATATCTTGCCACTCCCTTCTGGCCTGTAGTGTTTGTGTAGAGAAATCAGCTGAGAGCCTTATGGGGGTTCCCTTGTAACTTACTCTTTGCTTTTCTCTTGCTGCCTTTAGAATCATTTCTTTATCCTTGACTCTGGCCATCTTGATTATGATATGTCTTGGTGTGGGTCTATTTGGGTTCTTCCTGTTTGGGACCCTCTGAGCTTCCTGTACTTGGATATCTGATTCCTCCTTTAAGTTTGGGAAGTTTTCAGTCATGATTTCTTCAAAAACCTTTTCAATCCCCTTTGATCTTTCTTCTCCTTCTGGGACCCCTATTATGCGAAGATTGGGACGCTTTATATTATCCCATAGGTCCCTTATGCTATTTTCATTATTTTTTATTTGCTTCTCTTGTAGTTTTTCTGAATGGGTGCTTTCTATTGCCCTGTCTTCTAGATCACTAATTCGTTCCTCTGCATTATCTAGTCGGCTTTGCACAGCTATTAGATCATTCCTCATCTCTGTCAATGAGTTTACCCATTCTACTTGGCTCTTCTTTATAGCTTCAATTTCATTTTTGACATATTTTATATCTCTGAACACTATCTCTTTTAATTCCTTCAGCAATTTGATCACTCCTTTTTTGAAATCTTGATCTAGTAGGCTATCGATGTCTATTTCGTTGATCTTTCTTTCAGGGGATTTCTCTTGTTCTTTTAATTGGGAAAGGTTTTTCTGCTTCTTCATCTTGCTCATACCTCTTTGGCACTGTGGTTTATGGAGTATCAGTTGTTTATTTTGGTCCTTAAGGATTTTATCTATCTAATCCCTATTTAGGAATAGAACTTAGGAAAAAAAGAAAAAAAAATAGAAAGAATTTTAAAAGAAGGGAGAAAGAGGGTTTGAAAACAGTGTATAATGAATAATAGAAGAGTGAGTTGAAGCAGAGTATTAATCGGGTTGAGACGTCCTTTTAAAACCTTTACAAAAAAAGGGGGGAGGAGATGAATAGATGTATTTGAAACCTGTGTCTAATCAATAGCAGGACATCCAAACCCAAGAGAAATAGAAATGAATTAAGAAGTAAAGATTAAGAGAGTAATAGAAAATAGAACAGGTAAAAACAGATTTAAAAAAAAAAGGGGGGGGGTTGTCAGTGTTCTCCTGGAGTCTGTGTGCTTTTAATGTGAAGTCTTTCTGTCTTCGTCCTGTTTTGGAAGCTCAGCTTGCTGTTTTCAGAGGCCCTCCGTTGGCGCCCTCTTCTGTGCTGCTCCCAGCACCTGTCGGCAAGCAGATCGCGCCTCCTCCTAACACTGGGTCAGGTGCAGCTCTCTGCTGTGGGCGGGCGGGTCGCTGCCCCTCCGGATGCCGCAGTCAGATGTTGCAGACTGGCCAGGTAGGAGGGCGGGTCGTGCCCCCTCCCAGCACCTCGGTCAGGGGCTGTGTTCCTGCCCGAAAGGCGGGGGGGGGGGCCGCTCTCCCTCTACCTGCGCCGCTGGTAGCTCCGCTCTGTGTGCGGCTGCGCGCTCCGCCCTGGTCGGCGCTCCGCAGGTGGGCTCGGGGAAGACCGAGGGACAGCCCTGTCCCTGCTCCGAGCCAGAACCCAGCTCCTTGGTTGTCTTTGTGGAGCAAGTTCTCTGAGGGACAAGGACGGAAGGATCCTATCTGCCCTGGGCTGCAGGCCAGTCTCAGTCTGGCCTTTGAGGCTGCTAAGCCCTTCGGTGCGGATGCAGGTTTCGCCCCCGCCCCCGCCTGGGTGCTAAGCGCCGGAGGATATGGCGGCTGTGCCTGAGCCCCACCTCTCTTCCCCCGAAAACTTTCCGCGGGTTTTAAGAGATGGGGGTGTGCACCCTTCCTCCGAGAGCATATCGACCTTGCTGTTTTATGGAGGGCCCAGGTTGTTCTGCCCTGTGCACCCACAGCCAGGGCGCGCAGCCCCTTGCGTTCCCCCGGGGCTGCCTCCGTGCAGCCACTTCCGTCCTCCGCCCGGCTTGTGCAGCCTGGCCCTGCCCGCCGCTGCCGGCCGCGTCTCAGGTTGGGTGTCGGGGGGACGCTCTGTGCCCGTTTAACTTAGTTCTGTTAGTCAAGGGCTGCTCTGTACAGATCGGAGCCTCGGAGGCTCCCCCTCCGTCCCGCTGGCCTCTCAGATGGAGAGGGGAGACCCAGCGAGCGAGCGCCAGTCCTCCTTTGCCGCTCCCTCCCCGCGGGACCCGTCCCGCGCTGCTTTGCCTTTTGTTCTTTCTTTTTTCCTTTTCTCCTACCAGATTTTTGGCGTCTTTATCTTTTGAAGAGGACGATGTTCTGTCGGAGTTCCACAGGTGCTCTGGTTGGCTGAGTGGGTCTGTAGATGTGGGTCTTGGTGTATTTGTGGGAGAGGGTGACCTGCGAGCGTCCTTCTACTCCGCCATCTTCTCCGTCTTGAGAGCAGAGATTCTAAGAAGGAAATGATCTGATTTGGTGATAGGTTGGCAAGCTGGTAATACAATATGGCACAAATAGCATTGGATTCAAAAGCACTGGTTTTTAGTTTGCCTCTAACTAGCTGTTGGTCTTCAACACCACTTTTCTGTCATCCATCTCAATGTCAAGAGGTGTTTACTAAGTCTTCTGTGTGCTGTGTTCTGTGCAGGACTCTGGTGGACAAAACAGACAAAATAGCTGCTTTCCTGGAGCCTACTGTGGTTGAGAGAGTAAATTCTAGGGTTTAAAATTATGAATCTGAAATAAAATTCAAGGAAAGAAGAAAAGTTAATTTTATTTTTAACTTGGGCAACTAGAAGAATTGGAGGTATTAGAAAAGAACTGGAAGAGTTGCAAAGGATTTGAAAGCAGAAAGAGCTGTTGGTTGAGGTGAGTAGACTGTCCTAGTGGAGACGTTTTATGGGTACTTAAAAATGCAGACTTCAGTACAGATAAGATTTGGGCTAGAGTTGTTCTCATAGTAGGGATCATTTCTGTAACAGAACATTTGATTGAACATGGAGCTTCTGTAGATACTTAGAGCAAAGAAAGGTGCCAAGCAAAGTAAAGCTCTATGGGGAAGGAGAAAACTAGTTTGAAGTGAAAGGTGAAGAGTTTTAAGGAGGTCATTTGAGTGGTCAGCCTTATAAAAGCCTTAGCCCGAAAAGCTTGAAAATTGAGAAAAGGACTTTACTTTCAAAAGAGAGGGGTGATTGAAAAGCTTTTGGGAGTGGAACTAGAAGATATGTGGAGAGTTTGCACACATTGTTTGGCAGCCAAAAGAGGTAGAAGAGGCTTGAGTAGCCTCATACATGTATGCTTCCACCCATTCAACACATTTCAATCCCAGGTTGGTTGAATTTGAGGATGTGGAGGGCAGCCTGTAAGGGACTGAGCATCCTTGGATTTTGGTATCTACAGAGGGTCCTGGAACCAGGATTCCTAGGGACAGCTGCTTACACTACTCTGGAATTTGATAAACGAGAAAGAAAAAGGACAGTAGCTGATAACAACAGCTAAGATTTGAGTGCATATTCTGTGCCAGGCTAAGCATTGCACATGCATTATTTCATTTTCCCATTTTACAGTGTTGATATTGAGACACATAGGTTTTGTAATTTGCCCAAGAAATTGCAACTAATAAATGGGGGATTAACACATGAGCCTTTTGCCCTAGCCACTGCACTACAAAGCTTCATATTTCTCTCTTGTGGCTGCTTTCTAAAGCAGGAGGTAAATATTGTTCCTATTTTACCATAGTTCTTAAATTTTTAAGTTATGCTGTAACTAGCCTTGACTAATATCCGTTCTTGAGGAAATGAATTAGTGTTTTTTCTCACCTTTTCATTTATCTGTTGACCAGAGAACATTAAATAAGAAATGTAGCAATACAGGAAGATCATAGGCTTTGGAGAGAGAGGTCTAGGTTTGTAATCACAAGTTGAGTGACCTTAGCCAATTAACTTCTGAGCTTTAGCTTCGTTTAAAAAAAAGTAAAAGTTAGATTAATACTTTAAAGGGCTTGACAAATTTTAAAAAAAGACTGTTTTCTTCTAGAGACATCAGATGCTTAGGATTAGATTGATCATACTCAGTTTATACCACAGTCTGCGTGGGGCCTCTTTTTTGCTCCATTTTACATCATTACTTTTTTATATTCTGTCATCAGTTTCACTCATCTCTCTCTCCTATTTTAGGCATTTGTGCTAGGTTATACTTGATGTTTTTCCAGTCACCCTTCATGTATTTACCTACATGTGTGTTTTCTTCCAAAATGTTACGTTTATATGTTTTAAAATTTACATAAATGGGATAATGCTGTTAATCTCATTTTTCCTACTTTTATTTTTTTACTTAACAGTTTTTAAAAAACTTGTTTTAGTTACTAGGGTCATCATTAAAATGAATTCTAAGTAGTTAACAATGTGGCAGATGCCTGAGGAAGGCCCGGTGTCATTCATTCATTCATTCAACGGGTATATATTGGGCCCTTTGTGTATAGGCTGCTTCCAAAGAGAGATTTTATGCCAACAAATGCATTTGGGAGTGTTCTGTTCCAGTTGCCTGTCTTTTGCTATCTCAGTACTATACCACTAATTAGAGTGGTTTTGTAATAAATCTTAATTATCTGGCAAGGTGAACGACTTGCCTTTGCCTTTTTTTGGTTAATTCAGTTATTCTTAGACCAGTTTTTCCGTATCATATTTAGAACAGTGGGATCCTTCAGGTATTTTGATAGGAGTTATATTCAAGTAATGAATTTGGGGAGAATTATTATCTTTATGTTGTTGTCAGCAGCTTGGCATCCATGAACATACTAGATCTTAATTTGTCTCTTCATTTTATGATCATTATTAGTTAAAATTATTTCTCTATAAATGATTTTTTTAAGTTAATTTTAAAATTAGTTTGTAATTTTTATGACTGTTAACAGTTTATTTTGTATTTTGTTATTGCTGGGGAGGAAAATATTGACTTTTGCTTTTTATATTTTTTAATTGAAATAATTTACATACAGTGAAATGCACATATATTATTAACTATATAGTTGGATCAGTTTTGACAGTGTGTACATATGTGTAACTCATACCCAACAAGATACAGAACATTTCTGTCACTCCAGAACATTCTCGTATTCTTTTCTAGAGAATTCCCTGGAGCAACCAGTGATTTGATCTCTGTCATCATGAATTAGTTTTGCTAATTCTGGAACTTTATCTATAAGAAATTATACAGTATATATTCTTGTGTCTGGCTTCTTTCACTCAGTATAATGTTTCCAAGGTTTATCCATCTTGTTTCATTCATCAGTAATTTGTTCCTTTTTATTTTGAGACATAGTAGATTGTATGAATATACTACAGTTTGTTTATTCTCCTATTGTTGAACATCTGGGCTGTGTCCAGTTTTTGGCTTTTAGGAAAGCTACTGCGGACATTTTTGTACACACAGTTTTCATTTCTCTTAAGAAGTATATAAAAGTGGAATTTGGAAGTGCTGAAACAGATGGCTGTCATATGCTTTTGGATGTAATTCCCTGAGAAAGACACAATGAGCGATTCCAGCCAGGAGTACATAACCTGAATCTGGTCATGATGAAACATCAAACAGACCTCAAAAAAGGACCATATTATTTAAAAACAAAAGGACTATGTCCTTCAAAAATGTCAATGCCACATAAGATAAAGGCCTTCAGGTTAAAGGAGGCTGAAGACACATGACAGGTGCAGGACATGATCTTAGACTCAGTTCTGTACTTGGGGTGGGGATGGTGGGATGCTGTAATGGTTGCTAGGGATGGTAGGTTACAACATTGTGTCAATATAACATTTACTGAAGATTATAGCATGGTTATGTAAGAGAATTTCCTTATTCTGAGGAAATGCATACAGAGATCTTTAGAGGTAAATTACCTTTTGTAGGGAGGGAGGGAGGGCTGTGTGTGCTTGCCATGAGCAAATGGCAAATGTTGGAACCAATGGGTCATAATGTTAACAGTAGGTTCACATGGGTAAAGAGTTGGTGGATGTTCTTTGTACTATGTTGGCAGTTCTTCTGAAAATTTGAAATTACTTCCAAATAAAAAGTGGGGGAAAACGTTTGAGATTTCCTTTTTCTTTATGAAGGTGTTTAATCCACTCAAATTTCTTTGTCAGCTTATGTATACTCTGTGCCAATTTTGCTATTTTTCTAGAAACATCTATTCTTCTACATTTTCAAATATATGGTATATTTGGTTTGCAATATTCCAATTTTAAAAAATCTGTTTTGTCTGTTTATTTCATGCTTTTATAACATATTTTGTTAATTTGTGCCACCAACTCTCCTTTATCAGTTTTGCCGGAGGTTTGCCTTTTTAATATTTTCTTCGAAGAACCAACTTTTGGTTTTCTTAGTCTTCTTTGCCTTTTGTTTTGTTTTCTGTTTCAGTGATTTCTGTCCTTACATACTTCCTTTTGTCTTTAGATTTACATTCTCTTATCTTTTAGAGTTGAAAGATTAGTTCTTTTGTTTTCAGTGTTTGACTCCAAGTATGTTCAGAAGGCTTAATTTTCTTGTTATTGTCTTATCTGCATCCCATTAATGTTGACCTGTAGTCTTCTGTAATAATTCATATGTTCTTTATTGTTTCCTCTTTAATCAGAGGATTATTCTGCTGCATAATTTTTCTTTCCAGGCTTTAGGATGTTGTTAGCTGTTGGAATCCTAAATGGCATTCAAATGTGATTTTTACAAGACATTTGATTACATCTACTCTGAAAGTTAATACCTTTCTATAAGACTAATGAATCCATGCCACATTGGTGGGGAGGAATTCACAAAAAAGGGTTTCCAGATTCTATTTTTTGAGTTTGTATGTGTGAGAGAGGGGTGGTGGGTGGGTGGGTGGGTGAGTTGAGGGGTTGGGGTGGTGGAGTTTATGGGGTGATGGGAAGAGGAATGAAAAGTGAATTTCTTTTCTGCTCTGTGCTACAAAGCAGTTCTCTTCAGAATCCTCATTTATTTAACAGATATTTATTAAGCGCCTAATGTTTCAAATTTTGACTTTGTAGGGAGGGTTTAAAGTAGCTAGGAATACAGAATTGATTCTCAAAGAGTTTAAGTCTGAAAGAGGATATACATGGCACAGAATTAACTTATGAGTGGGAAGTAAGAGAGTACTCATTCTGAACTGAGGGAGAGTGCCAGGGGCTCACAGATTGCCATTTATCTTGATTTCTGGTGCTAACTTCCTAAAAGTCTTGAAACTCATTTCATCAGGTTTGGAATTTTCATGGTACAGTTTTTGGAAGTAGTATGGAATCAGACCCACTTAGTCATGCAACAAAGTTCCCTCAGCCATTATAATGTGATCCACTGATTCTTAATGACGGGGCATGCATATCTAATTCACCTGGTAAAACTTGTTGAAAGTAAGGACCTCATTATAGAGATTCATTCTTGTTCAGTAGAGTTGGAGTGGGTTTGGGGTTTTTCATTTTACTTTGGTGATTTAAAATTTCTTGACAATTATTAGTTAATGATCATTTTTATCTATTTTAGACTTTTTATTATAAGGAAAATTAAGGTTATCCTTACAGGTTCATCATTAATTAATATCTGTCCTTAAAAAGGGGCTCATGTTAGAGGTGTTTAAGCAATACTGTTAATAAAGCTATACTTAAAAGAAGAAATAGTGTAGATAAGTAAAGAATGTATTGCATATTAATGGTAAGTGTATTAGGGTTCTTCAGAAAAACAGAACCAATAAGATATATATATAAAATGAGGCACTGGATCACACAATTATGGAAAGTTTGAAGTCCCATAGTCTGCTGTCTGAAAGCTGGAAACCAGGGAAAGCCAGTGGTCTAATTCAGGCCAAGTCTGAAGTCCTTTTAACCAGTGGAGTTGAAGATACAAATCCTAGTCAAAGGGCAGGAGAAGATGAGATGTTTCAGCTCAAATAGTGAGACAGAAGGAAAAAGGGAAAATTCTTTCTTCTTCAGATTTTTGTTCAATTTAGGCCTTCGGAGGATTGGATGATGCCCACTCACTTGGGAGAGCAGTCTACTGAGTCCACTGATTCAAGTACTAATTTCATCAAAAACTCAGAACTTTGGTTAATGGGATTTGATTATGTGATAGTAAAAATAAGGATCATGAGATTTACTGTCTTTTGGCCATCTTCACGCTAACTGAATATTAGGGCTTACACACACATGCACATACATACACATGCAGAATTCTTGATGATAAAACTAATATGTGCTCATAGTAGAAATTCAGAAAGCATAGAGAGGAATAAAGAAAATAAAAGAGCATAACCACCAAAATTCCAAAGTCTACAGTTTTGAATATCTGAAATTTTTTGCTGTCCCAAATTTGTGTATATATCCCTCACACACATGTGTGCGCATACACACACACACACACACAGCTGAGAAACAATGCAAAAGTCTGCAAAAAAAGAAATGTTTAATAAATAATGCTGTATCTATATCAAATTTTGAATAGGCAACATATTCCTGTGGTTCAAAATTCAAAAGACATAGAGGATTCTAGAGTGAAAAATATCCATCTATTGTCCTGTCACCCAGCCACCCAGTTTTCTTCCCTGGAGGTAAACAATGTGGTGCTTTTTTTTTTCTTTTTAATTCTTCCAGAGAAATTTATGCACATACAGATACCTTTAGTACACATATGGTAGCATAGCATACTGTCTATGTATCTATTAATATTATTATTTTAGTTTTAATTTTTATCAAAATATGCATTCATATCAAAAAGTCAGCTCTAAAAGGAATTTTTTGTTTGTTTTTATAAAGAAGCCTTTCTCTCCTCCCTCTTTCCCATTTTTCTTTTTCAAGGAAACCTCTCATTTCTTAGCTGATGAATTTTATATTTACCTGTTTGTCTCTAAAATAATTGCTTTAATGTCAAGTTTAGGTTATTTTACTGCAGATGATCAGATTCTCTTAACCACATGTTGGTAATAATATAGTTTTGTCATAATTTGGGTTAGATCAGTATATAGTGTTTATATTATACTACAGATGATATTCACAGCTGAGCCATGTAATGAAACATGATTCCTTTTCCTTTTCTGTTCTACTTTTCCTTTTTCTATTTGATTCATTTTGTTATATTTACTTGTTTTTCTATTTAATTACAAATTATCTTCCAGTTATAAATCTGTACTTGAGATTTTCAAAGACTCATCAGTTGTGCTATCAATTTCATCCTCCCAAAGAAGACTTTTCCAGAACTTCTGATAACCTCCAGTTTAATATGATTGCCCTCTGGTCTTTGTGTACAGCTATCCTAGGAATTCTCTTTCCAGTCATCCCTTCCCCTCTCTTATCTCTCTACCATATTGTTGTAATTATTGTGGTTTCATAGTTGTCTAGTTCCTTCACATTACAATCTTCACTCTTCTTATTCTTTATATAGACTTTAAAGTCATTCTAATTTTTAAAGTCTCCTTGTTTGCCACTTCAGTAGTGGTTTTCAAATCTTTCATTTATATTATCTAGAACTGTGTAAAACTGAATTTTTTTCAAGTTAAGGAATTGTCAAATATTGTCACTTCCAAACAGTTCTATTAACGTAGAACATGTACTTGTATATGTATAGAACACTTCTTGCTAAGTTTATATTTAGTATTTTATTGTTGCTGTTATAAATGGGGACTTCTATTAGACCTTATAATTGGTAGTGATGATTTGAGTAGTCTGTTGATTTGTTTCTTAATTTTATACCTATGAGTATAATTTTATACTCGACTTCTTTGAATAGGTGTTTTAGTTTTCTACTTATGTAAACTCATCTGCGATTAATAATTTTACTGTCTCCTATTCCATTTTTACACATTTTTATCCTCATATTATGTAATATTGGTAATGATGGATGTTCTTGTCTTGTTTCAGATCTAAATAGGGGTATTTTTTGGTTTCTTCACCGAGTATGATGCTGGCTTTAGGCTTGTGTGCTATGCATGTATGTTTCCCATGTTAAACTCTACCCATTACTATTTCATGGACTTAAAAAATTTTGGTGTTTATGTAAGTTTATCAGATGTCTTTCAGTGATTATGGAGATAGTCATAAGATTTTTTCCTTGATATTTTTGTATGGCAAACTAAATAAATAGATTTTATTATATTGAACCATTTTTGAATATCAGAGCTAAACTCTTGATCATAACAGTGGCTATGTTATATCTTTGGTATGTTACTAGAAACTTAACAGAAAAAGTTTATTTTATTTATTAAAGTTTTGTTTAATGTTTTCTTTACAAGTTTTATGTCTGATTTCATAAATATTAACCTATAGTATTTGTATGTGCTATTTCTGTTAATTTTTGTAATCACTGTTATGTTTCCTATAAAAAAATAATCTGGAAGCTTTACTTTTATACTTTGAAATAGTTTAGGTAGGTTTAGAGTTAGCTGTTCTTAAATATTTGGTAGTATGTAAAATATTATTGTCATCTGGTGCTTTCTAACGAAGTTAGCTCTTTGACAACTTTCTTTGTTGCTTCTGTGATAATTATCAGATAGTCCTTTTGTGAAGTTTTTCTATTTTACCTTCATGAAATTCATAATGCCTTACTTGGAGTGTTGGTAACACTTTATATATTTTTTAGGGCATTAAATAAAAAATCTTTGTCTTCTGTATATATATCTCATCATTTAATTGTTAAGTTCGTAAAGGGCATTAGGGTAGGAACCATCTGTTTTTTGCCTCATATTCTAGTCCGTAGTATGGAATATGTTAGCTTAACAACTTTCGCTTTTTGTGTGTGTGTGTGTGTGTGGTGATGGTGATGTGATGTTTTACAGGCTTCCCAGTTGGCATGTTTGTTGTAAAGAGAGTTCTTCAGCTTCATCTTACTACTCTCAAGATGATAATTGCGCACTAGAAAATGAAGATGTTCAATTCCAGAAAAAGGTACCTTAAATAAAGTTGACATTGTAATTTATGTAACTGCTTTCTAAAGTTTCCCCAAAACATTGGGAATAAGAGTAATTTCAAAAATACTACGACAATTTTTGGTGGAGGTTTGTAATTTTCCTTGGTATAATCTGAGGAGTTACTCAGTTAATTCTGAAATTAACCTAAGTCTGAGATATTTATATGTTTATTCTTATTACTTATATTTGGAATGTGGTAATATCCTTAGTCCTATAGTAAGGAGAAAAATAGTGCCTGTTCAGAGAACTAAAAACTAGAGCTCTCTTTTTAATGCTTTAACTAGTTAAAGGGTTTCTAAAGAAACCCTAGCCTTATAATTAAAAACTATTAGAAATGAGGATTGTAGAGAGAATAGTGGCCATGTATTTTGTTTAATATAATTGGGTGGAGTGAATAGACAGAGTCCAAAAAAACCTGATGGTCTCTAAATAATTTATTATTTTGTCATTTTAAATGATAAAAGGTGAGTATTGACGTTAGCTGGATTTCGTTTCCCGCCCCCCAATCAATGTACTTATTTTAAATTATAGAAGTCATTTATACTCACTACAAAATATTCATATTTACATCCCATTCCCTTCCCAAAGGAACCACAATTTGCTGTTTCTTGTGAAAACATTCAGACCATTTTCTGTGGGTACAGATATCCTCTGTACACAAATTAATATTTTAATTATTATTAAAATGTCATGTTATAAATATTATGCAAATTGTCTTCCCCAGTAATGTCTCATGGACACTTTGCATGTTGCTATATTCTTCTGAATAGCTACATTTTTATCCCATCATATGGATGTATCACAACTTATTAAACACTTCTTTTTTGACAGACTTTTGCATTGTTTCTCAGCGGTGCGTGTGCATGCATGTTTGTGTATACGTGTGTGTGTGAATGTGCAAACTATAATTATACGCCTGGGGTTTTTTTGGAGGGGCATGATATTTAGAGTGGATTATTTAAATTTTTGAGTTATGCAGGATGTATTTCTGGGGTGGAGAACTTAAAACTTTGAAGACTTGCTAAATATCTCTCCAAAAAGGAGTGTAATTTTATGCTTTTATCCACAGTCTATAAGACTTAGAGCTAATCTCTTCTTTGATGAGAAATCTGAAGGCTAAATGTTGTAAGATTGAATTTAAGCAAAGCATTAAGGAAGGGGGACACTTTCTTTCAGCAAACATTTGGGTACCTAGTTTGTACTCTACAGGTTTAGATAATGATGAATACAAACTTTGCTTTTATGAAACTTATAAGACAAAGTACCCAAAATTCTAACTTGAAAGTGAGTATCAAAAGAGAGATGACACAAAGAACTATATGTACATTCATTTATCAAGTATTTACTGAAGTCTTACTGTGTATCTAACACAGTGCTGGGTGGTAGGACTAAAGAGCTTATTAAGAAATCAAATGATGTTCTTGAACTCATGTAGTGTATATTTGAGGTGAAGTGGTAAGGAGGGTAATGCAGGAAGATCGACAATAATCATATAAGCAACTAAAAGTCATTAAAGTCACAATAAAGTGTTTTGTTTGTAAAGTATAGAGAGATGATCATTCATTTTGCTTCAGGACTATTTTATGAAATAATTTTATCAGTTGGCCTTTTCTCTTCCTTGCAATATAGGATGAAAGAGAGGGACCCATCAATGTTGAATTATCAGGAAAGGTGGGTTCAGACTCACCTGTTCCTCCAGAAGAATACAAATTAAAAGATGACTACGTTGTGAGTGTACAAGTAAGCTATGTTGCTTTGATTTTTAATGATAAGTCTTTTCAAGCCACTTAACAAAATAGAAAACCTCTGTTTGGTCACCATATTGTGTATTACTATTTTTTTCTTTTTGAAGTGCTATGCAACTAGCCTTAAAACTGTTCACCTGCTTAGAGTACTGATTTTGAGAAAATTTGGAATTACATATTTAATAATAAATGTGACTATTTTCTTTGTAGTATAAGTTTGGTTGTAAATCCTCCTTTCCTAGTTTACATTTTGCCTCACTAATAATGTATCTTGTCTCTTCAGATTTTCAAATGTCGGGGGAAATTTTTTCTCTATCTTAAAGAAAATATTTATATGTAGAGCACAGAGTATTTTGATATCATAATTTTATCACTTAGTATGGATTATGAATAATAGGTTGAATATGTTTTTTTCCTTTTTCTCTCATCTTACATCCTAAATATTATTTTTCATTTTGTACACCAGATTTTATGAAATATATTAAAAACTAGACCAGAATGTAAGCTGATCAGAATGCTGAAGCATCTGGAAAGCATTTAATATCAGGAATTACTGAAGGAACTGGGGATGTTTGATCTGGAGAAGAAGGACTAAGGAAAAACTAAATATCTCAAATATTAACAAAACCAAATTTTAGCTTAAAATGAGGGAGAATTCTCTTTAAAAAAATACAGCCAGAGTTATTTTATGAGTTAATTGGGTTATCTAAGGAGATATAGTTTTTTTTTTTAATTGGATTCTGAAAGACATTTGACAAAGGTTTGTATATAAGAGTAAAAGAAAAGTGATCTCCGTAGCCCTTCAATTATTAGGCCTGAGCAGTCCTGCCAGTGTTCATTTTCCTAAATTTTTATCATTGTGTCCTTTTGTTCAAATACTTTGAAGTGCTTACTGCATCTCATAGACCTGTGCTGTTCAGTACAGTAGCCACTAGCTACGTGTGGCTGCTGAGCACTGGAAATGTGGATAGTCCAAGTTAAGATTTGCTCTAAGTATAAGATACACATTTTGGAGACTTAGTAAAAGAAAAAAAAAGGTGTAAAATGTCTTAATAAGTTTTTTATAGTGAATGCATGTTGAAATGATAATGCAATATTTGATAATAACGTAATGGTTCTCTTCTCAAGGCCTCTAACATAAAATGCAAACCCATTTATATTCCTTTGCAAATTTTTCATTCCAGTGTAAATAATTTCCCAAATGATTGTGTTTTCTTTCTGCTCCCGTAGCTCTCCTTTTCTTCAGAGTCCTAGTTCTTCTAGTCCATAGTGGTCCTTAGTCTCTTCCTTGAACTGAGCATGAGTACCTCTCACTTGATATTCATTTAGTAAGCATTTAATGTCTCCTGTGTGCTTGATACTGTGTTAGACACTAGGAGCATGAAGATCAAGAAAACATAGTCCTTACTCAAGGGAAAGAGAAATAAATAAGGGCAGCTGAGGTGTTAATAGGTGCTTTGATTAAAGTCTGTACAGAGAACAGTGGAGGCATAAAGAAAGGGGAATGGCTAATTCTGTTTGGGGTTGGTTGTGGGGGAGGAAGTACTGATAGAGGTTTTTAAACATGGTAGATATTAAGTACATTTCAGATTGTGTTTTGGAGGAATGAATGGCCCAGAGCATACAGACCTTGAAGGAGCAGCAAAAATCGTGTATTGCTTTGTAATGTCACTTATACATGCCTAGTGGTGGTGTTTATTGATACACATTATCTTCTAAACTGCTCAGTGGCAAAACCTGTGTACTGTACTGTTTTATACGTTTACATAGGATTGATTTCTGTTTTGCTACTAGCATTAATTAATTATAGTAAGAGGGAAATAATTTGTAAGTCCTGATATAAAATAAGAGATAAGAAAGAAGAAAGACAAGCTCCTTTGTCCTAGTTTATGAAAAGTCATGAAAAATGTTGAAAGAAAGGATTTTTATAAAAGTACATTTTTAGTGAACATTATTTATATTGTTACTTTTGAGACCTGCTTTTTATAATATCCTGTTCAGCTAAAGAGATAGTTTATTAATCTCAACATTTAATATAATTGACTTTTTTATAAACAGAATACAGAATCAAGTAAGTTAAGTCCATCTGTGATTGAGACACTCCCTGCAGTGGATCTTCATGAAGAGTCTTCCAGTGTAGTTGTGAGCAGTGAAAACATTGAAAATATTTCCAGCTCATCTACCTCAGAGATCACTCCAATCTCAAAGCTTGAGTAAGTCATTGCAAAGAAAAAAACAAAAGTATCACCAGATAATAACAGAAAAACTTGTTTGATACTCAAATTTGAATTTTAGGCTATATAGCAGACCTAAGTAATAATGCCTGTGTTTTGTGTTTTTATTACTTTTTAGAGGTAATGATTTTATAATATAATGAGTGTTTATTCTGATGTGTAACTCAGTGAAGTTGATTATATCCCAGCTATGAAGTATCTACATCATATAGGGAAAGTAAGGTTCTTGTTTAAGAAACACAGTACTTACTTGAACAATCTTCCTTATAATTATCAAAAATTCAAATGCCAGATTATTCATTTTCATTAGATATTACTGTAGCAGTCCATTCATAGTTATGTCTTTGTATGAATAGCTAACTTTTTCAAACTTGATAATAAACATTGAGAATATTTAGGCTTAAGTTTTTCCTTAATTTAATATCTTTTATGTACTTCTAATTCCAGCAATACTCAAAGAGCAAAAAATTTCCTCCTCTAAATACTACATTAAACATTTTCCTTTATCAAATGAGTTAATTTATATAAAATATATAGGACAATATCTGGCACATAGTAAAAATATTTGTGTCAGTATCATTATTTTTATCATCACTACTATTTTTCTATCACAAGCACTTTTTAGATACTTGTTCTCAAGAATATAAGGGACTGGGTTTAACGAGTTGTACACGAAGATGTTACAGTTATCATTTAGAAGTTTGCCCTGGTAAGGGACGAAGAAACAGAAAATATGTTTAGAAATAATGATAGTGCCAAACAAGGCACTAACAGATTATATGATTTAAATCATTACATGATTTTAAATATTTGAATTCTTGAAAACTGTCTGCAGAACTGTAAAGCCTTCTTCTCTGGCTTTGATTTGTTTTCAGAATCACTATTATCACTTTTAATGTATGCTATTAAATTGTCAGATTGTCTTTTTTGTTTCTGTTTTTAGTGAAATAGAAAAATCTGGTACTATTCCTATAGCCAAGCCAAGCGAAACTGAGCAATCTGAAAGTGATTGTGATGTTGGTGAGGCTCTTGGTGCAAATGATCCGGTTGACCAGCCTTCCTTTGTCAGTCCACCTGAAAGGTTGGTGTGAGACATTGTCCTTTGTATGATTCTGTAATAAACAGCAGTGTCATGTTTGAGTAGACTTTGGTGCATGTGTAATTCCTCTTTATGATAGAAAGAAAGCTGATCCCTCTGTAGTCCTTTCTTGGTTTACTTTGTATTCATGTATGCTTATAATGGTTTAGATTGCATATATTTGTTCAGCTAACATTTGTTTACTTAATATGTCTTTTGGTTTCAAATAGCCTTGTTGGACAGCATATAGAAAATGTGTCATCTTCACATGGCAAAGGAAAAATAACAAAATCAGAATTTGAGTCAAAAGTTTCATCAGGTGATCAGGGTGGTGGTGATCCAAAATCTGCATTAAATTCTTCAGATAATTTAAAAAATGAGGTAGGTAAATAACTTGCACTATCTCCTACTTAATTATACAATGCATTTTTGTTATTAGCTAATCTTATAATTCGCTAACCATATTTGCCATAAAGTCAGGGAATCAGCAGTTAATGACGAATGTAGAATTGAGGTGAGCTGTGTTCCCTGAGAGCAAGTGGTTACTTCACGATACTATTGCCAGTGTACTGTTTATACATCAAGTTGTTCCAAGTATGAACTCTCTTTAGTTATGTTTAATTATAAATGGTTTTCTGCCACCATCAACTGTTTGATAACCAGATACATAAAGTCCTTATGCAAGAAATTTTTTAGAGAGCTATATAGAAGAATGTATGGTTGTTAAATTTAAGTATCTTCAGAATATAAGTTTAACTCAGTAATACAAGATTAAATTTAGGCTCTTCAACCAGAATTATTTTAAAGGGACATTTTTACCCTTTGTTATCTGTGGGCAAAATACAACTAGACTACCTTTTGCCTGTTACAGTGCTTTGCAAAGTAATTTTATTGTATGGTGTAGTTCTTCTATTTGTTGCTTAGAGGTGATGGTGATTGCTTTGCCTGGGCCTCAGAGAGTGAGTGTGTGTATGTTCTTTTTATTGTATTTCTTTTAGTATTTGGGCTTTACACTTAAGTATGTCAACTATATTAATTTTTATAAATATATGTTTATCTTCTCATTCAAACTAGATTTTTATTATTTAATTTTTAAATTTAATTAGTATAGTACTAGTTCTTTAATTTTACATTCTGCTGTGTATTTTTTAATAGCCACATATTTTATTTGGTAAGTTAGCTTGTCTGCAAAACACTCCAACATGGAGGTTGCATAGGAACCAACTTGCTAAGTCTTCCTAAAGAGAGATTATAGGTATCTATATTGGTGTATATCACACTGATACACTAACTAGTATTAGTACTCAAAAACATGCCCTAGTATCGCAAATACATACTGTATGAGACTTGTGCTATTTACCAGAGTAAGCTGTCTAAAAAGATTTTGTACACTTCTCAAGGTACTGTTAATGAATACATTATGCATTGTTTTAGGAATACAAAAATAATTAAAAATGGAATAAATGTCCTTGCAGAAATTATTCCAATTAAGGAAGAAAATTATGAATTGAATTGTATGCCCTTCCCAATTACATTTCTTCTCTCCATTTCAGCTGTAACCACTGCCTTGACTTCGGTTTTTTTTACATTTTAGAGCATGTTTTAAAAGTGTTCCCAAATATTCATTGTTATAAATAATACATACTGTTATTCAACATATTTTGAAACAATATAAAATAATATCATTCTTAAGTATCATTTTACTCAAGTTGTATTTGTGTTTTATCTATTCATTGTTTTCTCCGTTGTATTCCATTCTACCACAATTTATCCATTCTTCAATGAATGGATATTTGGATTATTTCTAATCTTTTGATGTTACAAACAGTGCTGCAGTAAGTATTCTTATGCACATTTTCTTATGTGTTTTCACTGATAATTTATACATAGGAGTGGAATTATTGGGCCATAGATTGTGTACATCTGTTTAATATTGCTAAGTGTTAAACTCCCTTTAGCAGTTCACTAAAATGTCCCATGGCTCAACAGACTGTCACACTCTACCCTCCATCAGATTGATATAACTTATTTAGTATCTTTAGTTTTCATTTGTATTCCCTGATTACACTGAGAGTAAGCATTTTGTGTTTTTCTCTTTGCTCAATTTATTGTTCCTTCCCCACTCTCTCCCATTAGTGATTTCTAGGCAGTCTTCATAATTGGTGATAATCTTTTATTGGCTAAATGTGTTGCAGATATTTATGTCGGTAGCTTATTGAACCATGTAGTTCACGGGTCTTTTGATACATTTAATTTTTTTCTTCTAATTTTATTGAGATAAAACTGACATACAGCACCATATAAGCTTAAGATGTGCAGTATAATGATTTGACTTACATGCATCATGAAATATCTACCACAAATTTAGTGAATATCACCATCTCATGTAGATATAAAATGCAAGAAAGAAAAAAAATTTTTCTTACGATGAAACTCTTAGGATTTATTCTTAATAACATCCATATATAACATACAATGTTAATTATATTTCTCATGTTGTACATTACGACCATAGTACTTACTTGTAACCGAAAGTTTGAACTTTTTGACCACCTTCATCCAGTTCCCCCTCCCTTCATCCTTGCCTCTGATAACCAGAAATCTGATTTCTTTCTATGATTTTGTTTCCCTGTTTGTTTGTTTTTGAAGTATAATTGACTCACAACCCTATGTTAGTTCCGGTGCACAGCATAGTAATTCAATTTTCTACACATTGCAAACTGGTCACCACAATAAGTCTGTTTACCATCTGTTATCATACAAAGATATTACAATGTTATTAACTATATTCCTCATGCTATAATTCATACCTGAGACTCATTCATTTTCTAACTGGAAATTTGTACCTTTTCATCTCCCTCAGCTCTCTTTCTTCCTTCTGCCCCTTCCCCTCTGGCAACCACCTGTTTGTTCTCTGTACCAGTGAGTCATTTTCCATTTTGTTAAGTGTGTTCAATTGTTTTGTTTTTCAGTTTGCACATATAAATGAAATTGTGTGGTATTTGTCATTCTCTTTCTGACTTATTTCATTTAGCATAATATTTCCTAAGTCCATCCATGTTGTCGCAAATGACAAGATTTCATTCTTTTTCATGGCCAAGTAATAGTCCATTACATATCACATCTTCTTTATCCATTCATTTACAGATGGGGACTTAGGTTGCTTCCATATCTTGCCTGTTGCGAATAATGCTGCTGTGAACTTAGGGGAGTGTACATCTTTTCGAATTAGTGTTTTTGTTTTCTTTGGAAAAATACCCAGAAGTAAAATTGCTGGATCATATGGTAGTTCTACTTAAACATTTTTGAGGAAACGTCATACTGTTTCCCATAGTGGCTGCAACAATTTACATTCCAGAGAAAAGTGCATGAAGATTCTGTTAAATTTTTAATTTTAATCTAGCCAAATGTGTCAGCCTTTCAAAAACTGATTCATTCTTTCCTCATCTTGTTGAATCCTTTTATAGCCTGAATCATGAAGATGTTTTCCTATATTTTCTTTAAAGCTTTGCTTTTCACACTTAGATTTAAATCCACCTCAAAATTTTTATGTAAATAGTATTTCTTGTTAAGGTTTTGTAGAAACAATATACTACATCTAAAATTAGTTAGCTTCCTTTAATGTATATATTATTTTAATGTAGATTTTAAGGTGGATGCACTACAATTATAGGATTTATTAATTTGTACAGTTTTTGTATGGGTAATTGTTGGCTTAGGACATAATACAGTTTTGTTTTTTTTTACACCTCATGCTAATATTGCTAACATGTGAAGGGATTCATCCTGTGGTGCTTAGATAGAAGACTTCAATTCTTTCAAGAAAAACTCAGCTTTTAAGTAAACCGAAACTTTTCTTTTTATGTTTTTTTCCCTCAAAATCCTATCATTCGTTATAAAGTTGGACTTTAATTTCAGAAATATTTGTATTTACTATTAGAATTTATTATTGTCTTCACTGTATTCTTTGAAATCTGAAATCTGTTTATTTTTGGCATTTCTTTCAGAGTTCTGATTATACAAAACCAGGAGAAATTGACCCTACATCTGTAACAAACCCTAAAGACCCAGAAGATATACCAACATTCGATGAATGGAAGAAGAAAGTTATGGAAGTAGAAAAGGAAAAAAGTAAGGAAGTACTGTTTTGTTTTGTTTTTTTTTTAAGGACTGATTTAAATATGCATTTCTCATTTTAATTGGTAAAATAAAATAAAACTTTTGAAAACTTATTTCAGGGTGAAACTTACCAAGTTGCTTTTGACTACCCACATGCAATTTACCTGTGTATAATTGTATACTATCTTAATCCTGATTAAAATCCATTATTGTAAATTATTAAACGAGGCTAGAATAAAGTAGGCAGTGATTTTCATCTCAGTTTATATGAGGAAGTTGAGACATGGAAAGTTCTTAGTCATAAAGCTTTAAACTGTGAGTAGAATTGGACTAAAGTATTAAACTTCCTTTTTGTTGTTGTAAAGTAAGTCTCAGGGTTAAAAGTTATTACTGGGGTTAGAGATAGAAGGATAGCATTCATCCTTAATAGAATAAAATGTTTATGCAAACAGTTTTGATTCTTAGGAGTAAGCTTCACATTGTGAATCCACATTACTTGATGTATGTAATTTTTGTAGATAATTTGTCTATTGGGGATATTTTAAAGCTGTTGTGAAGCATTTTGAATTTTTTGCAGGTTTTTAAAATACTCGCTTAAGCATTAAAACCTGTTCTCTAGATGCAGCCTGTTGATCCTGAGATTTTTGCTGTGGGTATTTTCAATCATAATCATCGTATATATATATGTTCATAATAAGGTTTGTCTGCAGGTCAGTCAATGCATCCATCTTCTAATGGAGGTCTCCATGCCACAAAAAAGGTCCAGAAAAATCGAAATAATTATGCTTCAGTAGAATGTGGTGCCAAAATTTTGGCTGCTAACCCGGAAGCCAAGGTACTTAAGTGTAAAATTCTTCTATACTTATGTGAAACTAGTGAGTTTATTAAATATAAGCAGTGGTTTTCTGGGAACTGTATTTTAACATGAGCTCTTTTCCTAATTCACTAGTAAGTGCAGGATTATGCTTTTAAACACATTTTCTTGCATGGATTCTTAGTATATTGGTTGATACATCACACCCTGTTTTTTCTTTTTAAGACTTGATTTTTTTTTTAGAGCAGTTGTTGGTTCACAGTTCACAGTAAAATTGAGAGGAAAGGTTCAGAGATTTCTCTTGTATACCCTCTGTCCTCCCACGCGTTAGCCTCCTCCATTGTCAGCATCCCTCACCAAAGTGGTGCGTTTGTTTCAGTTGATGAATTTATAGTGACATACTGTTATCACTTGAAGTTTATAGTGAGTTCACTATAGTTCATATTAGAGTTCACTCTTGTACATTCTGTGGATTTGGACAAATGTATAATGAATGACATGTATCCACTATTACAGTATCTACAAAGTATTTTTACTGCCCTAAAAATCTTCTGGGCTCTACCTATTCACTTGTTCCTCCCCACAACTTTTGGCATCCACTGACATTTTTACTATCTCCATAGTTTTACCTTTTCCAGGATGTCATATAGTTGTAATCATACCATATGTAACCTTTTCAGATTGGCTTCTTTCACTTAGTAATAGGCATTTAAGTTTCATCCATGTCTTTTCATGGCTTGCTAGCTCATTTCTTTTTAGTGCTGAATAAAATCCTATTGTTTGAATGTATCAGTTTATTTATTCACTACTGAAGGGCATGTACTCTGTTTTTAAACTTTTAAAATCTCTGTGGAATTTTAAAAAAGGAATACCTTAATAGAAAAATCATTTTTCCTCTGTAGGAACAGACATTTAATTTTAAATGTTTTGTTATAAGGCTAACTTTGCACACTATGGACGTTACTGGTAAATCTTAGGCGCTTTCGTGCTTTCTTCCCAAATGAATGTTTCAGAGTCTTAGGTATATTTTAAGATCTAAAAATATAGAAAACCTAGAAAGCTTGAGAGTTGAAATAAATATTTTTTTCTTAAGTAATTTTTCCCCTCCCCCTTTTTACAATAGAGCACATCTGCTATTCTTATAGAAAATATGGATCTTTATATGTTGAATCCTTGCAGCACTAAAATTTGGTAAGTAATAAAAAATTTAAAAATGCGCACTCTGTATATGTATGTATTACATTAAGCTTTTATGTTGGGGTTAGATTGATTTTTTTCATACAGTCACTTAATAAGCATTTATGATAGGATTGGTACTGGTCTTGTACTTACCTTGGGTCCTGGGATACAAACTTGAAGACAAAAAATGGTTTCCCTTTAAGGATGTCACACAACAAAATTGACAGATCTAGTTAAACAATTATCAAATAGTATAAACAGTATTGCTGAAAAGATACAGGAACAGAGGTGAGATGTAACTGCAAAATAGAATGAGAAACAGCTTGCTAGAAGAAATAATTCATGAGCTGAATCTTGAAGGATGAATTCCTTGAATTCATAGGAAGTCACAGATGAGGGAGGCAGAGGTATTCAAGGACTGTAAGAGTAAGGGGACGGTGCTAAAAGGAGCATATTTCTTCTGGGCAACTATAAGTAGAAGCAACCTGAAGAGGTTATTTTAGTGATGACAGGAATAGAGGTACAATTAGAGTAATAATCATGGAAGATAAGACAAGAGAGTCAGGTAAGCAATGAGCAGGCCATTCAGTGCTATGTATACCCAGCTTAAAAGCTTTTTAAGTTTATCTTAAATACTGTGGAGGGTAGTGTTTGTTTTAAGTAAGCTAATGACATGATCTCACTGGCATTTTAGGAAGGCTTGTCCTGAAAAGATGACTTGGAAGCAGGGAAACCAGTTAGGAACCTGTCGTCATAGCTCAGGCAAGAAATGAGGGCTTTAAGTCATTGGCAGTTTGGATACAGAAGAGAGGGGAATGTGAAAGATCTATATAGCAGATAAAATTGACAGTTCTTGATTAGCAATTGGATGTTAAGAAGAGAGAGGCTTCTGGGAAATCTCCCAGGATTTTTGCTTCATTACTTGAATCTGTGATTCTGTCATTAACTAAGGATATAGTAGGCAAAGGAACTGATTTATGGGAGAAATGTATGATGTACCAACAGTTTTATTAGATTACTTGATTTTGTTGCTCAAAAACAGCTGTTTTAAAAAAGAATTGAGGTAAATCACCATCATATTGATCGACTAATATAAATATATGCTTTAATTTAAAGAGAAATTCTTTAAATTTTAGAGATAATACTTATTCTTTTCTACTTTTGGCTTTCATTCCTTTTGTTAATATGCATATTTAAGTTCAGTTTGAAAATTAACACCAAACTATTTAAGGGCATTAAGGGATAATATTGAAAAACTTAATTTTTCCATGTGCCCACTTGGTCTGTAAATTGAATTTGAGGAAATGGTTATCAGAGATCATAATCAAAATGTTATTTTGGGGGTTTTTGTTTGTAAAAGCCCTTACAGTCAGTAACAACTCAATTTTTATGCTCCAAAATTTTGTATTTCAAGCAAAAACATGCTGGGATGAAGTTATACAAAGCATTTTGTTTTCTTCTGGTTTACAGAATAAGTGCTCATAGCTACCCATTTGTATTTTAATGTTTCTGCAGACAGCATGTATTTGTGTATGTGTTTACTGTATATTTTACTTTCTGCTCATCTGTTTATGTGTCTTTTGATTGTATAATTAAAGAACCTCAGAACACCTTTAACTGATTTTACCTGATTTGAGTTGGTTGACCCATGTAACATGTCTTAAGACCACACAGTCCCACTGTAGCTTTATAATTCTTAATATCTGGTAGAATAAGTTTATACCTCATCTTCAGAGTATCTTTACTATTCTTATCCCTTTGTTTTTTTTTTTAAATATTAGAATCATCTTGTTGAGTTCTAAAAAAAAATCATACTGGCATTTTTATTGGAATTGTATCAAATCTTAGGTGAATTTCAGGATAATTGACATTTTAGGATTTTCAGTCATATTGGTTCATTTGTTAGTTTGTCCATTTGTTCATTTATTCACTTATTTCTTCCTTCCTTCTTTCCTTCATTCTTTTGAAATTTATCGAGCACTTGTTACATGATGTTGCTGGTACTGAAAATGACATTGTTTCCCAAATTAGGCTGACATCTCTGCTGCTTTGGAGCTTTTATTCTAGAAAGATATGAATCCCTAATCACTGATGAGATTAAATATATTTTCATGTACCAGTTTTTTCTTTTCTCTGAGATTCTTGTCTTTTCCTATATTTTCTGTTGATATATTAGTTTTTTTTTTTCTTATTGTTTAGTAGGAGTCTAGATAGGACTTAGCAGTATATTTTAAAGAATGGTTGCAATGTGATAGTTTGTCTTTACTCTGGATAGGACATATAAATTATATATGTTGCAGATATTTCTCCAGTTTGTGAATTGCCCTTTCAACTACTTAAGTGTGTTTTGGTGGATAGAAACTTCTATTATTTTTATTTTTGCTTTTATTTCCTTTATTTTAGGAAATAGATTAAAAAAATATTGCTGCAATTTATATCAGAGAGTGTTCCACTTATATTTTCCCCTAGAAGTTTTATATTATCTGTTTTTCCATTTAGGTGTTAAATCCATTTTGAGTTTATTTTTGTTATATTGTGTTAGAGAATGTTCTAATTTCATTCCTTTCCATGTAGCTGTCTGGTTTTCCTAGCACCATATATTGAAGAGACTTTCTTTTCTCCATTGTATATTCTTGCCTCCTTTGTTGTAGATTAATTGGCCATAACTGCATGGGTTTATTTCTGGGCTCTCTGTCCTGTTCCATTGACCTATGTGTCTTTTTTTGGTGCCAGTACCATAATGTTCTGATGACTGTAGCTTTGTAATATAGTCTGAAGTCAGGGAGCATGATTCCTTCAGCTCTGTTCCTCTCTTCCTCAAGATTGTTTTGGCTATTCAGAGTCTTCCGTGTTCCCATACAAATTTTAAAAGTATTTGTTCTAGTTCTATGGAAAATGCCATTGGTATTTTGATGGAGATTGCATTTAATCTGTAGATTGCCTTGGGTAGTATGGTCATATCATCTAAACTTTGATACATGGTATTTTATCAAACTACTCTTACGTTTAGATTACTTCACTGAGCTTTTAAAGTTCCTGACCTATAAATAATTAAGAGAAGTATGTTGAAATTGCATTTGTCAGCTTTTATATGTAGTTCTGTTAATTTGCATACAGTGTTCTCTGCTCCTAGGAAACATAAAAGATGAGGCGGAAAGATGAAAGAGCATTTTAAAATCAACTTTCATTATATATGTACTAATATTTTATGTATTATAGGTCTATTTATTAGTTTTATACAGAGTTTAGAATTGTGAAATCTTTTTGGTGAATTGACTTTCTATACCTGGTAATACATTTGCCTGAAAGCTTATTTTAACTGATAGTAATATAGCTCCTGTCTTCTTAGAAATTGAAAATATTGTATGCAAAAAAGGAGGTAGGGGAGAATTAGCTTTTTCTTACTAAAACTCTTTTAGATGTATATTCTCCATTTTAAATAAAAAGCAAAGTTTGAATCTGATTTTCTTTAGTTCCTCTCCTCAGGGTGTTGTGGAAATGGACAGTGTTTAGGCTTTAGAGCCAGGTAGATGTGTGTTTTGACTTTTAGCTTTACTATTTATTGGCTAAATGGCTATTAGTTAGGGCTTTTGACTCTGCTGCTTTAACAGAGACCAAATAACCATGATTTAAATAGGATAGATATTTAACTTTCTCTGACATAAAAACTCACGTTGGTGCAAGGGTGTAACAGAGAACGATTAAAGGACCCACACAACTTCTGTCATGTTTTTTGCCACCCCTATTATGTTGTCCCTGTGTACACTGCTGAGATGATTTATTCCAACCACATCCTTATTCTAGCCTGTAAGGTGGGAGAAAGCAGATGGAGAGGTAGCAGCTTCCTTGTAAAAACCTGACCTAGAAGTTGCACTGGACACTTCTCACATCCCATCACTAAGAACTAAGTTACGTGCCGAAACTGGGGAACACAATTTTTGATGGGTGGCCATATACCCAGCTACAACTTTGAAGGGGGCACGTTCTGTTCCTAAAAAGGCAAAGGGAAAAATGTGAAGTAACCAATTATTGATTTTTGAATGATTCTGTAAAATGGAGATAATATCCTCTGCAGTTTGGTTGTAAGAATTAAATCAAAGGATGGATATAAATCATGTAACAGGGTATCTGACCCAGAGTAAGTGTTCAACAAATGTTTGCTTCATGAGCTTTTCTCTGAATCCTGGCTTTTCTTACTATTTCCTGGAACTCTGTTCTGTTGCTTTCCAAAATTAACACAATATGTTAATTTTAATGCTTTTGATTTATTTAGCATTTAATTGTCAGTGTATATACTCTCATTTGATATAGTCTATTAAAGTATTGATTAGAGTGCTGGATGTCATGAGTATTTCTTTTCTCCAAATGCCATACTATATGCAGCTTTATTTTACACCATACTTTAATTTTTTCCTAAACAGCAGTATTTTGTGGCATCGTTTCATATCCATAAATGTATATACCAAGTATCATTTTTTTTCACACACAAACCCATAATAACCCCTTTTTTCCTCCCCTACCTCTCTTGCCCCTCGCCCCTTCCCTCTCCCCACTGGTAACCACCAGTTTGTTCTCTGTATCTGTGAGTCTGCTTCTCTTTTTGTTTTATTTACTAGTTTGTTGTATTTTGAAAACAGCTTTATTGGGGTGTAATTGACATACAATAAGCAACATCTCAGTGTACAATTTGGTAAGTTTTGATGTTTATATATCTAGGAAACGATCACCACAATATAGATAATGAACATATCCATCTCCCCTCAAAATTTCCTCATGCCCCTTTGTATTTTTCCCTCCCAACCCTCACCCCCAGAGCAGTTAGAGATCTGTTTTCTATCATTATACTTTAGTTTATATTTTCTAGTTTTTTATATAAGTGAAATGTACAGTTTCTGATGCCATTTTTAATAGCTGTTTGGTATTTCATTGTCTAGGTGGAAATATAATTTGTTAATCAATCCTCCATGCTAAACATTTAGGTTGGCTTTTTTCCCCCCTGCTCTTATAAACTTTACTTTGCTATATCAAGATGTATATATAAGGATGATCATTTGGAACCATGTGTTCTTAGATTAAATTTCTGAAAGTATTTTGCTGAATTAAAGGCTGTGATACCTTTGAGACAATATGGCCAAAGTGCCCTTTAGTCAGATTACACTCTTACTAGCTGTTCTTAGTCAAGTCATTACTTCTCTAAGAATGAGCTTTGTCATTAAAAATAAAGCTTTGTCTTTTAAAAAAATATTGTAGGACAAAATCAGTATCTTGTTTTATTTTCCCCACTAATGATATGCTTGAGAAGTATACTTAGGGTGTTCCTTATGTATATATAACTACAGCTACAAATCCTCTTCCTTACATTTTTAGTGAGTAACTTAATGGAACTGTAGTTTACGTAAGCTGTTAATGTCATGTTTAATATGAACTGTTATTTTGATGGTTTATCTGAATAATTGCCCTGTGTTCTTTTTAAAGGTTTGTTATTGAACTCTGTGAACCAATTCAAGTAAAACAGTTTGATATTGCAAATTATGAATTATTTTCTTCTACTCCTAAAGACTTTCTGGTTTCTATCAGTGACAGGTAAATCCCAAAGCTGGTTTGTATAGTTTATGTTTGATCTCCAGAATACATTTTTAAAAATGGGTCACATTTTAAAACTTTAATTATTTTATCTTTTATTTTAATCAGTGTGTATCAATGTGTAAGAACAGTAATACTACTGCTGTAAGGTAGGTATTTATTAATCAGTTTACCTTTATTAAGTTATATGGTGCTTATAACAACCCTCTGATATTGTTCCCTTATGAGATGAGGAAACAGACAAGGGAGATTAAGCAGTTTGCCTAGGTCACATGACTTGTGAGTTGGAGAACCAAGATTCAAAAGTAGATCTGTATGACTTTAAAGTCCTTACTTTTAATTATTATGTTCTATGGCTTCCAAACATTTCTTTAAAAAGTTATTAAAAACATGAGTATTTCATTTTGTATCATGAGATAAATTTTTGTAAAAGTATATTTAAAAAAAACCCTGTTTTGTGTGTGTGTTGTTATAAAAGAAAGAAGTAACGTTGTAAGGAATCTGGTGGAGAACCTCAATCCTATCAACCAAAGATAACTCTCTTAGCATTTTAATATATTCCTTCAGTCTTTTCTACATATTTATATAATTCTACCAGAAAATCAGTTTTTAATGTTTATATCTTGAAAATATCCTTTTGTGTTTTAAACAACTCATTTTTAATGAGTACTTGAAGTTTTCCCCCCCAGTGGAGGTGTTTATTCATTCCATAAATACTTTTTGAGTACCCACAATGTATCATGAGGATGCTGTTATTTGTTTAACTGTTCTTTTGTCGTTGATTATTTGGGGTTTTTTGTCGTGTTTCTTCCCCACCCCACACTTAGCATTGCATATATATAGTTTTTAAAATCAGTTCTCAAGACTGTTGAGAATTTCATTCGTTTTTCTTTCACTAACCTTGCTTAGATCACTTCCTTTCCTCCAAGCTGTAATTTTCTTGTATGTCAAATGGACATGTTCAGCTTTGACAGGTAAACTGTATTTTTTTTAAATATGGTAAGAGAGCTCTCATTACTTTGAGGGATTCTTAAATGCTGTAGTAAGCAAAAATAATAGTTTTGGGCTTTTATATTAGATTTCCTTTTTAAAGGAGGAACAGCTATGTAAAATCTGTGAAATCCAAATATGATAGTAAAGGATTTTTTCTGTTTCTCTTTCCGTCAGTACTTATACTTATACTTTATATTACCACACTTATCGGTACACGAAGAATAGTACCTCATACTTTCAGAACAATCTCTTGGCTACTTTCTGTTTTAAAGCCTCTAGTTTACTTGGAAGCTCTCCCAAACCCCAAGAAGTGGTCCTGGACCTACTTTTATCTTTGCCCTGTCTTGGCTTCTATTTGATAATGGTGTGATTTTTCAAGGTAGTCTTTCCTCATAAGGAGGAACCTGTCAAGAGTTTAGTTGGAAAAGAAAATGTATTTGTTCAACTCAGTACTTATATTTGAACTATGTTAAGTGAGTCTGTTCACCTGGAGAGGAAAAAAAAATGCACAGGGTCTCTTTTGAAAATGTGATGGAACCTCTCTACACGTGGTTTATGATTTTTTTAAAAAAGAATATTTTTATTTTCTATTTCCTAGATACCCCACAAATAAGTGGATTAAGCTGGGTACTTTCCATGGTAGAGATGAGAGGAATGTTCAGAGTTTCCCTTTAGATGAACAGATGTATGCAAAATATGTGAAGGTAATGTTTACATATACAGAACAATGTTCTATAATGAAAACATACCTATTATTCGTACTTTGTACCTCACCTCACTTGTTTAGAAATCAGAAAAATTAAGAGGAAATTTACTGCAATATTTCTTTTAATAAAAAAAAAATTCTTACTTGAATATATTACTTAATGGGACAAATTAATACATTCCATTCTGTGTAACTGGAAACCTAGGCCAGTTTTTTGATATCTGTGGCTTTGATGAAATTCTAAGTTGTAACTCTTAAATATTTTTGGAATCTTGATATAAAATGTCATCTTCATAATATTATATATCTTTCTATTTTAAAACCCAAATTATGTTCAGTGACTGGAGTCTTTAAAGCAGATCTAATTTCTTAACTTACTAGATTCTGATTCTTAGGTCATTTCCATTTTAATATCCATTTATTTGTCATTATAGCTTTTTCCTTTTGTATATTCAGGTGAAATATTGTATGTCCAAATAACAATTTGAAATAAAGTAAAAATTAAACCACTTAAATTCAGTATTCCTGCTGCTTTCTCTACCATTGTAGAGGTAGAAATTATCTACCAAACTGGAATTATCACTCTAGAATTGGATTTAGACTAAATATGAGAGTTTCCTACTCCTCTCATTTCCTCCTTTTTTTCTTTAAAATAATAGCTGTACCTTAAAGTACAACTGTGTTAATAATACGGTCTTTTGGAATGACAGCAGCTCTAATTTTCTTTCTAGTCTCTTCTTCTTTAAATGTGAAAACTTACAGCTACCTAGTTGTCTCTTGTTGATTTTACTGTCTTGTGTCTTTTTAAAGCATGTATTAAATTGGCTTCTGTAAATGGGTAAACTTGTAGTATTCCTAGTCTCAGTATAAAAATGCTAATTAAAAAAATACAGTTGATATTCTCAGGTAATAATTCAGCAGTGTTCAGAAAAATGAAGGTGCATTTTCATTTTCCTTTAAAGTGGATACTGGAACAATTGTTTAATGACCTTTTTATATAGCACAGTTTCTATACCATGGTGAGGAAAAAAATGTTAAAAATAATTTGGCAGATGATACACTTGTACCTAATTTTACAATTAAGACAACTCACATGTTATGAAATAGTTCAAAGAACCATTCTTTATACCATCAACTTAGTTAATAATGGAAGAACATTTCATTGGTGATATAAAAAATCCTGTATAAAACTCCTTACTTTTTCTTTTTTATGATGGGAGACCATAGAACATTTTGATGATTGGTTTTCTTAAAAAAAAAAAAAAAGAAAACCAACCGACTTTGGTAGAATTAAGTCTAAAAGAAAAAAAAAATTACTTCTTATTCTCATTTTATAGTGATAAATGTTATATAAATTTACTTGGGTTTTCCTTATCACAAAAGAACTAAACCCAAATTTACAAACCACTTTTCAATAGCTTATATTTTACAAGTGGATTGATAAATATCTTCTAGTTATGTAAGTTATATTTGAAATAACATAGCATACCCCCAAAATTTATGCTTTCCCTAAAATAATCAGTTTATAATATTGTGCAAGATTAAATATCATTTCATATTATGCTAATCTTTTTATCAATATATACTTACAAATACATGTAGCTACATATATCAATATATAAATTGATAAATAGGTATATACATGATATATATCTGTAACATTTAAAGTAACATAAGAGAGGTTATTTCTTGATACCCTTTATTAATTTTAGAATGCATTCATATTTAGTGGATAAATAAAACAGCAGCAATGAATTTTAGGTTATTTAACTTAATAACCTTAAAGTTAATTTATTTAATTATAGTTGGACTATACTTTATAGATATGATGGTTAAAATTTGGGGGGGGCGGGGGAGGTAATTAGGTTTATTTGTTTATTTCTTAGAGGAGGTACTGGAGATTGAACCCAGGACCTCATGCATGCTAAGCATGTGCTCTACCGCTTGAGCTATACCCTCCCCCAGTAAAAATTTAAATCATTGCTTTGGTTTCTGCAGAGAAGTAAGAGTACTACAATGTTATCCATCACAGTACATTGCTTTCTATACTTTAATTATACAGTATAATTTACAAATATTAAATGTTGCTATGGCATGTCATTCAGACTTTGGAACTGATCTCTTTTTCTTTTCCTTTCTCTTGCTTCAGATGTTCATCAAGTACATAAAGGTTAGCAACCTTATCTTTTGCAATATTGAATAACAGGGCATGGCATATTACTGCATGGCAAAAAGCAAAACTTTACAAGTATTGATTTTTGGGAAATAAGGACTTTATTTTTAGAAATGTTATAATGAAAAAACTGAATATGTTGTTAGGTAATCTCACATGTGCTGTGCTGGTTCCTATTTCATGTAATTTTATTCTTTAGGTGGAGCTGATATCACATTTTGGATCAGAGCACTTTTGTCCATTAAGCCTTATAAGGTAATATAGAACAAAAACTTTACTGAGTTGTTTAAAAAGAAAAAAAGGGATACATAAAAATCTCAATATATTTAAAGTGAAGAAATAATTTTCTATTATGTGAAGTTAATACTATAGAAATACAAGCTGCTAAATCTTTCTTGCTCTTGAATATATTTTAGAAAAATGTAAAAATTTCCTCAGTTAAGAAGAAGGAAACTTCGTTTTATGTGTTTGATTCAGCTTGTGTGCTATGGTAATAGTATCTGGAAACGTTTTTAGACTGATAAAAAACATATTTTTAAATGCCTTAAATACCTTAACATTTTAATAGAAACAGTGGATTAATAACTGCAGTATAAGAAACAGTCATTGTTTTAGAGTCCAGAAGTTAATGGCTCTCAAAACATAGCCAGAATTGGTATATTTTGTCATTTATTGTGAAGAGATGAGTCATAACAACTCTGGTTTTGAGTCTTTAATGAAATTGTCATTAATAGGGTGTTTGGCACCAGCATGGTAGAAGAATATGAAGAGATTGCCGATTCCCAATATCAGTCAGAACGTCAAGAACTATTTGATGAGGACTATGGTAAGTGACTTTAAAACAGTAGCTTCTATGTTTTGCTTTTTTTTTGCTTTTTGATATCTAATAGTAATGGGTAAGTAGAGGTCACTTAAAAAATCAATATGATGGTTGTCTTGAGACTTTAGTTTTTTCATTGTTTTTAACCCTCATAACTATTTTTCCTTAAACCTGTTTTTTAAAGTCATTTTCTGCTTTGTAAATTGAGCTGTTTTCCAAGCTTGTCAATCAGTTATTTGTGACTGGAACGCCCTTCTATAACATTAGTGCTGTGTATTATGATTGTATCCCTATGCCAGGCCCCAAAACCTATTAAACTCTTAAGGTAACTGACAGCAGAATTGAACATTAATTCTTTTGATTTGCCTTAAGCCCAGGAGCAAGCATATTGAGGCCTGAGCCTTTGAGTAACCCCTGTGAGCCGGAAGGGGTAGAAGAAGGCTTTATGACACCCTCCATTTCGACTTTATGAACTTCTTGTTATAAAATGTCTTAAACCATAGTCTGAAAATCTAATTTTCCCTTCCCTAGCTTTCCCACAAGTGAAGTGAAGATATTTACTAGGGGTTGGTAAAGTACATTGAAAGCTTGAATAAAAGTCTTACAAATATGATTAAAATTTTGGTAAGCAGTAGGAATATTTTCCTTGGTTTGTATCTGTCTGATAAATGACTTGTGAGTTTCTATTTCTTCTTGTGAACTTGTTTTAGATGTATAATATGTATTTATTATAAAATCTGTTTTAAATGTCAGCTGACTTTGACAGGACATAATTTGAGCTTTTAAGCATATTGTCGATGATAGTTCTCTGCATAATTACCTTTCATTTTCTCTTTAAACAGATTATCCACTGGATTATAATACTGGGGAGGATAAGTCCTCAAAAAATCTTCTTGGCTCTGCTACAAGTGAGTATTTTGGGGTTTTCCTAGTCACTATTAGAGTATTTCTCAACTTTTTTTGTTGTTTTTTTCTGGCATATGTGGCCATTTTGTTATAATAATTTAGGAGGCTCCTACTCCCAATGTGAACTTTGAGTTGAAATCAAAGATACTGGGTTTTGGAAAGTATTTCTATGGGAATAAAATAGTATAAGTAGAGGAAAAGAAATAAGAGAGGAAAAAATGCAAGCCCAAGTTGGTTCTTCTGTGATAATTAAGCACTTATATTTTTAGGCAAATTCCTTAGAGTGAAGAATGGGTTATTAGTTTACATGGGGAAAGAATTATTAAAGAGGTCCCAGACCATATGAGTAGGCACATCTGAGTAGTCATACTGGATGGGAAAGGAATTAGATTTAGAGGTGGTATGCATCAGTAGCAAATGAGGATTCGTTAATGTATAGGTATGGTTAAGTTTCCTACTAAATTACAAAACATAAAGGCTGTTCTTATTCATAATAATGATTCCCAAACAATAACAATAATAGTTATAATAATATACTCTTTGTAAACTAAAAAAAAACAATGACTAAGATACTAGTTGTTTAGTTTTTTGTAATGCCAGCCTATTATCTGAACTTAGTGGTGGGCTAAGGAGACTCCTAGAAAGACCATTACCAACTGAAACTTTATATTTACTGTTAGGACGCAGGTAGGTATATTTTAATGTTTGTTATTTTTGGTTATTCTTGAAGAATTTGAAACTTACTGGAAGGAGTTTTCTTTTTATTTGGAGATTAATAATTGAATTTAATAAAAGTAAATCTTAGTAAACTAGAAGACTGCTTATTTGTGCATTTCTCTTGTTGCCCTTAGTGAATTGAATTACTTGAATCCCAGTCTCACTGTGTACATTGTCCTCATAGCTTTTTAAGATACTCAACCAGTAGTGCATATACTTAGGTAGATATTTTGTATGGCTACAGTATATGAAATTAAGAATTACTTCTTTTTCATTTCATCTTTTCTTTTTTTTCCCTTTCTTCCCTTCTTCCCTGTTTCCTCTCCATAGAAAACTACAGATTTCAATGGACTTTTTAAGAAATAGAAAGAGTGTTAAAAATACTTCCGTAAAGGGAATCCTTTATGTAGTATTTAACTTCGTTACAGATTAGTGCAGTATATTTTGTTTTACTCTATTGCTAGTCAGCTGACATTTTAGATATTATTGACTGCTTTTAAGTGGAATCTTTAGCTATATCTAGTTGATGATGGTGTTAAAAACAGGTGCCTTATTCACTGCTGTGGGATGTAAGTTTTTAGAAGTGAAAAAAATGATGCTATTTTCTATATCTGGATATTAATATTATTGTTCATGTCCTTAAATTTGTAGTAAAAATTTTATGTCGTCATATCATGGTTCAGTGATGCTGAATTAGCTGTGAGGAAGCAGCATCATTTTATGGGGTTGGAAAATAGTCCCAGACTGAAAGATCTCTAGCTTCTGGTGGTTACTGGAGAGGAAGGGGCACCTTAGGGGAATAATGCCTTACTATGGTTTTAAATAAAGGAAAACTTTGTTGATATTACTGCTTTTCTTTTTCTGCTTTCCTATGAGATTAACTCCAAGACACCATTAAAATCTTTTCACTGGAGGACACTTCCCTATTTGTAATCACTTCTCTGACTAATGTATTATTTTAACTAATGAGATATAGAATCTTTTTAGATACTCCTTTCAGATCTTTTTCTTTGAAGGTATGTTTCTTGGTAACACATCATTCATTTTTGCTTTTGTGGAGCTCTGAAAGGGCAGTCCAGTTACTTTCCAGTGTTCTAGATGTTGAAAGATTTTGTGTAGTGAGACAAGATGGGTGAGAGGATGTCAGTTGAGCCAAAGCATGAAAAATGGGGTTTAAAAAGATGTCCATTTTCAGAAGTTTCAGAGCAAGAGGGGCAGTAGCAGCAGAGTGATCAGACTTTCCTGTCATATAGCTTACAGTCATGATCTAACACTGCTGCCTTCTTTACCTGTGGCCTTCTTGTTTTTTCTGAAGAGTCTAGGAATGTTTTTGAGCCTGACCTAGTTACTGCCTCCAGGGTGATGTAACTTTAAGAAGTAGTAACAGTATGGAACCAGGCCAAAGAGCTTGAATGTCTGAATTTGACCGTAATCATCACCAGTTTCTAAATAAGCTTGAAATTGGCCAATTTTGAACCTAATTTATTTTTAATATTTATATGTTTCCAAAACAGAATTCTGTGGCTTTAATGTAAATTTCCTTTTGCTATTAAGCAATTTGTTGTTACAGAAAATATATGTCAACAGAATATGTTATTTCTGTTGGTTGTCAAAGAGCATACATACTGCATATTTAGACATTCTTGATACTATATAATTTGCTAAACTGCCAAACAGGGAGAAACTACTGTCTTTAGAGCATCATTCTTGGCTTTGTATGTATGCCATTTCTGGTGACTCTTGTGCCTGAATCTTTTGTTTACATTCTTGAACCAGAACACTTAAATTTTTTATATCAACAAAAATTCTTCATACCACTCTCCTTTCCTTGTACTTGGTCGTGTGAATTTTCCAGACTACTCTGCTTTGATATTCTTACAAGTCTGCCTTTACTCCTAAATATGATTTGCATTTTGTTAGAATTATCAGATATGCTAAAGGCCGGGTTTCTATTTATGTTTCTGTATATGTTTAAGATGAGTACAGTTTCTGTTTTCTCTTCAGTCAAAGTATTTTTTTATGAATGAATGTATTTTAAGGTCCTAGAGGGAAAAGACAGAGTGAACGCAAGGCATGCTGCAGAGGTAGCTGAATACACATGGGAGGAAGTAGTTTTTTCGTTGTGTTAGAGCGTGGGCGGTTGGTTTTCTGTGTCAGAAAGAGCCATCCGTGTGCTAGAGACCCAGTATAACATGTTGATATTTGGTCCCTAGAAGAATTTCATTTCTAGTGGAATGGGATGGGATGAATAGTTGCCCCACTCAAAAGTAAAGGCGTTGGCTAATCCAGGAGAAATTGAGGACAGATATCTAGTTTAGCACAGTATTCCAAATTATTACTTTACCCTATTCGGAATGCTTTTTAGTGATCAGATTATCATGACAAGCTGTCATGTGTTTGGATCCAAATTGAGAATGGTCAGAATATTCCCAAAGGTGCTTTCTCTCAAAAGGAAAAAAAAAAAAAAAAAAGAGAGACTATATTTGGCAGTATTCTGTGAACATAGCAAGATTATTTCTTATAGGTTAGATAGGCTGAAAAAGTAGCAATTTGCCAAATTTTGCTTTTGTTACTAAATGGCCCCCCTGAAATGATGATAATAAATAATATTTTTAAATAATGGGTTGTGTAAATCTTCCTTATTGTAGGTAGTAGTATTAAAATTTAGGTTAAAAATAAGTACTAACAGTACTTTCTTTACATAGATTATAGATACGGATTTTTAAAATTTTAATAGTAATATGAAAATTTTTTAATGCAAAAAATTTGAAATCTGACATAAGATAGCCCTTTGAAGCACAAGGGACTAAGAATATAGACTTGATGCCAAAATTTCTGAGTTCTGTGAAGCAGTCAGTTTTGACTGAACTTTAGCTGTCAGGCTAAGTAGAGGATCAGATACTACTGTTGTAATACTGGTTAACATTAAAATTGGGTTTCTGAGGAAATAACAGTACATTGTTACTTTATTTTGGTTGGTGAGGAAATAGAGTTTCCATTCCTGTTTTCAATCTCGTGCTGAGGCATCTCTTTAGCCAAAAATCTAAGACTGTTTCTCTGCTTAACAATTTGCCAAGTCAAAGGGCAAGATTGACCTATAATCCTAGAATATAAAATTTTGTGTGTTATATTAATAATGGAAAAAACAGAGTACCACTGCTTGTTGTCTTTCAGATTATAGAATCATAGTTATGTAAAGATGAAAGTTAATAACTGTCTACTAGTTATCACTTTTAAAAGTCTAAAATCTCCTACTATTTTCTCTTGCCATAAAGCATGTATTTACAGGCTCAGTGCCAGGTGGGAGCGCCTGGCTTGTTCCCAACTTTCTTAATGTGCCGGCTTTTCTTCCTTTAGATCCTTTCCTACTTTTCATATCTATGGTTTTCATTGAAAGTGTGATGAAAACCCTATGGATCTCTTTTGGGAAAGGAAACTAAGATGGAAAAAACTGATGAGGTTTAATATGTAGCCCCTGCCACATCTCAGTATTTTAATAGGAGGGATACCTGATACTGGTGAATTAACTTCTAGTGGAAATTCAGAGGTTAGATTAGAGGTGGAAGTTAATTTCCCTTGAAATACATCATATTACTAGAAGGAAGCCTCCTGTTCCCAGCATCAGCTTTTCATGGAGTTCTGCTATTTTGTGATTCCCATGTACCTTCCGTTATTTATATAGATATTAAGATTTGTAACACTTTACTCATCATTGAGATTCCCTTTTTGGAAAGAGAGGCAGAATTAGCAAGTATGCAGATGACTTTACCTACAATACTTGTTTTATGACTTTGATTTTTAATTCATCTGTCCATGCCCATACCCACCCAATTCACAGAAGAATTTGTATGATTTATTGTACATAAAACATTGTTAAAAGTCATCAAAAAGTACAATTCTATGCAGTATCAATTTGGGATTTAATCATATTACCAATAGATACCTTATGTTCATGGCTGAAAATAAAGTCTTTCTGCTTTCCTTTGCATAATAGTCTTCCTGTTTTATTTAGTTTTACCTACGATAGTCACCTATCTGTTTAGGAAAAACTTTGGTTTCTTCCAGCTTTTTTGTTTTTGTTTTAAACTATAGAACCATTTTTAACTATAGAACCATTTTAAAGAAAAAAAGGCCTTTTTGTAAAATTTGAATTTTGGTTGTCACATTTCTTCCCTGTCCCATCACAGATTATATGTTGAATTATACTTGTAATATGCTGAACATAGTATTTTGCTAAAAACAAAACAAAACAAAATCAGTGGGTCAATGGTGAAATCAAAGAGGAAATTAAAAAAACAAAAAGTAGTGTTTTGCTAAAAGGTTTGGGAGACGTTTTATGAAAGAAGCATAATTAAATTTTAAAATCCTTCTGAACATAAAAATTCAGATTTATGCTTTACACTTTTCAGCTGAAATTTGTGTCCTATATTGGACTTACATAGTGAGGTAAGCAAAAATGATTGTCCAAAAAAATGCAAAAAAGACCATTACAGATGGTTTTTGACTATCTGATATTAAGTTATATGAAAATATGTAGGTGTATTGGTATTTTTTTCTGATTGAATTTTGTTTTAGATGCCATTCTAAATATGGTGAATATTGCCGCTAATATTCTGGGAGCAAAAACTGAAGACCTGACAGAAGGTACCTAATCATTTTATGGGTCTTTTAAATATTATGATACTCCAGGGGTCTTCCCAGTTAGGAAAATTAATTAATAAACCAAGCAATTTGCCTTTTCATTTAGAAATGTAGGAACGATCCAAAGAAACTTACCAATCTTCCGTTATTCATTATTTAATTTCACAATTTCTCTTTAATAATAAAATCCTGTCTATATGAAATCGTGAATTTGGTTTTTGACTCTTCCCTGCTGTAGAAGTAATGATTTTATCCCTTATCTTTTTCTTGAGGCTTTGATGCTCTAGTAGTACTTCAACTATGTTTTTTCTTTTAATCAAGTAGCTATTTAGTTTAGAGAGCAATTCTTTCCTTAAAGAATGCCAAAAAAGAATTTTATTAGCAAGGAGAAAAACAATCTTGCCTTTTTTTCTCCCAAAAATATTTAGTTTCAGTTACACAATAAAGAAGTTAATGGGGTTATAATGTACGTCTTGAGTAATACAGTATGGTGACAGGTGGTAACATTTTGCAGTGTATACAAGTGTCAGATCACTGTTATACACATGAAACTAATATGATATGCCAAATAGACTTCAATAAAAAAGTACTTAGTTCCAAGTACAATCTTAAAATCACTCATTTATGTCTTACTCTCTTTAGTAACTCAGGTGTCTTATTAATCATGTAAGAGATTACACAAAATTTATAGTCATGTTACTTGCTTTAATTATCTGAGAGGCTGACAAAGAATATGCATTACTTGTAATTGTGACTTTGTACGATCATTTCTTTCTAAAAGGACTTTGATGGAAAAAAAAAGTCTGCAGTAGTAAACCTATTTGAATTTTTTTTCTTCTCCCTCGAGAAACTAAAGTTCTTTATTTGTTATAGTGAAATATTTCCGTGGTATAGCTTTTGAAAATTAAACTCAATATGGGCATCTTTCTTAAAATAGGAAATAAAAGTATTTCTGAGAATGCCACTGCCACAACTGCACCTAAAATGCCTGAATCAGCTCCTGTTTCAGCTCCTGTTCCATCACATGAGTAAGTTATATTGTGATATTAGAGTTCTTATAAAGTGGAGAGCTAAGTATACTAGTACATAAAAAGGTACTTGCGATTTATGTGAAATGATTATCTACAGAAAGCTCTGATTCTGATCCATAGCCACTTAAAACATCTTTGAGTTGCTTTTTGGATGCCAGGAATTCACTTCACTCCAGACCGAATGTTTGTTGTTCTGATATTACATTATTACTTTCCTTATTTACAATACTTAATCTTTTCCTTATTGCAAATAATTGACCTACCTCTACAGATATAAGTTTGATGACACGTTCTAAAGGCCTGTTTTTATTAGGTTCAAATTGAAAAACATTGATTAAGTATCTGTGCTATGCCTCCAAAGCTGTAAGGAATACTTGAAGTACTTAGAGCAGTGGTTTTTAGCTTCTGTGTTTGTCACACAGCAGCCTCTTACAGTGTTTCTGAAATTGAATGATACAGGTCTTTTCCCCAGGTTGCAGTGGGCACTTTGGGCAGGGATGTATAAATATATAGGTAAAACGTTAAGTATCCTTGTTTTTTTGGTCTTTTCTACCAGAGATGACTAAGGTTTATTGGCACTTCTGCTTCTAATCCATTAACAGATAAGCTCATAATGATTTGAGTTATTGGGATAATTAGGGTGTATAGATAGTTATTATAATTTTAACTTATGTATATTTCATTAGATATACTCCCTCTAGAACTTTGAAAGCCCTTTTTCCCAGAGGAACTTTACTGAATATGATGAGATATTTGAACATGAAGCAGTTCAAGATAATAAATGAAACCTGCAGGAATTGAGCTGTAATTCCTAAGTATTATACTAATTCAAAAATGAGATTTTTATGCTTCGAAGGGCACAGTGCCAACTTTGTATTCTCCTATTTTAATCCTGGAAGTGACTAAAGATATTTATTGGGTGATTAGAGATACTTATTGGGTGATTAGAGAGAAGATACAGCATTGTGTGTCACTGACTCCTATAAGGTCCCCAGAAATCTCTTTGCAATAGATATTCTTGGTGTTTCTAATTATGTAGAGCTGTCCTGGTTTTGTAACAAGGTTCTTTAGTTAACAACACATAGTGTGTCTTATTTTTCAAAACTAAAATGAGACTAACTTCATTTTACACATATATACACAAACATGCATATACACACTCACCCCCCCCATATACATATGAATATTTGTTGAATGATATCACATCAGGCTAATATTAGCAGTTCTTACTTGTCTATGTTAGAGTTTGTTTTTTAGTAGCTGTTTTTGCACAATTGTTAATCTTTTTGCATAATATTTCTTCATGTATGTTTGTCTTAAATTCTTTCTAATGATCATATGGCAATCTTCTGAAAAAAACAAGTGAAAATAAAAGAATCCGTGATAGGGTGTTATTGCTAAAGTTATTATGAAAAGATGATTTATTTTCTTTTCTCAGATCTGAGTTTTTTAAAGCATAACTCTGATCAGGGTATATACAGATGATATATAACTTAATTTTTACCAAATTGATTCAGTTTAGTTTTTCTCCCTCCCCTTCTTCAGACATTGCTCCTTTTTACTGTCATAATTTACTTGGTAGATAGTAAGTAGTGTTCCACCTTAATATGTAATAAATATTATACAGAGACTATGTATCTGTATCTGTACCATCTGTTTAGAGAAGCAGAGCCCAACTGTGTTTTAGTTTAGTCTGTTTACTATTTTTCTGCCAATGAAATGAAAGTCCAGCTTTTAGATACTGTCTTTTTTTATTCCTACTTTTGCTCTTGTGATATTGATCTTTATTTGAAGACTTTTCCTGGCATTCTTAGTAGTTTTTCACAGTAGAAAAATTTGTATATGAAGATATTTCTTTTTGGTATTCAAATTACATTTTTTTTCAGATTGTAACTTTGGTGCTGCAAGGACTGTATCCAGAAATTCGTTATCTTTATCTCGGAAGGAATCACAGATACTGTAGTGTAGTTTACAGCACTGTTCCCACCAGCTCAATTCCCCACTCTCCCCTACACACATATTCTAGAGCCCAAAGATGGGATTGAGTTAGTAGCACTATTCATTTATGATTAGCCAGGATTTTCATTAAAATGGCTAAGTAATTTAGCTTTAAATAATTGAAAATTAGCCCAGATGATATTGAGATTGTTTGGGGGGAGGGATAGTATGTTTCTTCTCCCTAAAGTAGGTGGCGCACTCTTGTGTGTGTGTGTGTGTGTGTGTGTGTGTGTGTGTGTGTGTGTGTGTGTGTGTGTGTGTGTGTGTGTGTGTATGTATGTATAAGTAAATGCCATGTTCGAATTTCTCAACTCATCCATAGAAAAATGACCTTTGAGAAATCTGCAGTTGACCCTTGAATAACGTGGGTTTGGACTGCACAGGTCCACTTATACACACATCACACATTTTTTTTTCAGTAGTAAATACTGTCGTACACATAATCACGATTGGTTGAATCTGCAGATGCAGAACCACGGATATAGAGGAACTGTGGCCACAGAGGGCTGAATACGTTATACACTGATGTTGACTGTGCAAAGGGTCCACACCCCTAACCCTCCACCTTGTTGAAGGGTCAGCTGTGTTGGCCTTTTGAAAATAGGATATTCACGCACAAAATGCATTCGTAATAAGAGTCCTGGCTTCTAGTTTTAGCTCTGTGACTTTTATAGCCCTTGGGTAGCTCACAGTTTCTGATACGAGAGATAACGAGGCTTACAAAGATTTGGTGAATATGGGAGGGAAAGGTACAAGATACATTCAGTAAATGGAAATATTCCTGTACAAAGAATTCTTAAACAGAGATTAAGAAAAATTTGATTTGGTGAGTCATCTGGCTGGTCACTTGATAAATGATCTTTCTGTTACCATTTCTGAATAATATTGTTTTTGTAATGAAAGTGATTTGAAGGGGAAAAATTCTTCCAAAATAAATGTGAGTTTTTCCTGTATTTCTAGCCTTTCTTTTATCTTATGTATGCTGCATTTATTTTCCTTAAACATAATTTTATCTTTAGATTTCTGATTAAAGTGATTTGTGATTATGGATATGTATTTCTAGGTTTGTAACCACTGAGGGACATGAACATGACACAGAGCCATCAGCAGCAGATTCTACAAAAGAGAGTCCCATTGTACAACTAGTTCAAGAGGAAGAAGAGGAGGCAAGTCCCTCTACAGTGACCCTTCTGGGTAGTGGTGAACAAGAGGATGAAACATCACCCTGGTTTGAGTCAGAGACACAAATATTTTGCAGTGAACTGACCACAATTTGTTGTATTTCTAGTTTTTCAGAATACATATATAAATGGTGTTCAGTTAGAGTTGCTCATTATCGGCAACGCAGCAGAACTCTTGAGAGTAAAGAAAAAGATTACCTTGTATCAGCTCAACCACCATTAGTACTTCCTGCAGAATCAGTAGATGTTTCAGTATTGCAACCTTCAGGTGGAGAAATGGACAGTAAGAGTAAGGAAAAGGAAGCAGAAACCATTGTTCTAGGTGACTTAAGTAGTATGCACCAAGGAGATTTGATTAATCACACTGTAGATGCCATTGAACTTGAACCGAGCCTTCCTCAAACTCTTTCTCAGTCTCTTCCCTTAGATGTTACTCCGGAAATCAGTTCATTATCTAAAATAGAAGTATCTGAGCCTATTAAATATGAGGCAGGACATACACCATCACAAGTGAGTCCCCAAGAAAGTTCTGCTGAGGTTGATAATGAAACAGAAAAAAAGTCTGAGAGTTTTAGTTCTATAGAGAAACCAGCTGTGATCTATGAAACAAATAAACTTAATGAAATAATGGGTAATATTGTAAAAGAAGACATAAACTCCATGCAAATTATCACAAAGCTTTCTGAAACAATAGTGCCACCTCTAAACACAGCTACTGTGCCTGACAGTGAAGATGGGGAAGCCAAAATGAACATAGCTGACACACCAAAGCAACTTTTGACTCCTGTTGCGGATTCTTCTTCATTACCTGAAGTAAAAGAGGACGAACAGTCTCCAGAAGATGCCCTTTTAAGAGGGTTACAGAGGACAGCTACAGATTTTTATGCTGAATTGCAAAATTCTTCAGATCTAGGATATGCTAATGGAAATCTTGTACATGGATCAAACCAAAAGGAGTCAGTATTTATGAGACTTAATAATCGTATTAAAGCCTTAGAAGTTAACATGTCTCTCAGTGGTCGCTATCTGGAGGAGCTTAGCCAAAGGTAAGCTTTCTTGTGAATTAGCACAGTCCACTTTGCTCAGTGAGCTAAGTAGCAGAGTATCATCTGTGGCTAGAGAAGGAGAGGATTTAATTATCTCATGATATAGTAGTAATAAGCACAGTTTTAGCTGGAGAAAGAAAGTGACTTGGATTTTGATCGATGACTTTAAGAATTGATTTTGGTATTAAGGTATTAAATGATGTAATATATTTATTAGGCAGATAACAAGTTTGAGTTACGTATAATCAGTTTCTCCTTCTGTTGCTTAACTTTAGCCACTTTTATTGTTTGATTCCCAGAGCACTCACAGGAAAAATTAGAGGCTATAGACTTGAAAGCTCTTTGTGGAACTTGCAAGATATTTAAGAATTTAAGTAGGTGAAGACTAGAATAGACTAAACTGGATGATTAGGCAATATTTGCATCCCTTCATACAAGTCCTAGCATCCTAGTCCTAGTTGTAGTAATTTATGCTCTTGTGCTGTTGAGTGCCGGAGGCAGTGACAGTGTGCTTGCTTATGCAGTGATTAAGACCCTAGGCACAGTTCTCCAGTTTTCAATCTTATTTACTTTTTTTTTTAAATCCCTTAAGTGTCTAACATCCTTAGGGATTTTCCTCCAACATTTTGTAACCACCTAGGCACTGGATTTTCTATTCCTCTTAAATTGAAATGTTGCTAATGAGATGTCACTAAGGTTATCATTATATGCTAAAGGGAGTTTCTTAATTCATACATACAGTTTATTGGAAATTGTATGCGGGTGTCTTTGCTTGCCTGCTAGCTACCTCTCACCCTGCTGTTGCCTCTCTCCATCCCCACCCAATTCGCCCCACTAAAAGAACCACAGAAATCACTAACAAATCTTTTTTTTATTGATATGTAATTGACATATGACATTATATTAGTCTCAGATGTACAGTGTAATGATTTGATATTTGTATATATTGTGAAGTGATTACTACAGTGAATCTGTTTAACATCATCATCACAGTTACACTTCTTTTTTCTTATGTTGAGATCTACTCTCTTAGCAGCTTTCAGATATACAGTACAATCCAGTATTATCAAGTATAGTTACTATGCTGTACATTACATCTCTATTACTTACTCGTTTTATAACTGGGAAGTTTTACCTTTTGACCCCCTTTATCAATTTTGCCCACCCTTTACCTTCCTCCTTTGGCAGTCACCAATGTGTTCTTTGTACCTGTGAGTTTGTGGGTTTTTCTTTTTTTTTTAGATTCCACATATAAGTGAGAACAACCATATGTCTGTTGAACTTATTTCATTTAGCATAATGCTCTCAAGGTCAATCTATGTTGTCACAAATGCCAAGGCTTTCTTTTTTATGGCTGAGTAATACTCCATGGTATACACATAACACATTTTCTTTATCCATTCTTCCATTGATGGATGTTTAGTTTGCTTCCATGCCATGGCTATTGTACATAATGCTGCAGTGAACATGGAGGTGCAGATATTTTGTCAAGTTAGTGTTTTTCATTTTCTTCAAAATACCTAGAAGTGGAATTGCTGAATCATATGAAAGTTCTGTTTATAATTTTTTAAGGAACCACCATACAGTTTCCCATAATGGCTGTACCAATTTATATTCCCAACCAACAGTGTAGAAGGGTTCCCTTTTCAGTACATCCTCACCACCAAGTGTTACTTCTTGTTTTTTTTTGGTAATAGCCATTTTAACAGATGTAAGGTAGTAACAAATTGTGGTCTTGATTTGCATGTCCCTGATAATTAATGATGTTGAGCACCTTTTCATGTACCTGTTGGCCATGTATGTTTTCTTTGGGAAAATATCTATGCAGATTCTCTGCCAACTTTTAAAATGTTTTTTGTTTTGTTTTGTTTTGCTGTTATATGATTTCTTTATATATTTTGGATATTAACCCCTTATCTGATTAATAATTTGCAAATACTTTCTCCTGTTTGGTAAATAGCCTTTTCATTTTGTTGATGATTTTCCTTGCTGTTTAAAAACTTTTCAGTTTTATGTAGTCCCACTTGTTTTTCTTTCGCTTTTGTTGCCTTTGCTTTTGGTGTTATATCCAAAGAAACATTGCTGGGACTGATATTAAGGAGCTTACTGTCTATGTTTTCTTCTAGGAGTTCTATTGTTTTACATCTTAGGTTCAAGTCATTAATCCATTTTGAGTTAAATTTTTGTGTATGGTATCATTCAGTTGCATGTGGCTATTCAGTTTTCCAAGCATCATTTATTGAAGTGACTGTTCTTTCCCCATTGTATATTCATAGATCCTTTGTCACAGATTAATTGACTGTATCTGTGACTAATAAATCTTATAAAGAAATGAGAAGCATTGAATTGATGTTGAGGTGGCAGATACCTCAAGGGACCTCTTTATTTTACCTTTGTAAATTTTCCTGTATTGCACAGGCCTCAAAAGAGTTATTTTCAGAAAAAAAATTGATTTCTCTCATATATTGAAATATGAACTGTGTTTCCACTAATAAATAAAGAAATAAGAAATTAAAATCAATTCTTACTCCTTAGGTACCGGAAACAAATGGAAGAAATGCAAAAGGCTTTCAATAAAACAATAATAAAGCTTCAGAACACTTCGAGAATAGCAGAGGAGCAGGTTGGTCATCTTCATGCCTCATTTACTTTTTATATAAATTTCCACTGAATTTTGTGGTATCTCACTGTTAAGAAGGGTAAGTAATGTTGGTTCACTCTTTCCCTAATAGCTGATGATTAAGCCTGTAAAATGATGTCATGTTTGGGAAGTTTTCTAGCTGTTAGTATCATTTTCTCTTCTAGGGAAAATTTTCTTGAACATTATCCGACTTACATTTCAAGATTTGTGCATATGTACGTGTGTAGAAGTGCAGTGGATATTGCACAACTCCTTAAAATTCTAAAATCATTTGTGGTTTTCTATGTGGATAGTTTTACTGGTTGCAAATAAGAACAGCTCTGTTTCTTCTTTTTAATTTTTATACCTTTTAATTTCTTTTTTTCCCTTTTATGTTTTGCATAGAGCTATACTGTAGGACTGATGGTAGTGGCCATTCCCCTGTCTTGTTGATTTTAAGGGACTGATTTCAGTGTTGTACCATTAAACATGATGTTTGTTAATAAGTTTTTATAGTATGTTACCATGATGAGGAAAATTTATACTTTTCTAAAAGATTATTTGGGATTTGAGGACGGTGAGGTGAGGTGAGGAGGCCTCAAGTTGTAGAGTTTAAGTTGCGTCTTATTCTCAATTTGTGACATGTTATCATTGTGGTTCCACACAAAATTCCTCCTTTTATTTAAATTGAGGTTTGAGAATTGTTTACATATTCTGAATACACGTCCTTTGTCAGAGATATGCTTTGTAAATATTTTCTCCTAGTTTGTTACTTTTTTCTCATTCTCTTAAATGCATCTTTTGAAGAACAGAAGTTTTTAATTTGTTGAAGCTGTTTACCCATTTTCTCTTTGCTCTACAAAGTCTTTGCCTAAACCAAAGTCACAAAGATTTTTTTTCCCGTGTTTTCTTCTAGAATTTCTATAGTTTTAGTTTTGCAATAGGTTTATAATCCATTTTAATTTTTTAACATGTTACAAAGTATGGCTCAAAGTGCTTTTGAGGGAGAGAGGATGAGAAACATGAATATTCCTTCCTTCCAGCATCATTTGTTGAAAAGTCTGTCTTTTCTCCACTGAATTTTCTTTGTACTTTTGATAAAAATCATTTCACCATATATATGTGGATTTGTTTCTGGGGTTCTGTTTGTTCTGCTCATCTGTTTGTCTTCTTGCTAATACCACACTGTTGTGATTACTGTAACTTTGTAGGAATTCTTAAAGTTAGGTAATTTCAATCCTGTAACTTTGCTCTTCTTTTCTAAAACTCTTTTGACTAATCTGGATTTGGCCAGTACAGATACTAGAATCAGTTTGTCAGTTGCTACCAAACAGAAAACCTGTTTGTATCTTGATTGGGATTGTGTTGACTTTCTAGATCAATTTGGAGAATTGACAGCTTAATAGTTCTAAGTCCTCTGACCCCTGAACACAATATTTATTTAGTTCTTCATTAATTTTAATGCAATAATTTTCCCTCTATATTTTTTCTCTGCTTTTTATGTAACATCTGTGCTTTATGTCTCAGGGACCTGTTTAAGTACTTTTCAATAATCTCATCTGTTAACACTATTGGAAGTAAATCTTGATTATAAGTTTTAACCAACGTAATATTTTTAATAGCATGTCCTTTAAAACTGTCTAGAATTTATCAGTGTTTGTCAAATGTGAGTCAAAGAAACAATTTATTGAATCACATTCTGCATTTAAAAAAAAATTAAGTAGGATAGAAAGTACCACAGTAGATCACAGTGAGGGAAGTAAGGGAAGCTTTTTGTTACAGTTTTATACATCCCCCCCCCTTCACACACACACACACACACACACACACACATAGTTGAGACTTAAAACTTATTTAAATCTAAATTTGAGTAGTAAATGATTATGTAGCTATTTCATATAGGGTCCTGGAGTGGGGAGGTAATTAGGTTTATTTACTTATTTTTAGAGGAGATACTGGGGATTGAACCCAGGACCTTGTGTTTTCTAAGTATGTGCTCCACCGCTTGAGCTATTCCCTCCCCCAGGGGGCCTAAATTAGAGTGTTGGATTTCCTTAACTTCTGGCTCTCTTTTCCTCCTCCTCAAATTCATTAGTAAGTTGAAATTTTTAGTATAGTCTACCTAATGTAGGTTCACAACCATGAATACAATGTATGTCTCTAAAATATGCATGTAAATGCTAGCTTAAGTAAAGACCTATTTGTTGATTATAAAAGTTTCTAAAATTCAGAGCTGGAAAGATGGGTGTTTTGGATGAATTTCTTTTCATTGATAACCCAGCATTTGACTAGATAGATGATCAGTTGTACATATTGTCTGTGTGACATCCTAAGTTCCATCCTAATATGCTATGAAATAGAAGTTTTAAATCTTCTTGGTATGAGCCTGCTTTGTATCTAGAAACATTCTTCAAAATTTCTCCAGCATGTCTTTGTGCCAGTTGCTTTGGTTTAAAAAGACACATTTGACAAAGTGACTACTTTGCATATAGCTGGTTATAGGCTGATTTTTACATATGGAGCCTCTATTAACTTAAAAAGTAATTTATTAACTTCTATTAGACAATATTCTACATGGTAGCAGTGAGTGGCCTTTTTTTTTTTTTGGCAGAGGAGGAGGGTTGAACAGTCTCAAATTCTTAAAATGTTTTGTTTTTTTAAAATTTCTGGTTCACGTTTACAACATTCATTCAGTAAGAGCTTTCTACTAATATGTTTTCCCTCCTGAGGAATTTAACAGTTTTTCTGGATTTTTTTGCTTGAATTTATAGTGTAGTTAACGTACAGATGAAACACAAAAAGAATAACGCTTATGTCTTCTTTTATCATAGGATCAGCGGCAGACTGAAGCCATCCAGTTGCTACAGGCACAGCTGACCAACATGACGCAGCTTGTTTCAAATTTATCAACAACAGTAGCGGAATTAAAACATGAGGTTAGTGTTACTGGTGGTGGTGTGTGACACAGTGTCATGAAGGCAGGCTTGATATCTAAGAACTTTAATCAAACAAGATTGTCACGTATAGAGAACTTTTTCAGAACACTCGAATGTGGTATTTTAAAGTTTTGGAAATATATTCATTATCATAATTTTTTGGAAGACATGGCTTTCATAGTTTAGGTCTTCCATAAAATACAGTTATAAAGCAGTTCTAGTCAGCCTTCTGCAAACCATTGATAGTTGCTATACATACTTAAGTTTTCAGTTCAGAAAGGCTTGTTAAGTTAGTTAAAGCAAAAATTTCATTGATTTAACAAGTATTTATTGAGCCATCCATGTGTGTGAGACATGAGCTGTCCGGTCCTGGGTTGAGGCATATGGCAGTGAATAGTCCCTGGCCTCACAGGGCTCTCTTACCTGGGGGAGAGAGGGAGTACATACAGTAAATATGTGTGAAGGATGGTGAGGTGGAGAGTGAAACGGGCACGTGTACCATGGTGGTGCTTTAAGTGCAGCTGCCTTAGCTACGGTGATGTTGGAAGGCTTACCTGAGGAGGTGGCATTAGAACTGACTGCTCAAGAGGAGTCAGCAGCCACACAGAGCCTGGGGTCAGAACAAGCCGATTAGTGGCAGATCTAGGGCAAAGCACGCGCAGTTAGAAATAGTGGCATGTGTTTGGGACCAGAACAAAAGCTGGTGTGGCAGAAGCAGAGTGAATGAGAGAAGTGAAGGTAAGAAGTAAATTGAGGAATTTGGCAGGGGCCTGGTCATGTAGACCTTTGTAGGCAGTTGAGAGTTTGAATTTTATTTTATTCCTGCAAGTCATTGGGAAGTATTAAAGAAATAACATGGATCATCTCATAGATGACACTGAGAAGCTCCCTATTTGCTGCTCTGTGGAGAATCACCTTTTAGGGACCAGCAGGAGCAGAAGTGGGGAGGAAGCCGTTTAATTAGGAGACAGCGGAGTAGACTGGGTGAAGTGAGGTTGGCTTGGACTAGGACTTCAGAAGTGGAGAACAGTGTAGAGTTGTTGAGTTCAGGGTATAAAGATAGAAGGCACATGTTCCTGAAAGATTAGTTATGGGGATGAGGAATTGAGAGTGATTCCCAGGCTTAAATCACTGGGCGATTGGTGGTTTAGTTTTGTGAGATGGGAAGGACTAGGTAAGAGCACGGTTTTTTTTCTCCCTGAGGCTGTACAAGTAGAAAAACAAAGCATATGTGGCAAAATGTGAGCATAGGTGAAAGGCATACATATGTTCATTGTACTATTTTTTAAACTTTTCCATAGGTTTGAAATTTTTTAAGGGATTGGGGGAAAAAAAGAAAATGTAAAATATTGCCTTAGTAGTACATTTTCCAAGAGCATGCTCTGCATTTATGGTTTTGAAACACGAGAAAATGTTCAAAATGATTTGTCCTTTGAACTTGAGGTAACTAAACCCACTGTAGTTTTTCTAATATTATTTTAAAATTATTGTTAAACTTTCTTCTCATCTCAGGTTTCAGATCGACAAAGCTATCTTGTTATATCTTTGGTTCTCTGTGTTGTCTTGGGACTGATGCTTTGTATGCAGCGTTGTCGAAACACTTCTCAATTTGATGGAGATTATATTTCAAAACTTCCTAAAAGTAATCAGTATCCAAGCCCTAAAAGGTAAGTCAGCATTATATTTCACAACTATCCTTTTATATTTTTGAGAAATTTGAATAAATAAAGGGATACTGAGATAATTTATTTCCCCATGTGATTATCTTGAAACCAAAATGTTAATTAAAAATATCATTGGAACTAGTGAGATGGTCCTATGCCTGGAAGGTTCTGTAGACTCTAACAGAGAAAACACTAGTAATAAGTGCATAAAAACTCTTGAAATGTTTTGGTTGTAAAAGATGCTTGAATGTGGAATTCAAAGAGGGAAGGAGGGGAATAGGTATTTTAATACAGCACCTTTTAGAAAATGATCTTTAAATTTTCTTTTACATAGATTATCAGTAACTGGAGGGTTACCTTAGAGATGAGTCCTGTGTGCATATACAATTCTCTAGCTTCCATCCAGCCCCAGCTATGGAGTAAATTATATGTAGTTCACTCACTGTGCCCTATGTTGATTTTTCTTCATGTGTTAGGTGTTTCTCTTCCTATGATGATATGAACTTGAAAAGGAGAACTTCATTCCCACTCATCAGATCCAAGTCTCTACAGTTAACTGGCAAAGAAGGTAGATTTTTGTGGATATGTAATACGTAAATATAAATGTGAACCTAGCTTCCTTCTAGCCCTAAGTATAATGTCAATATTGTGTTCGAGACCATCTGCAACAGAATAATGGGTGCAAGTAACCTTTGTGTTTGTGCTGTGTCAAAGCCACCTTACCATTTTCACAGTTTAAATCTGTCTTTGTTTCTAAAAGCCCAGTGGGTGGGGTGGGGGGCTCAGTTTAATTAGCCATTGGTAGCCTCGTTTGCACATGCTCCTGTTTAGAAGTATTTCTTTTTAGAAAGGGATGTTTGAGAAAGTTCAGCAGATATGGAAAACCTGAATGTGCTCCCATAGTATCCTGTGCTTATCTGCCTCCTCTTCCTGTTCAGGTAGGACCCCTTTTGTCTCTAGTTTAGGACTGTGAGGCACTTGCTGAAAAAAAATCTGATCTTTCTCTTTTTTATAGCCCAGGTCTGTAATAGGCTTCCATTGTCTAATACTTAATGAATACTTAAACTGAAATGAATGGCTGCTTTCCTGTATCCGTACCTTTTATAACTAGTGCTATATTTAGTGCTTATTAAGAGACTTATCTTCTAGCAATATTAAAATAACCAAATTAATTACATATCTCAATTAGGAGTGCTTTCTTAATAATCACTGGAGTCTGTCTCTTTCTTTAGGATTTAGTAACTGAGCAACGTGTTCCAGTTGATTAAATTATTCAAGTAATCATTCTTGAGCTTCGCTGGTTTACTGTTATGACAGAGCTTTACAGACTTACCCATTACATATGTGTTTACTAAGGACTAGTAAATCTCTTCCTCCTTTCTGCTTTTTTCTTTCTCTTTTTCTTCTTTTGGCTAATCTGTCTTTTTATAAGTGAATTTTTAAAGTATAATTTGTACAGGAAAATGTAATTATCATATGTAAAGCTTGATGGATTTTTCACAAACTGAACAAACTGAACCAACACCCAGAGTAAGAAACAGAACATTATCCAGCACCCCAGAAACTTCTTTGTGCTCTTTTAGTCACTACCCATCCCCTCCCAGGGTAGCCACTACATATTTGACATTGATTGTGAGGTCCACCATGTCTTTGAGTATAGTTACGGTTTGTTTACTCTCATTCCTGTATAGTATTACATTATACAAATATACCACACATTAATCATTTACATTTGGATTATTTTCAGTTTGAAACTATTACATATCTTTTGGTGAGCACATGTATGCACATCTGTTGAGTATATCCCTCGAAATGAGATTGCCGGATCGTAAGATTGTGTATATTCCGCTTTATTAAATACTGCCACAGTTTTCCAGAGTGTTGTATGAATCTGCCCTCCCGTCAGCTATGTTTGAGGGTTCTACATTCCTGTTAACATTTAGTATTGTTGGCCTCTTAGCTTTTCTGGTGGGTGTACATGCATTACTTATTTGAGCTGTATTCATGTGATTAGGGAATATGTTGGAGATGATTTTCCTTCTCAGCATTTCTTGTTTCATTTCAAATTAGTTGAAATCATGACTGTTTTACTGTTTCTCTTTTCTTTATGTAACTCTTCAAGGCCAGTTAGAATAGCCTTTTCTACCTGATAGTAGAATTACTTCTACTTTAACCAACTATGTCTTGGTTCATCTTTGCAGTTAAAACAGTTAAGGACAGTAGGCAGGAAACTGTTTTTGTTTATTGTTCATTAATGTTAAGTATATTCAGATTGATATGAAACATCTCCAAAACTTTTTCATTTCGTAAATCTGAAACTGTATCCATGACACAAGTCCCTTTTTTCCCTCCTCTCAGCCCCTGGTAACCGTAATTGCATTTTCTGTTTCTATGAATTTGACTACTTTAGATACTTAATTTTAAGTGGAATCATGTATTATTTGTCTTTCCCTGACTGGCTTATTTCACTTAGTGTAATGCCCTCAAGGTTCATCCGTGTAGTAGCACGTAACGGTTTTCTTCTTTCTTAAGACTGAACAATATTCCATTATACAGATACATACCATGTTTTGTTTATTCATCTATTGATAGGTGTTTAGGTTGCTTCTACCTCTTGGCTGTTGTGAAATAGTGCTGCTCTGAACATGAGTGTGCAAATACCTCTTTAAGACCTTGCTTTCAGTTCTTCTGGACATACCGTTGACCCTTGAACAATGCGGGAGTTAGGGACACTGACCCTCTGTGCAGTTGGAAGTTCACATACAATTTATAGTCAGCCTTCCATGTTCATGGTTACTCTGTATCTGAGGTTCTCCATCTGTAGATTCAACCAGCCACGATTGTATAGTACTTAGTATTTACTGTTGCAAAAAATCTGTATATAAGTGGATTCATGGTTCAGACCCATGTTGTTCAAAGGTCAGCTATATACCCAAGTGGGATTGCTGGATCATATGATAGTTCTATTTTTTGAGGAACCTTTATACTGTTTTTCATAGTGGTTACACCATTTTACGGTTCCATCAACTGCACAATTTTCTCCATGTCCTCACAATACTTGTTTTCTTTTTTTTTTGATAGTAGCCTTCCTAATAGGTGTGAGGTGATATCTCATTGTGCTTTTGATTTGCATTGCTCTGATGATTAGTGGTGTTGAGCATCATTTCATGTGCTTGTTGGCCATTTGTAAATCGTTTTTGAAGAAATGTTTATTCAAGTCTTTTGCTCCTTTTTTGAGGGTTTTTTTTTTGATGTTTAGTTATAAGAGTTCTTTATATATTCTAGATATTAATCCCTTTTCAGATATATGACTTGCAGATATATTCTCCCATTATGTAGGTTGCATTTTCACTCTGATTTTGTGCTTTGATGGACAGAAGTTTTTTTTAAGTTTGATATAGTCCCATTTGTCTGCTTTTGCTTTTGTTACTTGTACTTTAAGTGTTGTATCCAAGAAATCATTGCCATAGCCAGTGTCATGAAGTTTTTCCCTATGTTTTCTTCTAAGAATTTTATAGTTTTAGGTTTTATATTTAGATTTTTAATCCATTTTGAGTTAATTTTTTAATATGGTATAAGTTAATGGTTCAACTCTTCTTTTTTTTTTCTTTTTTTTGGCATGTGGATATCCAGTTTTCCCAGCACCATTTGTTGAAGAGACTGTCATTCCCAACTGAGTGGTCTTGACACCCTTGTTGAAGATATTTGACTATATGTTTGAGGGTTTATTTCTGGGCTCTTTTTTTCTATTCCATTTTTCTATGTGTTTTTATACCAGTACTACCACACTGTTTTGATTACATTTGGAATGTGTTTTGAAATCAGAAAGTGTGAGTCCTCTAACTTCGTTCTTTTTTGTAATTGTTTTGCTTATTTAAGGTCAGTTGGGATTTGCTATAAATTTTAGAATGTATTTTTCTGTTTTATTAAAAAATGCTTTTGGGATTTTGGTAGGGATTATGTTGAATCTGTAGATTGCTTTGTAGTGTGGACATCTTAATATTATGTCTTCCAGTCATGAACATGAGTTGTCATTCCATTTGTTTGTGTCTTCTTCAGTTTCTCTCATTAGTGTTTGTAGTTTTCAGTGTACAAGTCTTTCACTTCCTTAGTGAGGCTTATTCCTAAGTATTTTATTCTTTTTGATACTATAGGTTTGATAAATAGAATTGTTTTCTTAATTTCCTATTTGGGTTTGTTCATTGTTACTGTGTAGGAGCACAGCTCATGTTTATATTGATTTTGTATCCTGCAATTTTGCTGAATTCATTTAGTTCTAACAGTTTTTTTTTTTGTAAGATTTTAAGGTTTTCTATATAAAAGATTATGTTATATCATCTCTGAACAGAGATAATTTTACCTCTTTTTTTTCCAACTTAGATGCCTTTTATTTTCTTTTCTTGACCAATTGGGCCGGCTAGGACTTCCAACAGTTTATTGAACAGAAGTGATGAGAGCACATATCCTTGATTTCTTCCTGATCTTAGAGGAAAAGCTTTCAGTCTTTTCACCATTGAATACTATGTTAAGCTGTAGGCTTTTCATAAATGGTCTTTACTATGTAGAGGCAGTTTCCTTCTTTCCTAATTTACTGAATATTTCTTTGTCATGAAAGGGTGTTAAATTTTGTCATACGCTTTTTCTGCATCAGTTGAGATGATCATTTGGTTTTTGTCCTCCATTCTGTTAATCTGTGACAGACTACATTGATTTTCACGTGTTGAAACACCCTTGTATTCTAGGAATAAATCTTGCTCATTTTGGGTGTGTAATCCTCTTAACGTGCTCTCTGATTTGGTTTGTTAATACCGCACTGAGGATTTTTGTACCGGGATTCATCAGGGATATTGGTCTGTAGTAGTCTTTTCTCGTAGTGCCTTTGGCTTTGGCATCAGGGTAATGCTGGCTTTATAGACTAAGCATGGAAGTGTTAACCTCCTCTGCAGATTTTCTGAAGAGTTTCAGGAGGATTGCTGTTAATTCTTGTTTAAATGGTTGGCAGAAATCTCTGGTGGAGCCATCTGGTCCTAGGCTTTTCTTTGTTGGGAGGTTTTTGATTACTGATTGAATTTTCTTAGTTGTTATTGGTCTGTTCATATTTTCTGTTTCTTTATGATTTAGTCTTGGTAAGTGTGTTTCTAGGATTTTATCCACTTCTAAGTTTCTAATTTGTTGGAGTACAGTTGTTCATAGTAGTCTTGTATTTCTGTGGCATTGTTTGTAATGTCCCTTGTCTTATTTTATTATAAAGCTTAGTATTTTGTATGAAGTTGATATGCATTAGTACAGAATTAGAAAATTACATAATCTCTTGCCTTTTAAGCATTTGAGGTTATGCAGTAACTGGACTTAGATGATCCATGTTGTAACATAAATTATTTAATTTGTTGTAAGTATAATTCTCTTAGTGTCCTTCCTCTCTCTCCTCAAGTTTATGCTTTGATTTGTGTTTACTGGCCAGGTAGACCAAAATTGTTCTGATTTCTGTAACACATTTTTATCGTGAAATATAAATGAAATACAAAAAAGTATGTAAAACTGAAATGTACAATGTGTCAAGTAATTATAAGGTGAACACCTGTGTAACTGACATCCAGATCAAGAAATAGAATAAGGCCAGCACTTTTGGTATTGCTCCCGATAGAGGTAACTATCTTGACTGCTGAAATAATCAGACTCTTGATTCTTGATTTTCTTAATGATTTTACCATCAGAGTTTGGATTCCTCAACAGTATAATTTGATTTTTGCCTGGTTTTGAGCTTTTGATAAATGAAATCATACCATACTCTTTCTGTCTTCTTTCCTTCAACATTCTATTTGTAAGATTCATATACATGATTATATTCCATCTCAGTATTGTATAATGTTTCAGTAACCAACTAAATCACAATGTAGTTATTCTTTCTACTGTGTTGCTTACAGTTTGGGGTATTAGAAATAATGCTGCCGTAAACATTCCCTTTGTTTGTATACCAGCACATAGTTGTGTGAATTTCTCTAGGAATATTACCTAGATGTAAATGCTGGGTTGGAGGGTATGTTCATGTACAAGTTACAAGATAATGGCAAACTTTTCCAAAGTGGTCTTAACAGTTTATCCTTCCACCAGCACCATGAGAAGTTCCATTATTCTACAGTCTTGCCAACAAACATTTAGAATTGTCAAGTTTTAAAGTGTTTCTTAACCTCATTGCAGTTGTAACTTGCATTTACCTGATTACTAATGAAGCTGAGCATGCTATGCCTTTTAGTCATTTGACTTTCCTGGGCTTTAAAATGTTTTGCCTATTCTTCTATTGAGTTATCTCTTTCTTAGTGGTTTATAGCTTTTTTTTTTAAGATTTGGATCCTGATTGTTGATTGGTTAAATATGTTACAGGTATCTTATTTCACTGTGAGACTTAATATTGTTTACTTTTTTTTACATGGAGTCTTTAAGTAAGAGAAGCAGCTCTAATTCTAATGTAATCAATTTTATGAATTTTTTTTCCCATATAGTTAGTTCTCTTTTGTTTAAACAGAATTTTTTTACTCCAAGTTTGTGGATGATATTTTAAAATTTTTCTTTCAAATGTTTGCTTTGGCTTTTATTTTTAGGTCTTTAGTCTCCCTGGAATTGATTTTTTTATGTATGGTGTTAGGTAGGGTTTCCAATATAAAATTTTGTTTGAAATTCAGTTGTTTCAGTTTTATTGGCCATTACTGGCTCTTTGTTTCCATATAAATTTAGAATCATTTATTAAGTGTTCCATCAAAAAGATTATTGGGCTTTTGATTGAGATTACATTGACTATCAGTTTAGGAAGAACATAGCATCTCTGTTTACTCCAAAATGGTCAAACTTTTGGGATTTTTATTTCTGGAATATTTTTTGATGCTATTGAAAATGACAAATGTGTGTGTTTATTCCTGGTATGTAGAACTGGAATGGATTTTTGGTGCTGTTGAGGTGATCTGTGTGCTTATTGACTGCTCGCTGATGTAACCACTTCTGATGGAAGAGTATTTCTCCAGCTAAAATAGTAGATTGATCTGTTTCTTCTTACAGTTCTACCAGTTTTTGTGTCATGTGACACTCTGTTATGAGATGAATACACATTAAGGATTATTATGTCTTCTTGGAGTATTGACCACTTTATCATTATGAAACGCCCCTCTTTATCCTTGATAAAATTCCTTGCTCTGACGTCTGCTTTGTCTGAGATTAGTATACTCCTCCTGCTTTCTTTTGATTTGTGTTAGCAAGGCATATTTTTCTTCATTTGTATACTGTTAACCTGTGTGTATCTTTATATTTAAAATGAGTTTCTTGTAAGCAACATATAATTCTTATTTTTTCATCCCTCTTACAATCTTTTAAATTGGTATATTTAGATCATTGATGTTTAAAATGATTATTGATATAGCTGGATTACTATTTACCATATTTGTTGCTGTTTTCTATTTGCTATCCTTGTTCTTTGTTCGTGTTATTGTTTTCCATACTTTTTCTGCCTTTTGTGGTTTTAACTGAGCATATTATATGATTTCATTTTCCTCCTTTCATAACATGTTACACTTTAAAAAAATGTTTTTCTAGTGGTTGTCCTAGGGTTTGCAATATACATTTTACAACAAATGCAAGTCTTCTTTCAAATAACATTATACTGCTTTACAGGTGGTGCAAGTATTTTACGATAACAAAATATCCCTAATTCCTCCCTTTCTTCCCTTATATCATTGTTGTCATTCTATTTACTTCTACATAAGCATATATATGTACACACACACACACACACACACAGTATACTCAGATACTTGTTGCTTTTATTGTTTTGAACAAATTGTTATGTTAGATGGATTAAAAATAAGAAAAGTAAAAGTTTGTATTTTACCTTTATTTATTCCTTCTCTGATGCTCTTCTTTTCTTTATTTAGATCTGAGTTTCTGACCGATATTATTTTCCTCACTCCTGAAGAACTACTTTTAATATTTCTTGTAAGGCAGGTCTGTTAGCAATAATTCATCAATTTTTGCTTGTATCTTTGATTTTTTTGAAGTGTGTATATGATATGCCTGGATGTAGTATTTTTGGCATTTGTCCTGCTTGGTGTTTTCAGAGTTTCCTGGATCTGTGGTTTGGTGTCTGACATAATTTGGGAAAATTCTCTGTCATTATTACTTAAAATATTGCTTCTCTTTTTTCCTTTATTCTTACCCTTCTGGTATTCTCATAACTCATACGTTACACTGTTTGTAGTTGTCCTGCAGTTTTTGGATATTCTGCTATTCTTTTTTTTTTTTTTTTTTTTGGTCTTCTCTTTGCTTTTTTGTTTTGGAAGTTCGTACTGTCATATCTGCAAGCTCAGTGATTCTTTGCTCAGCTATGTCCAGTCTACTAATGAACCCATCAAAAGCATTCTTCATTTCTGTTACTGTATTTGGTCTCTGGCATTTCTTTAATTTTTTTTTAAATTTCTCTGCTTACATTATCCATCTGTCCTTGCATGTTGTCTACTTTTTTCTATTTAAGCCCCTAGTGTATTAATCATGGATTTTAAAAATTCCTGGCCTAATAATTCCAACATTCCCTGCCATATCTAACTCTGCTTCTAATGCTTCTTTTGTCTTTTCAGACTGTGTTTTTTGCTCTTTTTTAATGGCTTGTAACTTTTTGTTGAAAGGGGAATATAATGTACAGGCAGTACCCAACTTATGGTGGTTCACCTTAACAATGGTTTTAGTAAAAATCATACTTTTAATTTTAAATTTTGACATTTCCCAGGCTAGCGATGCGCATTACAGCACTCTCTCATGATGCTGGGCAGGAGCAGGAAGCTGCCAGTCCCACTCAGCTACACGATCCCAAGGGTAAACAGCTAATTCACTTCCAGCCATTCTGTCTCCATACAGTCACCCTATTTTTTCACTTTCGGTACAGCAGTTAATGAATTATATGAGATATTCAGCACTCTGTTGTAAAATAGGCTTTGTGTTAAATGGTTTTGCCCAACTATGACTACTGTAAGTTTTCTGAGCACGCTTAAGGCAGGCTAGGCTAAGCCATGATGTTTGGTAGGTTAGATGTATTAAACGCATTTTCGACTTAACGAGATTTTCAACTTAACCATACATTTATTGGAATGTAACCTCATTATAAGTTAAGGAGGTCTGTACTTGGTAAAAGGAACTGCAGTAGATAGACCTTCAGTAATGTAGTGGTGAGGTATGGGGGCAGAGGAAGCATTCGGTAGTCCTGTGATTAGGTCTCCGTCTCTTGGTGAGCCTTTGTGCCTGTACTGTGAACTTCACCAATGCTTCTCAGGTTTCCCCTTTCCGCAGTGCGAGTTAGGCTCTGGGAAAAGAGTTTCTCCTAAAGGCAGCCATGTTAAGATCAGAATGCTCTGGCGTGTTTCAAAATGATAAGAAACTGGTAGAGCTTTTGGAGGTAAAACTCATAAAAGTATGCCCCCCTTCCTCCGCTGTTGGGTCTCCCTTGGAGTTTTTAACTTACAGACTTGTCTACATTGAATGTCCAGCAATTTGCCAATTATAATTCAAGTTCTCCTAACCAGGTACTGGTTCTCACAGAGGTTTCTGCTCAGATAAGTTGTAATTCTCTGTATTTCCCTGTGTGTCTCCAGGTTTGGGGACAGCAGTTTGCCTTGTGACCTCGCTTCTCTGGTGGATCTAAGAAGAGCTGTTTTTTCAGTGTGTTGATCTTTTTACTTGTTATTAGGACAGAGGGGCAACTTCTAAGCTTCTTACATGCCGGACTGGGAACTGGAAGTCCCTAGATTTTTGTATTGATTTTATATACAGCAATGTTGTTTTACTCAAGATAGTTCATTTGTAGGTTATTTTGGCTTTTCTGTGAATACAGGCACATCTTTTGAAAATAGACAATTCTTTTCCTTTTTTCCTTTTTTAAACATTTTTTATTGAATTATAGTCATTTCCTTTTTTCCTTTAAATCAAATTGGAGACAAAAAAATCTTTGTACTGTTTAAGAGGTAAAAGTACTGATTAACTTTAGATTTTGATAAGTACTTGTAGTTTCTAAGGTAACCAGGAAAAGTGGAGAAAATTTTGACTTACATGTTACTGTTCTTTTGTATTTTTTCCTGCTTAGTTTTAATTCAACAATGTATTTTTTTTATTAATGTTCATTTAAATGTGCCTACATATGTACCAATTTCTTCATTCTTCAGTTCTTTTTAAGACCTTCCATTTGTTGTTACTTTCATTCATACTGAAAAATTCTTTTTTTCTTCTTTATTCCTATTTAAATTTGTTGGGATCTTTGAATCTTTAATTTAGTATTTTTTGTCAATACTGGAAAATTCTTAGCCATTATTTTTCTCCCAAGAGCACTCACTACTTCTGCCTCATTCTCTTTTAGAATCTCCATTTAAGTCTTAGTACTTTTCCTATGTCCCTTTTGTCTCTGAAACTTCTTGCCTTTCTGTGCAATATTCTGGATAATTTCTTTTGACCTGTATTTCAAGCCACACGTTCTGCCTATATAGTCTGCTATTACGTTCATCCTTTGGGATTTTCGTTTGTTATTACAGTTTTCATTTCTAGGAGTTCTTTTAGTGTTTTTTTTTAAACATCTAGGTCCTTTATTCTTGTTTTATGTTTCCTATAGAAATTTTCAAGCTTGTTTTTTATTTAAACAGAGTAAGTATAACACTGTTTCTCGTCTGTGATAATTCTGATATGTTAAATCTTTGTAAAATCTGTCAGTAATTGTCTTTGCAGTCTCGTGCTCAAGGTGCTTTATGTACTTGTGTACTTAGTTATCAGTTTCCTAGTCCTTCTCCTAGAAGAATTGTTTGTAGAGATAATCTGAGGGGTAGAACGTGGGTCCTTACTCCAGAGAGGATGTGTTTGCGTTAGTCAGGAATACTTTAATGGCTCATTGAGGCTTGTTGGCCTGGCAGGCGATGGGAATTCAGGCTGTAAGTCCCTGTTCATTCTTTCTCTGAGGATGTAGCTTTGGAGCCCCAGCTTCCTGTGGGGTGAAGGAGGGCATCTTACTAGGCAGCTACTTTGAGCAGGCCCTGAGGTTGGTTGCTGATCCAGTCCCTTAACGCCATCAGAACTAAAGTTCAGATATTCTTGCATTGGCAAATGCTCTCAGGATTTTTGTGTTCCCCTTGACTGTCTGGAATTCCTACTTTTCTTTCAGTGTTGGCCTGGGATTACTTACTTAGTCTTGACAGCCTTTCAGGGCTGTTAGTGATTTTAAAAAAAAATTGTCAAATTTAGTTGCTGTCAATGGAGAGGTTGATCTGAAAAACATTAAGAGCCATTCCTAGAAGTAGATGTCAGATTCTTTAAGAAAGCAATCTGAATGAGGTTAGTAGTCTCATAAAAATGACTATTTAAAGAAATATTTGGATATTTTTATATATTTGGTGACTTTCTCAAATTTCTAGGACATAATGTTAAAAATAATTGGTTGAATCGTGTTATTAGTAAATTTCTGATATATGAGGTTTTATAGTGAATTTGCTACTTAAACTTCTACCTGTATCAGACCATAAGTCATTTACTTTTAGTGGGTTGAGTAGGACTAAAGTCTCATAGCCCCTCTTTTATATGTACGTTTATCTTGTCAGTGTAGGGGTGGTACAGAGCAGTCTTGAATGTGCTTAAAGTAATGAAGTCTTAGGAACCTAAAACTCTGTTTCTAATTTACTTACCATGCCAGAAGTGTTTTGTTCATTATTGCTTGATCATTTCTATTACATATTCCAACTGTTTTAAGATGTTGAGTTCATAGTTTTGATCACAATAAATCATAGTAATAAATAGATAAAACTCCTTTAATCTGTTTTTTCAGTATGTTCCTTTAACTGGTTTCAATACACAGTCAAACTGCTTTCTGCACATAGTTAACCCATATTTGCAGCATCGGTAGAAAAATATGCAGATGATCTGTAGATTTGGTATTAGCTTACCTGGTAATGTTATTTTCCTCATCAGGTAAGAGAGTGACCTAGCCCAGAGAAGCATCCTTTCTGTGTTGACTGATAGCCAGCTGTTTAAAAACTTACGCAGGTTGTTTGAAAATGACCAGTCAAGCCCCAGATAAGAATGACACCCTCTCCTACCTTGTTGCTTTTGGCTTACTAATTTCAGCTGCATAAATATATGATTAACCTGGTATGAATATAAGTTCATTGGCTCTGTTAGGAAAATAATCATAAAGGGATAATGTGTTATTTATAGTATTTAATCTGCTTTACATCTTACATGTGTCTTATTTTTTCTTACTTGTAGTAGACCCAAATGAGCTGTATATCGTAGAACCCCTCAAGTTCTCACCAGAAAAAAAGGTAATGTTTTGTTTCCTTTTAAGTGTATTGGTGTGTTCTGTGGTAGTAGATGAAGAAACAGGTGGAAATTTTACTTAGCCTGTAAGTGGTCCTTAAACTCTTACTATTTATTTTCAGTCATGATACAAATAAGTATTGATAGGGGTCAGCAAACTATGACCCACAGGCCATGTATATATATACTGTGGCCTGTTTTGTATGGGCCTGGAGCCATTTTTAAAGTGTTGTAAGATGAAAAAGAATATGCAAGAGAGAGTATGTGACCTGAAAAGCCTAAAATATTTACTGTCTGTCTTTTTACAGAAAAAGCTTGCTGACCCCTGGCTGACAGGTGTTATTTATTGTCAGTGCATGTCAGGTACAGATGTGCACTGTTCCTGTAATCCTCATACAACTAAAGAAGATACTATCCCCATTTTTTAAATGAGAAAACTGAAACTCAGAGTTTGTATCTTCTCTATTTTTTAAATTTTTTAACTTCTTTATGGGGAGTGGTAGTTAGGTTTATTTATTTATTTTTAATGGAAGTACTGGGGATTGAACCCAGGACCTCGTGCGTGCTAAGCAGGCACTCTGCCACTGAGCTGTACCCTCCCCTTGTGTCTTCTCTAAATGACCCATTAAATAGGTGACAAAAGTCAGGATATACTTAGGCTTTTTTGGTTACACAGTGTGTGCTTTTTCCATTCTGCCTCTCGAAGTAAGTTGTATTCATTTTGATTGTCTCTGGGCAAAAGAACTTGGCCATTAGAGCCAAAGAGCCTGGGGTTCAGTTCCATCTTGGCCACTTACTACATTGTAATGGGGGCAGGGAACGAACCTGTGAACACTGGTTTTCTCATTTGGTAACAGGGATGAAATACCTTGCAGGGTTAGTAAGATACACCTCAAAGCGACTAGAATAGGCCTGTCTCTGCCACTCTCCCTCCTCTTTGGAGACGGCCTGCACTCTGTCTATGGAGTGTGTACCTACTTTTACTCTAATCTGAGCACCCAACCCCCACACCCCGCAGCCTTTCTCTTGCCTTTTGAAACAGCCTACACTCTATACAGTGTGTATGTCTCTAAATAAATCTGCCTTTACTCAGCTGTGGCTCGCTCTTGAATTCTTCCCTGCGTGAAGCCAAGGACCCACATTTGGCGGGGCACATCCTAGGGGCTCAGCCGAGGCCTGGGACACGGTCCTCCTCACACTCCACGTGGGTGTTTCCCGCATCAATACTAATTATTGTTTTATTTGTTCTTTGTTTCTAAATTGTTATGCTTTGTATGACTTTGTTAATGTTACTAACTGTATTACTTACTCTATTTTATAAGACTGTTGTCGCTTACATTTCCCAGTGTGTAACTAGGCCTCTGACAAGATGGCTAAACATCTTGAAAAAAATAGATCACACTATAACCCTGCATAGAATAATTGTAATAGTGTGATTCTAGGTATGGGAATGAGCAATGAGGGGAAGACATTTCCTGGATCATAATAGTACGACAGGTGACCCAGAGTTTTTAGTTATCAACAGGGCCTGATCCAAAAATTGACACTTTGAGTGGCGTGTCAACAGAATCTTCACCTGATCTAGGAATGAGCCTTCCTAGTACCGTGGGACAAAATTGGTCATGAACTGTCTCTCAAAATATTGATTGAATTTAGGTCCAAGGGGGAGCAATGTGAATGAAAAATCCTGCAAATCACTAAACAAAGAATGCGGAAGCCATCAAGTCATCAGCCAGCTGCCACCACCCCCCACAGGGAAGATGAGCCTGCAGCCCAGCCTCTGCAGCCACTCACAGTGGTGCACCCTGAGGGGACTCAGAATGAGAAAGGATGGGACTCTGGCCCTGGATAACTAGGTGCTTGTCAAAGGAATGATTTCAGTGAGCCCAAATGTTTGCTTCTTACCATGCATAGGAAAAAAAAAAAAAAAGAAAGCAACTAGAATAGTATTTGGCTCATAATAGGCTTTTAGGTGTTAGTTATTTAGCACTTCCTAAATCCATATTCAGAAGTGGCAGGTAAGTAAAGAGTTTTAATTGAGTAATATTTACAAAATGGAAAGGTAATGATGGCATCTGTACAGAACATCGCAGTATGTTATGCTGTCCTAGTACTTACTTTCCACCAGGAGGTGGCGTGCTCCTCCATGAGCTCAGCTCTCTAGATGTTTGATTAGGTAACTATCAGAGGTCTAATTCCTACCCTTTCTTCCACTTGTGTTATAGAAGAAACGCTGCAAGTACAAAGCTGAAAAAGTTGAGACCATAAAGCCAGCAGATCCATTGCACCCTATCGCCAACGGAGACATAAAAGGAAGAAAGCCTTTTACGAACCAGAGAGATTTTTCTAATATGGGAGAAGTTTATCACTCTTCGTACAAGGGTCCTCCATCTGAAGGAAGCTCAGAAACTTCATCCCAGTCAGAGGAGTCGTATTTTTGTGGCATTTCAGCTTGCACAAGTCTGTGCAACGGACAGTCCCAGAAGACAAAAACTGAAAAGAGGGCTTTGAAACGAAGGCGATCTAAAGTCCAAGACCAAGGAAAACTGCTAAAAACCCTGATACAGACTAAGTCAGGATCATTGCCGAGCCTGCACGACATAATCAAAGGAAACAAGGAGCTGACAGTGGGGACGTTCGGTGTCACGGCAGTCTCAGGACAGATCTGAGGTTAATCGGACTTTTCCTTCTCGAGAATTTTGTTGTTTTTCTTTGAAGAACAGTCTGTGGTATTTGAAGGGTTTGGGGGAGGGAGAAAATATTAATGGGAAAAGTATTCAGAAATTATGGTTTCTGCTTTTTTAAAAAGTAGGTGGGATTATGTGAATCTTGGTCAATAAGCTGCAGTTTCACAAGGCTGATCACTTCCTACAAGGACAATGGTAGACATTTTATAAAGATGTTTTTTCACAGATTAATTACTGGGACAAAAGTAACTTGGAAGCCCAGTTCCTTGGGTGGGATAGGAATGAAAGACTAAACCTCTTCCTTTAGCTTTGTTCCTATTTCTTGCACCTTCCCATATTTATGTGCCTTTTGTCTATTTATAATGCCACTGGAAGAGGAGGGAGAACTTTTTCTGTCATTTGATTTCTTTTGTAACTTTGTTAGTTATTTGAAGCTGCAAACACTACAAGGCTTTACGGTGATCTGCGCCTGGAGTTCAGCAATGTGGGTCAGACGGTGTGAAGATCCTGGAGACTTGCCAACTAGGCCTCTGTTCAGCAAACTCACTTGAGACCAACACTTGCTGGAATTTTTAAGACTATTCGTTTAGGTAAATGGTGATACTGCGAATGTTATTTTCCTTTAATTTAGTCACACTAGCTCTCTTTAGTTCCTAACTCAAAGAAAAAAACTACAAGATCTTTTCTTGGAAATGACTGGTATTTGCAAATCATTTTTTTTTTTTATAAATTCACCTTTTAAACACAGCCACTTGTAAAGGTTGTCTTCAGCTACATTACATTTTAAGCATTCACAGTAAGCACTATCCTCCCAACTTTTGACCCTTGTTTTCTCTTACTACAAATGGAGAATCTGAAGGTTGGGCAGATGAGTGCAGGTCTCATACGATACAAGCACTGCCTGTGCACACCACCAGCTCGTGAGTTTGTCAAGCCTTGTCTAAGTGGGCGAGCCTGAAGGGGTTCTTATTCCTTGATGTTTGCTTTGTTTTGGCTACAAATGTGCAGAGATACACATGTGTGATGTCAGTGTCTTTGTCCTCATTTTGTCCTTTTTTTTCCCCTTTACAAATTGGCAGCGACTCTATTTGAATCCAGTGATTTCTAAGTATGTGTCTGTACGGTAATGAGTGAAAGTGGAAAGTTTCTTTTTGAAAGGGAGAGATTTGACTGTTCTGTGTTGTAAGATTTAAGTTATAACTTATTGAGCACTTTTAGTAATAACTTTTTAAATTTGTCTAATACCTTTCTGGGGGTATTGTTTGTAATGTGACTTATTTAAAGCCTCTTTTGTTTGTTTAAGTTGCTGCTTTAGGTTAACAGTATGTGTTAGGTGATTTAATTTTTTTTCCAGTCTGTACAATTAGCCATTCAGAGTAAGAGGGCCTGATTGTATAGAAACTCATTGAAAAGAGGTCCAGGTGAGAGCAGAGGCAGAGCGGGAAGTACGCCGTGTGTGCGCGGCATCCGGTGTCGTGGAAAGAAGACTTTCAATATGTAACTACGGAGCTGTAGTGCCATTAGAAACTGTGAATTTCCAAATAAATCCGAACACTCGTCTTTATTAATTACTGGCTATTCTGGTCTATTCTTTGAAAGAGAAGTTACAGACTTGTTATCTTGAGCATAGATTCAGTTTTTGCCACTTTAAAATTAAATACAGCAGCATCCCGTTAAATAATTGATCCTATTTCAACCAGCTACAAACTGAACTTTCACATAAGCATTTTGTTCCCTGTACAGTCATAATTTCACCACTTCAAACACTGAAATGAGAGTGTTGAGTCTTTAGGAGACTACACATAAATATGCTTTTCTTTTATTAGATGCCATCTTTAAGATTACTAATTTTTAATTTTTTCTGTATCTAAAATATGGCATAACATTTTACAATTTGGGGTTTATTTTTCCTCTGAGATTATACTTACATGAGGGAAAAAGGTGAAATTCTTGCCATTAGTAGCTTTGTACCTGTTGAGAAGCAAAGCTGTGTCTATACCTGATAGGCTTTCAGTGTTCCTTAATAGCCTCATTTTATTTCTTCTAATATTAAGTCAAGCATTAAAACAATATGAAAAAGAAACAGGAATCCGTAAGAGCAAGGATACAAAGTAAAGCAGTTCTTTAAATTGGAGTTTTTAAAATATCGAAAATATTTTTATCATATAAAAATTATAGATGTATATATAATTTGAGGAATGAAATAATTTTATAAAGTAAGGCTTGTTTATGCAGAAGACAGCGGTCCTCTGTTCGCTGCCACTACACCCCCTGCCATCACCTTTCCCCATCAAGGATTTCTTGCTCCCCAGCAGCAGCCATTTTCAACTCTTATCTCTAGTAACTGTGCTCACTTTGCCACTTACTGATTTACCAGTTTTTGATGTGTCCCCGATTTGAACATATAAACGTGTTGGCATGAATACCAAATAGACATAAACTTACATTTGTTAACCTAGTTGAACAAGTTTAAGATCACAGTATGATAAGCAGCATGTCTACTCAGAAATACGCTTTTTTAAACTCTACCTTTCATAGAACAAAGCTACTTAAAAACCTCATGCTTTTCCCCAGCTTTTTAATTTGAAAATTTTCAAATCCATAGGAAACACTCATATACCTTTACCCAGACTCAGTGGTTAATCTCTGTAGTTTTCTTTTTTGTATCTACATACACACATATTAAATGTTTCTTGGGTAAACCATTTGAAAGTTAAGACATCATGCTCTTAACCCCTAAATACTTAAGCATTTGTGTTTTCTAAAAATAAGGATGTTCACCTACATGACCATAATACTAGTATCTCACCTGAGAAAGTTAATTCCCTAATAGCTAATACACACTCTGGCCATCTTTCTCCAGTTGTCCTCATGCACACTTTCTTTTCTTTTTCCCCCCAAGAGGCCATCGAGTTTCCTTTGGTTTTATTATCTATTTAATGTCTTTTAAAATATCCTGATTGTTCTATGACTTTGCATGTCTTCCTTATGTAAGGGCCATATTTACTTCCTCTGATTCATTCCAGTTTTAGTGTCTGGGCTACCAAAGCGGGTACTAAGAGCTTTTCTAGTAATTTATTGATACTGTCACTATAGATTTTATCCTGACCCACAAAGTTGTGATTAAGGCATTAAAAAAATGAAGACATTTAAAAGTATCCCATGGAGCATGTATTTATAACCTCTGCATTATACTCCACTTAGTCTGTTACTTTCAAATTAATCTTTAGAATATTTGTTTACAACAAGGTTGATTGTTAGCGTTCGTAAGGTTAGGTACCCGAATCTACCCACTTTGTGTTCTATTTTTTTTTGACAAATCAGATACTGAAACCCAAATACCTTCTGTTATAAACCTTGTAAAATAAGCTTATTTGAACAAAAATAAACATTTGTGATTTTTTAAGTTTAAGTTTTATACCAACTGGTTGAAAAGAGTTCCCCACATAGGTGGTGCACCATATACAACTTAAGAGCGGGTATTTTCAAGTCACACTGCCTAGTTTCATGTTTGTTCTCCATCTCTTACTGAGTGTAGCATTAGACAAATCACAATCAGTCTCATTAAGCATCAGATTTCTCACCTGTAAACGGGCAGCACAGCACCTCCACACGATTGTTGTGAGGATCAAGTCATGCTTACACATGTACAGCTACCATGTGCCTAGCATATAGCGCACACAAAGGTAGCTGCTAACGCTTGGATGCTCCCAAGAGTTAGATCCCATCCCTAGTCTCTGAACGTCAACCAGCAGGTGTCAGACTCCCATCTCTAGCCTCAGACTACAACCACCATCCACTAGCAAGTTTAGCAGGGAACTTTGAGCCCGATGTGCTCTAAGATGCCCCCGCATGCTGCCATCACAAGGGTCACTAAGTCACACCAGAACCGCAGGGCTCCTGGAAAGATCTTGCTATCCCTTGAGATAAGGCCTTGCCACTACTTTAGGACTCAAAACCATTAACGCATCGATTGCCACGTCACCCAAATCTGGGTGACAGTTGTGTGTCCTCAGGGGCCCTGTCACCCAGATATATGGGTGATGCTTTCCTTCATCAAATTATGCAGGTTTTTACAAGTAATTTGCAACAGTTTTCATTTGTAATGCAAGTATTTAATAGTAACAATATATGAGTATATATGCAGATAGATAAAAATGTTTTCTTTTGAACAAGATTATATAAAATCGTGTTACTTTCTTACATTCGCTGAAACAATTTATACAAAGCTGCAGAGTTTTGGGACAGCTAGGACAGTATGTTCCTGTCTTTTTTGCATTTTTCTCTAGCTCTTGTCTTGAGAATAAGACATTGGTTTTTTTTTTAAAAACAATTCCAAATACATTGGAAAAACAGATTGATTATAAGCACATATACTGTTAGTGTGTCACACTGCAGTGAGGTGTAAATTTGGGCCCTGCAGGAAACATACCCGATCCACACGGGGCCATCAACGTGTTAAGGCAAATTTCAGAAGCCTTTGATTCCCATTCATTGTCTCACCACAAGAAGCCCCATATGGCTCTTCACATCCTTCTTGTGGACCCATATTCCTTCACCAACTGCTGAAACACATCCCCTGTGCCTTCTGGAATTCAAAATCAATCATTAGCAAAATTTCCTAACCCTAACTTCTCTTAAAGTTCTCTTCACCTCCTTGTTCTAGTTGAAACTACTGGCCTGGAATCCTGTTCAGGTTGCTTTTCTTCTTCTAAATGCCTCCCACCCCTAAGACCTGGAGACAGGCTAGATGGCCTCCTTCATCTTCAGTGCCCTAAAATGCCTCACATTCTATCACTGTTTCTCCTTGCTGCAAATGAACTCCTTTTTTCTCACCCTCTCATCTTTATTCTTGGGGTCGCTGTCATTCTAATACTGCTTCTGTCATAATTCTTGATGATGTCAATGTCTACCTGACATTATTTTTTCTAGTTTCTCAGTTCCTCACCATCTTTCCCCAAAGATCTTTTTCTTCAGCCTGTATCAGCCATTTACTTCCATGATTAAATCCTAGCACTTGTCATTACCAGTATCTATAACTCTTAAAACCAATTTCAACCATCCAACTCTGAATATCCCCTTCAATTTTTCTAGCTCATGACCCCTCACACCCTAATTCTAGCAATTCTTTGACCTCACCAAATTCTGCAGTCCATTGGTCTTAAACTTTTTGCTCTATCCCTTATTCCCTTGAAGTCTTTACTCCTCTTCTTATCCAGCGTGAATTCTATGGTCAATCCTTGTCAACGAAAAACTTAAGTAGTCAATAGAAAAAACCAAAATTTACTCAAGCAAAATTAAAGATTATAACCTGGGAACAGCCTCTCAAACCTCCGAGAACTCTTCCTCCCATTAGAGATCAAACCATAGTTATATTAGGTTTTGAGACAGAGGGCTGTGCATTACATGATGCATTATTGACAGTCTGCACTGGATCTGTAAGTACAAAGTGGTAGGTCATCGTGGCCCCGTACAAGATCAGGAAGGAATGTAGTCTTTTAAGGAGTTGTCCCGATGCTAGAAGAATTACTCTTTTTGGCTAAGCAGGTATTTCTCCCGATGGGGGTGATTTGGTTGAGGCATGATGCACATACATAGTGCACAGTGGAAGGCAGAGAGCATGCCAAAGGGCAGAGAAAATGTTTTTGTATTTAAATTTTCCTTGACTTGCCTTAGAATTTATTTCATCATCTTAATGGTGATGCAAAAAATGCATCAGGAGTAATCCTTCGCAGACACCTTCAAATTGCTTGCTCCTCTCTTGCTCTGATGCACCAGTTCAGCAAAAGCACACAACTGGGTAAATCCAACGTCCTGCCTACTGCACGCGGGCATCCACCAGCTGCCGCAGGCCGGGGAGAATCCCCGTGGCTGTTCTCACGCCCAGTCACCGTCACTGATTTCAAGTGGCTCCCACAACACCGCTGGCATTCAGAATACATTTTCCTAGTCCTTCTGTTGATTCTCCTGGTCTATTTCAAACTTTCTCTTAAAAATGCCATCTCATGTCCTTACTCTTAGCTGATGACCTTCCTATTTCACTGAGAATATAGAGAGGTAGTCAAAGCCTGTGTTGTAGCCTCCCCACTGCCGGTCTCGGTTAGTGTGCACATGATCCGCCCTTCCACCTGCTGCTTTGAATGAACTGTGTTCCTTAAAGCCAACGCTCTACTGACAGCTTAAATTAGGCATGAAATCCAGTCTTTCTGAAGACATTGCTTCATTTTTTTCTCTCTCATGCCATTTTCCCCGTTTCAAATAACTTACTCTTAACAGCAAGCTAATAGACTGTTACTTCTTTTTGTTACAGACTCTCTTGGCCTGAATTCTCCCTCCAGCTACTGCCTATTTCTCTGTTCCATATTACAGCAAAACTCCTCGAAAGAGCTGCAAGTACCCTCACCATCATCAATTTCTCCCTGTTCTTTTTGAACTGAGCTCCAATTAGACCTCACTGCTCTATTGAAACTGCCCTTGTCGGGAGCATCACGGTTGCTAAAACCAACTGAGTAATTCTCAGTTCTCATCTTACTTGACCATCAGCAGCATTTAACTCAGTCGATCATTATGTTACTGCTACATAGTGTAGGCAACTATGTTCCAGATCTTGTAATTACCTATAACGGAAAAGAATCTGAAAAAGAATATATATATATTCTTTATATATATATATATATATATATATATATATATATATATATATATATATATAAAACTGAATCACTTTGCTGTACAACTGCAACTAACACAAAATTGTAACATTGTAAATCAACTATACTTCAATTAAAAAAAAAGAAAAAAAGAATATATAAGTCCTTCTTTCAAAGAAGTGTTTTCTTCAATGGGGTTGTGTAAGGGTGTTGTGGACATTAACAGAGGGACCGCCCCAGACCTTAACCTTAAGGGGTCAGGAAGTAGACACAGTCCAATTCTAAGAACCAGGCAGCAGTGAGGAGAAACAAACAGTATTTATATAACTTGTAAAGAAATGTCTGCTCTCCCCAGGGGCAGGCAATCAAAATTCTTATTTATTGAGGTTTATGGAACTTTAAAGAGGCAGTACAAAAATGACTCAAAATCCCCACATGAAAAAGAATATTGACTTGAGGGAGCATGAGATGCTAATGCAGATCACATCAAAGAGGCTGTGCTTACAAAGAACGAGGTTAGCACAGCCGAGAGAGGAAACTGTGGCTCTCCTTCCCCACCAAGCCTCTGACCTCCCCCTGCAGCCCCAGAACCCCTTTCACGTGCACTGCTTGGGCCCCACTCGGGCTTTGTTACCTCTGATCTGCATGTTTCTACGAATCCCAGAGCGACCACGTTTATCAAAGTCCTTCAGAAATAACTTAAGTACCTATCACAGGGCCAGAGTGCCTCTCCCAGGTTAGCTCTGGCCATTGCTGTTTGCCTAATTATAGCTGTAACAAGTAACACTGGGCAGTGTAGAGTGTATACTCATTTATTTTTCAGTAGAGCACAGATCAGTTTAGAGCCATCTCTGCCAGCTATTTGATTGCTACAATAGATAAGCCTCTTCTGTGTTATCAGGAGTGAGAGTCTGAGCCTGGTGCTTTAGTCAATCCTGTGATGACTGGCAACTGACTCACAGACCATTATTTAAACAGCAAAGAAATCATCAGTTCATTTGTCTTTGAGAAGTGGCCATGGGTTGGTATTTCCATTCTGCAATATTCACGCAAGAGGAGCCACATAACTAACGATCTATTAAATGAAATTTAAGGAGATGATTTGCCCTCAAGGTCTCCAAAGAACGTTAATTGCTAATACATTGCATACTTCCTAGACGGGGAATTGCAGGTACACAAACTTCACGTGGTAACTAGGTAAACCAATTTCCCCCAAACCTGTAACCTGCAGGCTTTCATCACAGGTTTTACAGGTCTAGGGGTCTTGCTGTGGAATCCAGTAGCTTAACTGATTTATTACCATTAGATCAAAAAGGACCCAACAGAGGATCCTTTATTGCCTGACCCATTTCAAAACGTTTCCGAGCAGCACAGCTCCCAGTGCTTTAAGATCTTCATAATCCAAGAATACATCTTCCTAATGCAGAGCCCTTTGGAAGGGCCCAGCAGACCCAGTCCAGGTGCCGCTGGGCTATGTCAAGTCGTCTTGTTTTCTCTCATGGCGTGGCCGAAGAAAAAGAAAGTCAGGGCTACCCGACCTCCTGGCCTTTGCTGGACCTGCTCCCACCTCCCGTGGGCACAGCTCGGACAAGTCCACGTGGGCATCACACACACACGCACTCACACTCTTCCTTTGTGCATGTACGTAGGAAACAAACCTCGTAACTTCCAGACAAAGGCTGCCTAAGTACACATTTAGAAAAAGATGTTCTAACCATTTCTCCACGTAACCTTCTATTCTAACAGTTGATCAATAATATAATGACAACAACTTTCTTAGATGTCTGTGTCTCCTCTCCGTCACTAGAACTGTGGGGTTTCTGAGACTGAAGTCAGAATAGTGCCAAAAAATATGCCTAGTTCAGCTAAAGTCTTAACTGACGTATGTCTAAGATCTCCATCTGAAACATCTTCACTGGGGTTATCCTGCAATGATGAAGCTTCCCCAGGAACAAACGCAGAGGCCTCCAGCAAGGCTGTTTTAACACAGTCCCTAATCTTAGTATCTCATAGTCTACTCAACAGGGTGGACAATGGATGCAAACAAATGACCACTAATATAAATATAACATCACGCTAAGTGCTCTTGTAGTGCTGTGGTGAAACGCTGTAGGAACAGGGACAGTGCGCTGCTGCCTGGGCAGCAGATTTCAGAGGGAAATTGCATCGTCTTTCAGGCCGTGTCTTGAAGAATGAGTAGGAGTTTGCCAGGCAACGGAAGCAGTGGTGATGGACGTTGTAGGGGAAGGGTGGGAGTTAGGACTGGGCATCAGGAGGGCATTTCATCCAGTAAAAGCCCAGAGGCATAAAGTGCAATGAGCTGGTCACTAACCAGGTGGATTTCGATTTCTCTTCCCGGGCAAAGATCATCAGGGTCTTACCTCTCCTGTTGGTTTTCTTTCATCGTATGAAGATGCCATGACTGAACCACCACCATGAGCTTTTCTGTTCATGGAGACTAATTAGCAGTGAGGGCCCTCCAAATACTGCCTTTTCCCTCTTGTTGTTACCAAACCAAACTCAGGTCCACTTGTCCCTGCGCAGTACAGCCAATCTGCTGACCCCGAGCTGTGGTGAGGGAAAATGCAGCATTTACTGCAGGGCGCCAAGAGACGAGTTCAGGACAGCTAGGGCTCCAAAAGCGTGAACCACCTGATGGGTTTCAGCAAGGCATGTTTAAAGGCACGGCGCGGCAGGGGCGTCCCAGGTACGCGGTCAGCTCGTGCACAGCCCTCTGATTGGTGGTAGGTAACAGGGCGCTGTCCCAGGGGTTAACATTAGCAATCCTTCGGCTCCAGAAGGTCTGGGGGCCATGTACTCATGATCATCAAGTAGTTAATTTTTTCCATTTGGTGGTGGTTTCAGTATCTGTAAAACAACTCAGGAAATATGCATGAGATATTATCATGTAGGTACTTGAGAGAGGCGCTCCAGCAGAGGATACAGGGGAGGAGTCTGTCCTGGAAGGCCCCGTAGGGTCCTGCTGGGTTCCATTGTGACCATAGGCTTCTGTTTGAGATGATGGGATAAAGCTGACATGAAGTCACCTTTGCTGTGATTGTGGATCCTTGTGGACCCTTACTGGTCCTGTTCTGGGCTAACCAACTGCATTAATTTGTTTATTTATAATCTGTGGGCACCCTAGCCATTTTTAATCCCTTTCAGGCAAGGAGTAGGGAAAGGTGAGTCACTTCCTCATTTCCTTCATTGCCTTCCTCCATAGAGGACACGGGAAAAAAAATTCCGAAGTAAATAAGAGAAAAACTCAATTTTTAAATATAAATTGGCATGGAAGAAACTAAAGATATGGATGACCAGGAAGACTGAGTTCAGAAGTCTGGGTCAGGGATGAGCTCAATCCTGACAGATATTTATTTCAGGAAAATTTCCCTCTTCCTGAATGACTCCCTTACAAAACATATTTCCCATCAAAGAGGTGTCCTGCCTGGAGGAACTATTTTCCCTGAGGAACGCAAGACTGAGGACACACGTGGGATCCATTTCTCATCATTCAAAAGGTTTCTCTGATAGCGGTGCCAGCTGTGTGCCTAGGTGGTGGGAGGGGAGCCTTGGTAGTGGGCGGAGAATTTGAACCTCTCTGCCCAAGGATAGGGTGGGCCTCCCAGGGCCCCTGGCCTTTGAGAAGCACTAGTCTGGGATGGAAGTTCATCGTTTGAGCTTGGCAGAGGGCGTCTGAGGAACCTCAAATTCTATGCAAAATTTTGAGTGTATTCTTATTTGTCTTTGACTTTTGTATCAGTTTTTCAAACAGCTCTGTCACCCCATGCAGGTTTAAAGCTCCAAGTCGGATACAATATGTTTTAAGTCCTTCCTCCCCACCCCTTTTTTGAGGGGACGGCCAGGGAGTTGATGGTGGGAACAAAAACTGGCGAATTTTCCCTTTGATGTGACATCCCGTCTCCCTAAAGAGAGTTCTGAAGGACACAGGAGAAACCATATCAGAACAATTTTCACCTGGCTGTTTTCAAAATCCTGGCACTAAATCCTGGATTACTCTAATGAGGAAGAAACGGGGAGATGACGTCTGCAGAGACCCGTATTTCTACACTGGTTGGGAAGCAAGCTGGACCTGTACCGAATCGGGAGGTCTTGTCCATCAACACGGAAGAGGAGCACAGACAAGTCTGACTAGGAAAAGAAAGGCCAAGAGGAAGAGGAAACCATGAAGCAAAGCTTGCACCAGCGCAACATCAGACTGCAACCACCTCGACCTCGGTTTTTTTTTTTCTAAAGGACGATGAACGAACAAGAGATAAGGACACCAGCAAGGAGTGGCATAGCTCACTGACGACACAGAGCAGGCAGAAAACCTGTCTCGTCTCAGCCTGGGGAGGTAAGACATCCCCGCAGCGGGGAGAATATGGCTCTCAAACGGGTTCAACGCGCGAAAGACCCAGGTGATTTTTATCAGCAGGAAAGGTGATGATCTAGGTCACCGTTTCTCATTCCAATCTGTGAGGCCAAAAGTATTTCAAAATTTAAAACTGTTTTTGTTTTAGAAAGGTAACGTGCTAACACATCTAGGATGCAACACCCCCAGTCTGGATCTGGGGTTTCCATGATCAAACTAATGTTTGATCCAAATTCACATTTTGACAGTTATAGGAATATTCACACTAGTGGGAAAAGAGACGCTATGAAAACACTCTATAAAAGACTCTCAATAGCCTCATGGCAGTTCAGGTCAAACATGGTCATGGAATGAATTCAGTTAGGGCTCACTGCCAAGTGAGCTATGAAGAGCTCCCAGTTTTCAGACCTTTATGCAAGAGGGATTGTGGATCTCTATTATATATCATATATCACATATGTTATATGTTATATATAATATATATACACACAGATCTCTGCAACTCAACACACAAAGTATTTTCTAGAAACCATGCACACACCACCTACTAATAAAATCACTGCTGACATTTTCCAGGTATTGAGATACAGTTTCAGTAATATCCAGAATCAGTTCAATTGGACAGTTTTTAAGATAGAGGACACTTGTTTTTCTCAGATGTCCCCACTCCTTCTAGTTTCCATTTCTTGAGAGTTACAAATTGTCTCCACATTCAAAGCTGTAGGATTTGACTATTCTAGAATGAAATTAGTCTGAGCATGGTGAATATGATACAATAAAAAAATAAGTGTTTGGTCTTGTCCCTGGGGGTTCCTGGCACACAGCTCCTAAACTCCGGGAGTCTCTGGAGTGCTAATACTGTCTTTTATATGCTGATGAGATGACTGTGGCTAGGGTCCCCCAGGTGGCTTCAGGATGGGAGCTGGTTGCCAGAAAGACAGCCCCCCCCCCCCCCCGCCGACCCCGTCTCTAAGGAGGGGTGAGGGGCTGGAGATTGAGTGAGTCGCCAGTGGCCAGTGATTTACTTAATCCCGCCTATGTAATGAAACCTCTGTAAAAACCCCTAAACAATGGAGTTTGGAGAGCTGGCAGGTTGGTAAACACACCAAGGTGCTAGGAGGGTGCTGAGACCTGACAAGCCATGGAAGCTTGAACCGCTGATTTATATATAGCCCGTCAGTCGGAAGTGTGGGGGGCCCAGGACTTTCCACGGGCCCCTGAAGTGGGGGGGCAGTCCTGTGGGAGTGAGCCCTTAGCCTGTGAGCGCTCCGGGAAGTCACTGCCAGGATTGGATTGAATTGCTGGACACCCAGTTGGTGTCTGGAGAATCAGAGAATTGATTGGTTATGCTGGGAAATAACCCTGAGAGAGGCTCTCATCATAGTGACCCTCTGACCGTGTTCACGTGGGACAGCAGTGTTTGTGGAGCTGACCGGTCTCTGTGGTGGTGGTTGAGTAATGACACATTTTTATAATTTGCTGGGGAAAAAAGGGTGGAGGTTCTCACATTGTGCTTCATGAAAACAAAATTCGGAGATAAACTGAACACTCAGTCAGAGAGGCACATTCAGTGCCTGGCCTGATACGAGAGAGTATCTTGAGTTGATACCGAAGAACTCTGTTCAGCATCAGAGACGGCAGGAGCACCACCGCCCAGGCCAGTGTGAGGCCCAGACGGACTTTAGCTCTGATCTTGCCCTTGCTGTTTGCACCTTTTCCACCTTGTTTCTAAACCTCGGTTTCCTTTTCTTTTATTTACTCTACCTACCTACCTACCTACCTACCTACCACCTACCTATTTTGTTTTTCTATTTCTTCCTTCTTTCCTTCCTTCCTCTCTCCTCCCTTCCTCCCTCCCTCCTTTCTTCCTTCCTCCCTTTCTTCCTTTTTTCTTTCTATCAATTATTTATTATCTACTGTCATCTATCATTTCCAGCTGTCCACCTATGGTAGACAAACTATTCATCAATATCTATTTCCTTTTACTTCTAGGCATTTAGGACAATCTCTCTCTCTCTCTCTCTCTCTCTCTCTCTCTCTCTCTCACACACACACACACACACACACACACACACACACACAGAGCTACACATGACCTGCTCTGGCCAATGAAGTTTGATGACAGATCATGACTTGTGTCCCTCCCAGCAGAAGCACTTAAGAGCTGATACCAGTGTTCCTTCCTTCCTTCTCCCTGCTGCAGTGATTAGCAATGTGGATGGTGATGCCTCAGCTGACCAGGGTCCCTGAATGAAGACCCGGGGGAGGCCAGCCGCTGTGGACTTTGTGTGAATGAGGAATACACTGTTGTGTTAGGCCAACAAGTTTTGGGGATTGTTTATTGCTTTAACCTAACTTAACCTAATACCTCATCTTGCCTTCTTCTAAAAAGAAGTTAAAGTAGCTTAAAGAGAAATATAGCACAATAGGGTAACAAAGAAACTGAGTAAATTAAGGATAACCTATAATAGCATTTGCCTCACAGAATGTATGTATTCGTTAGTGTGATTGATAGCAGTACCAGTATGAGACTCCAGCTCTTCTTTATGTTTGGGTCTTTCTATGTGATGCTCCCTCCCCACCCTGGACACCTCTTCCACTTCCCACCAGGCTCAGAGAGGCCTTCTTGACCCGCTTCCTTACAATTACAACCCCGTTTCCTCCCGCCCACACTCATTATCACCCTAGCTTACTTATTTTTTTCCCTTGTACTTGTCGCCATCTGCCATACTACATGTTTTATTTATTTGATATCTTCTCCAACACTAGAATGCCGTGCGGGCAAGAGCCTTTATCTGTTTTGTTCACTGCTGTCTGCTCAGCACCTAGAAGAGTGCCTGACATACAGAGTCAGTGCTCAATACATTTTTTTTTATAGTGGTTGTCATGAGAGTAATTTATTATGGATAATCTGCAGTGTGAATATTATAGTGGGAGGTACAATTTTTTATGTTTAATTATATTTCTTTTTTTATTGAAGTGTAGTCAGTTTACAGTGTCTCAATTTGTGGTGTACAGCATAATGGTTCAGTCATACATATACATACATATATTTGTTTTCATATTGTTTTTCATTATATGTTACTACAAGATATTAAACACACTTCCCTGTGCTATACAGACAAAACTTCTTGTTTTGCTATTTTACATATACTAGTTAATATCTGCAAATCTTGAGCTCCCAATTTATCTCTTTCCACTCTGCTTTCCCACCGGTAACCATGAGATTGTTTACTGTGTCTGCGAGTCTGTTTCTGTTTTGTAGATGAGTTCATTAGTGTCTTCTATTTTCTTTTTTTAGATTCCACATATGAGTGATACCATATGATATTTTTCTTTCTCTTTCTGGCTTATTTCACTTAGAATGATGATCTCCAGGTCCATCCATGTTGCTGCAAATGGCATTATTTTGTTCTTTTTTATGGCTGAGTAGTACTCCATTATATAAACATACCACAGCTTCTTTATCCAGTCATTTGTCAGTGGACCTTTAGGTTGGTTCCATGTCTTGGCTATTGTAAATAGTGCTGCTATGATCATTGGGGTGCATGTATCTTTTCGAATTGGAGTTCCCTGTGGATATATGCCCAGAGGGGATTGCTGGATCATATGATAAAGTTTGTTTTTCATTTTTTGAGGAATCTCCATACCATTTTGCGTAATGGCTACACCAAACTACATTCCCACTAACAGTGTAGGAGGGTTCCTTTTTCTCCATACCCTCTCCAGCAATTATCATCTATGGACTTTTAATGATGGCCATTCTGACTGGTGTGAGGTGATATCTCATCATAGTTTTGATTTGCATTTCTCTGATAATTAGTGATACTGAGCCTTTTTTCATGTGCCTATTGGCCATTTGTATGTCTTCACTGGAGAATTGCTTCTTTAGATCTGCTTACTTTTGGATTGGGTTTTGTTGTTGTTGTTGTTAGTAAGTTATGTGAGTTGTTTATATATTCTGGAAATTAAACCTTTGTCAGTTGCATCATTTGCAAATATTTTCCCCCAATCCACAGGTTGTTGTCTTGTTTTGCTTATGGTTTCCTTTGCTGTGCAAAAGCTTATAAATTTAATTAGGTTCCATTTGTTTATTTTTGCTTTTATTTCTATGGCCTGGGTAGACTGCCCTAGGAGAATATTGCAAAGATTTATGTCAGAAAATGCCTGTTTTTTTTTTCCTAGGAGATTTATTGTATCTTGTTTTATATTTAAGTCTTTAAGCCATTTTGAGTTTATTTTTGAGTATGGTGTGAGAGAGTGTTCTACCTTCATTGATTTACATGCAGCTGTCCAGTTTTCCCAACACCACTTGCTGAAGAGACTGTCTTTTCTCCATTGTATATTCTTGCCTCCTTTGTCAAAGATTAATTGACCATAAGTGTATGGGTTTATTTCTGGGCTCTCTATTCTGTTCCATTGATCTATATGTCTGTTTTTGTGCCAATACCATGCTGTTTTGATGACTGTAGCTCTGTAGTATTGTCTGAAGTCTGGGAGGGTTTTTCCTCCAGCTTCATTCTTCAATATTGCTTTGGCAATTCTGGGTCTTTTCAATAAATCTTTTTGAATAAGGTTTGAGTTAACACATTGTTCCAGAATCCTTAGTGTAGACCCCAAAATGGGGAAAATTGCCAGTTACCTGGCACTCCAGAGTTTGGGAGAGCAAGACAGACACACTGCACTGAGCATTGTCTTCCCCATGTGCACCCTCCTTGACCCTGTTCTGTCCATCTACACCTTTCCTGTCTCTGCTCCCTTTTCAGTATTCTGGTTTTGAGAGATGCTACCCACTAGACAGACTTCAACAACACTAATAATGAAAAGTAAAATAAAATAATGGTTAACATTTATTGAGCACTTATGATATGCTTGCTTCAAGGCTAAGTACTTTCCATTCACGATTTAATTTGAATTTCAGAAACTCTGAAGTCATTACTGTTATTTTCCTTATTTTAAGGATGAGGAAGTTGTGGCTTAAAGATGTTAATAATATGCTTAAGGCCACATTCTGAATAAGTGGTAATGTAAGTGGTTTAGCTATCTATTGCTCTGTGATAGGCCACCCAAACCACAGTGGCTTAAAACAATTTACTGTTATTTATCATGATTCTGTGCATTGAAAAGTTTCAGCTGGATGATTCTCCTTGAAGTCTCTCATATGATGAATATGGTTGTATGTAGTTAGACGTGGGCTGTGCTGGGTGTCCAGATGGCTCTCGGATGGGATGGCTAGACTACTCGGTGGCTGCCTGGGCACGTCTCTGTCTATGGGACCTCTCCCCGTTGTTAGCTTGAGATTCCTCATAGCATGGAGGCCTCAGGGTGGTCCATCTCCTTGTGTGATGACTAGCTTCTTATGAACTGTCATTAGACATCACACAGTGTCACTTCTGTTGCATTCTCTTAGTTACACAGGACCAGCTCAGAGTACTCTGGGAGGTCATAAGTACTGGGAGGCATGGCTCACTAGGAGATTATTTTTGAGACTTGCTATCATATTGAGATTTTTAAACCAGATATTCTGAACCCAGGCTAGCGGTTGCAAACTCATTTGTCTAGATGGAGCAGCAGGTGACATGTGAGGAAGGAAGCTCTGTTGCAAGATAGCTCAGACTGGAGAAGACCAGGGTGCACTGGAGAGCACAGCGCTTATTAAAGGACCACCTGCTACCAGCACCAGCTGACACTGCCTTGCGAGACTACAGGCCCTGTACTATTGCATCCCTGATTTTTAAAAGGAAGCTAGAAATCTAGTTTTTTTTTTAAAATAAAATACCCTAATTTAACCATAGTATATAGGGCAAGCAAAGTGCTCCTGTGTTTGGCCCATGGGATGCCAGTTTATTTATTTAAATAAATAATATTTAAAATAAAATAAACACTTAAGGGCTGCGCTAGGTCTCCAAGTTCATGTCCACAGCTCACTAGCAGAGCACACAGGCCCTCGTGATGGCAGGGCCACCTTGCCTGACTGTCCAACTTCATTTCTCACTCCTACCGACACCCACATATTCAGCGGGTATCTGTGATTCCTACTATGTGCTAAGCACGTTGTAGGGGCTGGGGAATTAGCAGAGGAGTCCCTGCCCTCAGGGGCCTTACGTTCAGCTGGGGGAGACAGACGGTACACCCATAAAGGTGTAAAATGGCAGATGGCACTAAGTACCATAGAGAAGCACAAAGCCGGGCAAGCTCCAGCGTGAGGTGGTGGAACACGCCTCGCTTTCCTGCCCTGCTCTTCTGTCGGTGGGAGTGACCCTCCCTCCCTCGCGGCTTGGCTGCTTCCTTCTTATTGCTTGAGACTTAGCTTGAGCATCGCAACCTCTAAAATATTTCCTCTGACCCCCAACCCTGCCCACGGAAATTGTTGACCCTCCTCCTGGCTCCCAAGGCACTTGTGCCTACACTCACCATGAGGTTATAACTAGCTTTTAAGTTTATATTTACTTTTTAATATCTCCTGCCATAAATTGAGGGCCTCTGTATTTCCTTAAAATTTTATAAATCTTTGATGATCAAAGGAATGTCTTCGTGGAAATCTTTAGTGAGGGATCCCTGGATGGGAGGGGAATTGGCCCTTTTCTGTTTTCCTCGTGCCCTCTCCCAGTAAGAAAAGTGCTTTCCTTTGCTGTCAAAACATAGCGTGGTGCACGTGGTTACTTGGAAAATCAGGTTAAAGGATATTGTTTACGTCCTTTGGTTTAGAGTCAGATTATTAATGAGTGTAAAATATTGTCCTGTATTATCAGTGAGTCAAAGGGGCCAAAGCTGACTTTACCTAGTTGTGAAGCAGATGCTGATATGCCCAGTCTATCTGCATATTCATATATTCATATTCACAACTCATATTTGCATATTCATGCACACATCCATACACATAAGAAGATGGGAGCTATGTCTCCTGTGTCTGCAGGCTGGGACATGACCATGTGTACTTGCACTAGGTAACCTAGGTGAACAGGATGCATATTCATGATTGACAGGCATCAAACAGTAAAAGCTGCTCCCGGCGCAGCCCCATCTCTGACCCGCGTCTTTGACTTGCTGTGCGCTGTGGTTCCATCTTGCTCCTGCTGCCTGAGTTTCCAGTGGTTAAAGCCTCTTTTGTCTAAGATTCTGAGAATCTCAGTGAGTATGCCTGGAGGCTGGCTTGGTTTTCTAGAAGACCTGGGGCTGGGGCTCCCTCTGCCCGTGTGCAGCCACCCCCTGGAACAAGATGAGGGCTGACTTTCTGTTTCTCAGCAGGCGGAGCACACACTTGTTCCACTGCACTCTGGATGGAACGCTTAAGACCTCGAGCCCAGACCATAGGGCGCTGTGGGAAGATCAGTCGCTTTTGTGTCTCATCTCTGGAAACCCTGACTTTCAAGCTGTGTCAAAACCTCCCAGAAGAAAGTGACCAGGCTTGAACCCTGCGTGAGGCGAGGAGCCGCTGCAGGCAACAGGCAGCTGTCTGGGAAGCTTGTGCCCCCGGAAGGGTGACTGTGGGGAAAGTGTGGCCAGTGAGCATCACTTGTGTGTGCCTCACCTCGGAGGAGGAGGGCTGGTCATGGACAGGGACAGTCAGAGTTGCAGCTGCAGCTAACGTCACTCGCTGCCCAGAGAACAGGCTGAGCCAGGCTGGCAGGAAAGCTGGGAGGATTCTGGTCGAACTGAGCAATGAGGATTGAGGTCACATATCAGATTTGCAATTTCTCTTGAATTGTTTACTTGTTTCACATGATCTTTCAATTGAATGAAAACAAACTTCTGTTTTTTTAAGAAATCAAGTTAAAGTAAATGACTGGAGATCATTCTTTAAGTCCCACCTCAGATTTAACCTCCTGCATGAATTGTTCCCTCCACTCTCAACTCTGTTCCCCCACCCTTAGTCCAAATAGGATTTCTCTCCGTTTTAACGCAATACTAATTTGAAGGTGTCTAGAATGTTTATCACACTTGTAATGCGGTTACTGTTACATGAGGACTTCTCTGCTTCAGCGTAGTCAGCCCTTCTGACCACGAGAACTTGAGTTTGAGGGCTGACTTGCTCCACTTTGCCTTCCTGGGACGGGCAGTGCAGAGCTCAGGACACAGGAGCTCGACGGTCAATGACAGAACCAAAGAACTCCTAGACTGGCACCTTTCCCTCGCCCACTCCTGTGACTGACCAGCACTGGCCACGTTCCAGGAGGGGGCCTGCCAGGGGTCTTCTAAACATGTTTCAAGTCCATCAGGTCAGGTTGCTAGAGCGCGCAGCACGATGGGAGCTTCAGAAACGTGCTATGTCTTTTGACGGCCCATACCTTTAATAGCCATTTTATAATCTGAGAGCGATGAGCAAGACCCCCACTGGTGGTTTGCCGTGTAAATTCCCCAAGGACAGGAGACACCTTGTGTTCCACTGTGTGCCCGCAGTGCTGTGTGTGCCGGCTGCTCAGTAGGAGTTGATGGAACGACTGATCAGCTCCTGGCTTCGTGGTGGCTCCTCAGCTTGTCATTTTCCCCTTCTCTGCAGCTCCAGGAGGGGAGGGGGGACTGACGATTAGCAAGAAAGGCAACAAGAAATCAAGGCATTTGCTCAAAAAGTAGGATTGTATTAAGTCATGAAGGTCTAACGCTGTGCCTTTGTTGAAGGACTAATGTCCACCCTGTTTGTTCTGAGTGAACACTGGGAGAGACAGCAGTCACACAAAAAAAGGACTTTGAGATTGAGATAGCCATTATTTAAAAAAAAAACAAAAAACACCTTGGTTTGAGCACTAGAGAAAATGTGGCCAGTGATGAACTGAACCCCAATTCAGACATCTTTGGGTGCCTCTAAACTAAGAATTATATTCTGGGGACCTGGAAAGCGTTGTGGGAGTCAGAGGAGGCAAAACCTCGTCAAAGCAGTTTCATACTCTCACATTGAGTCTCACTGGAAGGTCGGGTGGGTGGAGGCCTAGATGTCAGCCCAGGATGAGCCCTCCCCCCCCCCCACGAGCTCTGCTCGGCAGCCGGCAGCCGGCAGCCCGAATGAGGACCAGCACACCTGACTCGGGGGGGGGAGGGTGCTTTCCTCTTCTCGGGAGCTGGCAAGACTCAGGCCAGTGACCCCAAACTCCATCACTGCCCTTTCACAAAAATTTACTCTCTTTAAGCATCTGCTCAGTGTCCTTGCTGTGGGTTTACTAAGTCTCTTGGTTTCAAGTGACAGAAACCCAACTCGAATAGGCTTACAGTTAAAAAAAAGAAAGAAAATGTTATGACTTCCACAATTTATAACATTTAGGGGGTAGATTTCTCAGAGAAAGTTCCCACAGGAATCAGATACTCAGATGATATTACCAAGTACCTGTCTCTGCCCATCTCCCAGCTCTGCTATCTTTAGACACTCACGTGGAGATGACTAGACAGGCAGGTCCAGGCCTCCCCTCCATGTTATTAACAAGCCCCGCAGAACAAAGTCGCTTCTCCCTCAGGAGCTCCAGCAAAGGTCCCGAGATGCTCAGTAATGGCCCAGCTTGGGGCACTTGGCCAGCTCTGATCCAGTCACTAAGGCCAGCGACAGTCCTGGTTCTGTTCACTGAGTCTGAGTCCTGAGCCCATCTCTGGAGCAGGATGGCATCTAGGTGGGGCCAGCTGCCACAGACAAGAAGGACAGGTGGTTCCTTAAAGAAAACTGGACTGTTGTTACCAAAAGTGGGGTGATGTTTGCAGGGCAAGTGTACATTACAGCAAAAAAGCACAGCCACTCTGTAAGGATTTCTGCATCCTTCCTACATGCAAGTATTCATATAGCAACATGTCTCTCCATTTAAGCTTTAAGGGCTCCTAAAATTGGGTCTCCCCTCCTCAATACCCTCTAGGTTCCATGTAAGGGCCAGTATTTTTTAAGAAAGTTGAACATTTTCATGTGGAGGGCATTCATCAAGAAGGAAAAATACCGTCTCATTTTTTCAGTCCAGTCAAACCATCAGGAAGCAATCTCTGTTCCTCGAAGAGGACACACATGCAAAGTTTCTAAAGCCAATTATCTGGGGACCAAAGAGCATCGTAGATTTATTTGAATGGAACCAATATGGCATATGGTTTGAGCCCCATCTCCAGGGCAAGCAGAGTGTTCAGAGCCTGGTGGTGGGATGCACGTGGCCTTGATGGATGTTGGGAGACTGGAGGTTTTGGTCCTGGCTCTGCCACTCAGACCTGGGTGAGACTGAGTAATTCAGTTTTTTCCTGAGTCTCAGTTTGTTTTTTCACCTTTGCTGTTAGGTTTTGGATGACTAGATGTTTTATCTTTAGTGTAGACCATTCCCTTTCTAAAGTATTTGATTTTTAGCTGACACTCGAGATCCGTAATAGTCTGGATTGCTTCTCCATATTTGTAGATGGCAAAACTTAGGCACCATAAAGACTGAGATTAAAAAGGCCTTTCTTTTTTCTTTTCTTTTTTTTAACATTTTTTATTGATTTATAATCATTTTACAATGTTGTGTCAAATTCCAGTGTTCAGCACAATTTTTCAGTTATTCATGGACATATACACACTCATTGTCACATTTTTTTCTCTGTGAGTTATCATAACATTTTGTGTATATTTCCCTGTGCTATACAGTGTAGTGTATTCTACAACTTTGAAATCCCAGTCTATCCCTTCCCACCCTCCACCCCCCTGGTAACCACAAGTCTGTATTCTCTGTCTGTTGAGTCTATTTCTGTCCTGTATTTATGCTTTGTTTTTGTTTGTTTGTTTGTTTTTGTTTTTGTTTTTTAGATTCCACATATGAGCGATCTCATATGGTATTTTTCTTTCTCTTTCTGGCTTACTTCACTTAGAATGACATTCTCCAGGAACATCCATGTTGCTGAAATGGCATTATGTTGTCGGTTTTTATGGCTGAGTAGTATCCCATTGTATAAATATACCACCTCTTCTTTATCCAGTCACCTGTTGATGGACATTTAGGCTGTTTCCATGTTTTGGCTATTGTAAATAGTGCTGCTATGAACATTGGGGTGCAGGTGTCATCCTGAAGTAGATTTCCTTCTGGATACAAGCCCAGGAGTGGGATTCCTGGGTCATATGGTAAGTCTATTCCTAGTCTTTTGAGGAATCTCCACACTGTTTTCCATAGTGGCTGCACCAAACTGCATTCCCACCAGCGGTGTAGGAGGGCTCCCCTTTCTCCACAGCCTCTCCAGCATTTGTCATTTGTGGATTTTTGAATGACGGCCATTCTGACTGGTGTGAGGTGATACCTCATTGTAGTTTTGATTTGCATTTCTCTGATAATTAGTGATACTGAGCATTTTTTCATGTGCTTAAAAAGGCCCTTCTTGAGGGGGAGGGTAATAGCTCAGTGGCAGAGCTCATGCTTAGCATACACGAGGTCCTGGGTTCAATCCCCTGTACTGCCATTAAAAAAAAACAACTTTCTGCTTGATTCAAGAAGAAGACTGTGAGTGACAATAACATTCAACCTTTTTTTCAAGACAAGAGATGTCACTGGGTTGTAGAAACCTTCAGATCCGTTGTGGACTAGACTTAGTTTCTGGGACACAGCCAACCATTAATTGTCTACTGATCCTGTGACATGAAGCTGTCCATCAAAATGAGCTGATGCTCCCTGTGTGTCTGAAGCATGCAAGACACGGGGCAGGGAAGGAGAGAGATATCTATGCACAGGAAACCTCTGTATTTAATATATTTAATATGTACTTGCTCTGAGATATTTCATTAATGGAAATGGTATGCTGCCAGGCATGATGCTGGACAACTGGACAATGAGGAAGTGATACTGGATGATCACACTGTATCACACTGTATGATACTGGATGATCACCCAGGGCCACATGGTAGCTGCAGAGTGAAAGAATGAATGAATGAATGAATGAACAAATGGCTGAGTGCTAAGATAAGTGTCAGTTCCCACTCTGTGGCTGCGAACACAGAGATCTCTCTTTGGATACACAAGTCTAGGAAGATGTGGAAAAGTGGAGAACACAGAAAATGTGTGTCTGTAAACCAGAGAAAGGGACAGTGGGATAGGAGAAGAGATTTTGAGAGGTCTTGACACTTAGCTTCTGCCCTAAGGCCTTCTGCGAAAGGAAGGGCTTCCTGCTGCCCTCTGAGCACTTCCTCAGTATCCCACCCACCCCGCTGCCCCCCACTCTTCACTCTGTGGAGTTGGTGTGGGAACAGACTCAACAGGAGTGCTGGGGAAAAGCAACTGCTTTATCAGCCACAGTTACTGGGCTGTTATCTGTGTCTTTATTCTCTGCCTGGCCCTCCCCCAAGCTTCCCTCTGTCCTGCGTGGTCGTGGTGATCAGCTTGTGCCCAAGGAGAGTAAGCAGGACTCTGCAGGAGGTCGCACCGCTCACGTGTGTGCACACACGTGTCAAGATGTAGGCTGCACCCACGCGTTAGGACGCAAGTGCAAGAGCAGCACTTGCTGCGCAGAAATAAGGAAGGTGCGGAGCTGTGAGGAGAGTTAATTCAAAGCTGCGAGTTGAGAGAAACCCCTACAGCTTTGTTCTCTCAGCCGAAATCCCCACCCTTAGAGGCCTGGAGCCAAGCAGTGCCCGGCCCAGGGCTGAAATCTCGCTTTCTTTACAGTCAAATTACCTTGATGTGTGAGCGATGAGATGTGTAAGGAAAAAGTGCACTGTAGGGTCAGGGCTCTTGTGGGTTAGAAGCTGATTCAGCCAGCTGTCAAATGCTGCCCTGGGCGGGGGGGGGGGGGGGGGGGTGGATCTAGGTGTCTCAGGGTATGTGAAAACCAGTTTCGTCAGGGGAAGGGCGGACCCGCTGTGGACGGCAAGATGCAAAGGTTAACCTCTGTAGTGGTGGTGGGGGTGGGTTCCTGAAGCTGGCAATAAAAAGGCAGCGAGGCTGGCCTCCACGAAGCAAGGCATGGGACAGGAGACAGTGAGGGAGATGCCTCAGAAGGCTGACGGGGCATCTGTCAGGGGGCTGCCTCAGGGGACCTAAGCACAGGTGCCAAGGTGCGACCCAGGGAGGAGAGTCTGGGGAGGGGAGCAGGGCTTGGGAAGACAGCAGCGAGCAAAGCAGGGCCCGAGTGTCAGAGGAACGGGTGTGTGGGCAGGGCCTCAGGGATAGAGGAATAAGACCCCATTCCTGGATACAGTGTGTTATGGACCCTGGAGATGCGCAGCCTGCCTGGGTTTGAACCCAGGCTCTGCCATTTAATAATTGTGTGTATAATTTTGGAAAAATTATTTAACCTTCCTGAGCTTCCGTCTCCCTATCTGCCAATGGGGATAGTTAGCCTCACTGGGTTATATGGAGGAATCGACATGATGATCCATGTAAAGGATGTGGCTCAGTACTGAGCAGAGCGGGCACTCTGTGAATATTGATGCTCATGGTACCTGGTAAACACGTCTGTGGGCACCAGATGGCTGCTTGCTAATAAGAGCCAGGGTGTGACGTTAGAGCAGGGCCTGCAGCGAAGGTGGCAGGAGTGCAGGGCTCCTGTTACTTCCTGCCCAGAGCTCGGCCTGGTCCCAGAGCTCGGTCTGCAGCGTCGCCGCCTGTCACATGCGAGGCGTTTTGGGAAGAGCGGGTGGATGGGCTCTGGAGCCAGGGGGTCACCAGAGCTGGGGGTGGCTGGCTGCTTGGACGCTTGCCCGCGTGCCAGCTCAGGGCTGGCGGGGCTGCAGCGCGCAGAGAAGGGCCAGAGGGTGCAGGCAGCGTGGGCTTTAACTGTGTTCCTGTGTGGCTTGGTTTTTGGTCAACTGCAGCTGATTTTCTTAGGGCTTGGGTTCCTTTTTGGGTGGGATGGGCGTGCAGTCTGTTCTGACTGACAAAAGCAGCCACTTTCAGCGCCTCTGCTTTAGTTTTCTCTGTCACCGCGAGCCTGTGGGCTAGGAGGGGCCTCGGGAGCCGGATCACGCCCAGTGTGCGAGCACCAGCCCGTGGCCGGCCAGGCCCCGCTCTCACTTTGCCAGTCCTTCCAACCCCCTCTCCCTCTCTGGTTTTCAGCCTCCCTTTCCTCACTGACCCTTTACTTTCTGCCTTGTACCTCCTTCACCTCCACCGTCCTCTGTCCACCACTTTACCTCTATGACTTTTGAGCTTTTACCCAGCCTCTCCATCACCGTGGAACCATGGTCTTTGGCACCAGAAGGGACCTCAGAACACCTAGTGCAGCCCTTGCCCCAGATCTCTGCCAGCGCAGCGTTATCCTGTGCTGAGACGTCTCCCGGAGCTGGGGACTGACCGCAGCCCAGGGTGGCCCGTGCAGTGTTTGCAGCACTTTGACTGTAAGCACAGTGGGTCCCACTGATGGAAGAGGTTGTGCCCCCTGCCTCTGAGGACCTCGGGGTCTAGTGGAGCTGAACCTTCCACTGTTTAGTTCTGGTTCTACTCCATGGGGTCTGCATAGACAAGCAATACTTAAGGACTATTTAGTAAACTTTCCCTGTGTGCCAGCCTCAGCACTAGAGGTAACAGATTGCAAAATTGACATGAAAGTGTCCCAGGAATTAAAATTCTGCAGTTTAGGAAGTAGGAGAGGTTTCCAGTGACTTGGTGTGTTGAGTGCTATAATAAACGACTCTAGGAACTTTGAGGAAGGAGGGATTCGCTGCGCCTGGGAAGGCTTCACAGCGGAGGCGGTGTCTGACGAGCTGACTTTGGAAGGTGTAACTTGGGATATTGGGCTAAACCAGGCGGCTTGACTAAGATAAAACAGGATTCACTGTTGATGAAAGGATTGAAGGAATGGGCTGGAATGATAGAGAAAGCCCTAGGGGATGGAAAAAACATCACATGTAACATGATGTGGGAACCACACACACAGGGCGGTGCAGGGAGGTCTGGCAGCAGGAACCCTGAAGAGTGTAGCTGTGGGGGTCCAGGTTCCTGTTGTGGAAGAACACAGACTTACTGGGCCCCAGAGTTACCTCTTCTGTCAACAGAGCTGGTGACAGCACTTGGGCGGCCTGTCTTGTGGTTGGGGGTGGGGAGAGTTGGGGGTGGGGTCTGAGTACCTCAGTTGAAGCCTCGGTGCCTGAAATATGGCACATTTAGGGAGCTAAGTGGAGCTAGTGGTTGAGAGCGTGGCTTCAGAGGCCGGTAGACCTTATAAAACCAGGAGGTAGGGAGGAGTGGGGGGCGGGAGTGTGAGGGTTTCAAAGTGAGAATGAGAAACTTCCACATGGAATTCAGGTTTCCCAGAACACTCAGTAGGGATTTTGATGGTATGTGTTTGGGGAGGGGAACTCATTCGGGTATGTAAGAATCTGCAGGGACAAGGGGGCAGCTGTGAGGAGAAGGAAAAGCTAGAGTGACAGTTTGGTCTGGTGGGAAGACCAGAATTCAGACTGAAGCTCAGCCTCTTTATGGGTTCTTCAACTTCTCCGAGTCATTTGTAAAAGGGAGATAATAATTCTTACCATGGAAGGCAGCTTGAGAGTACATAAAGTAACATACAGAGTTCCTAGCTTAGCGCCTGGCACATGGTATTTGCTAAGTAAATGTTTCTTTCCTTCCCCTTTGCCTTCCCACCCACCCCAACAGAACACTGAGTTAGCGATTGACCAAGGGGGACAGAAAAGACCGGGTGAATCTGAGAGAATGTGAAGATGACACCAGGGACAGGACCCACCAAATGAGCTCCTAAAGGAATGGTGCCTGACCCTGGCTGTGTCTGCATCTCTGTGCTGCTTTGCACGTAGTAGGTGCTCAAGACATGTATGGGTGAAACTGAGCAGAAACGAGTGCTTACTGTTTTTCATTTCCAGGCATGCAAGATGGGCTGGGGAAGCACTGGGAGACAGGACAGGTTTTTTTCTTCCCAACTCTCCCAACACTGGCTGTGGTCTCAGGAGAATCCTCTCACCTCTCCGGTGCTCAGGTCCACATCTGTGAAAGCAGGACGATCTCCTCCTTATTTCAGCTTTGAGATTCTAGAGCCACATAAGGTTTCCGGTTGGTAAAACAGCCCTGCAACTGGTTTGCAAATAAAACTCAGAGGAGAAAGCGCCTCCTTTGTCAAATAACGAACTGGTACAAGGCCTGGGGCTCTTCACGCAGGAGGCTGAGGCCATTCCCAAGGTCCAAGACAGACAGCAAACCACACTCCAGACTCAGAGGCCGTGTGCTCAGAAGTTGCTTCTCTTGAGACCTCCAGGATGGAAGGCCCTGGAGGATCCAGCTGCATTGCCCTGAGCAACATCTGCTAGACGCCCAAAGGAAACAGTGGGTGACAAAAAACAACGACTTTGACATTTAAGTCAGTCCTTAGTGCATGTGACTTTCCCACAAACCCACCATGACACATGTTTTTGCAGTGAGGCATTTCAAACATCAGTAAGGGGTTCATAAAAGAGCCCACAAGACCCATGCATTTCTAATCTTTTCTTTTCTTCTAGTTTTATTGAGGTACAATTGATAGACCGCACTGCATATGTTTAAGATGTACAGCATAATGATTTGACTTACACACATCACGAAATGATTATCACAGTAAATTTAGTGAACATCCATCATCTCATATAGATGTAAGATTAAAGAAATGGAAAAAACTTTTTTCCTTAAGATGAGAACTCTTACGATTTACTCTCTTAACAACTTTCATACGTAACATATAGCCAGTGTTAATTACATTTATCATGCATGTATTATATCCCTAGTGCTTATTTATCTTATAACTGGAAGTTTGTACCTTTTTACTGCTTTCATCCAACCCCTCCTCCCCCAAGACCCCGCCTCTGGTGACCACAAATCCGATCTCTTTTTCTACGAGTTTGTTTGTTTTGGAAGTATAATTGACCTATAACACTATGTTAGTGACTGTTAGTTGATATTTATATACATGCCAGAATGATCACCATGGTAAGTCTAGTAACAAATGCCACCATATAAAGATATTGCCTAATTCTTGACTGTATTCTCCAACTGTACATTTCATACCTGTGACTTATTTATTTTGCAGCTGGAAATTTGTACCTCTTAATCTCCCTCACCTATTTCTTTCCCTGCCTCAACCCTTTTCCCGTCTGGCAACCATCTGTTTTTCTCTATATCTATGATTCTATTTCTGTTTTCTTATGTTTGGTCACTTGCTTTTTAGATTCCACATATAAGTGAAAGCATATGGTATTTGTCTTTCTCTATGTGACTTATTTCACTTAGCATAATATCTTCTTGGTTCATCCATGTTGTTACAAATGGCAAGATTTCATTCTTTTTTATGGCTCAGTAATATTCCATTATATATATGCCTATTTCATATCTTCTTTATCCATTCATCTATTGGTGGGCACTTGGGTTGCTTCTGTATCTTAACTATTGTAAATAAGGCTGCAATGAATGTAGGGGTGCATATAACTTTTCTAATTAGTCTTTTACTTTTCTTTAGATAAATACCCAGGAGTGGAATTGCTGGATCATATAGTAGTTCTGTTTTTAAGTTTTTGAGGAACCTCCATATTGTTTTTCCATAGCAGCTGCACCAATTTACATTCCCACCCACAGTGCATGATGTTTCCCTTTTCTCCACATCCTTGCTAGCACTTGTTATTTGTTGTCTTTTTGATAATACCCATTCTGACAAATGTGAGGTGATTCACTGTGGTTTTGATTTGCATTTCCCTAATGATTAATGATGTTGAGCATCTTTTCACATGCCTGTTTGCCTTCTGTATGTCTTCTTTGGAAAAGATGTCTATTCCAATCCTCTGCCCATTTTTCAATTGTTTATGTTTTTGATGTTGAGTTGTATTAGGTCTTCATATATTTTGGATATTAATCCCTTATTGATACATCATTTGCAAATATCTTCTCCCATTCTCTCCCATTTAGTAGGTTGGCTCTTTATTTTGTTGATAGTTTCCTTCACTGTGCAAAAGCTTTTTAGTTTGATGTAGTCCCATTTGTTTATTTTTGCTTTTGTTTTCCTTGCCTGAGGGGACATATCCAAAAAAAAGAAAAATTACTAAGACTGATGTCAAAGAGCTTACTGTTTTATATTTCTTTCTAGAAATTTTATGGTTTCAGGTCATATGTTTAAGTCTTTACCCCATTTTGAATTTATTTTTGTGCATGGTGTGAGAGAGTAGTCCAGTTTGATTCTTTTACATGTAGCTGTTCAGTTTCCTTAACACCATTTATTGAAGAGGCTGTCTTTTCTCCATCGTATATTCTTGCCTCCTTTGTCATAGATTAATTGCCCATAAAAATGTGGGTTCATTTCTGGGCTCTCTATTCTGTTCCATTGAATTATGTGTCTGTTTTTGTGCCAGTACCAGACTGTTTTGATTACTCTAGCTCTGAGGTATAGTTTGAAATCAAGGAGTGTGATACCTTCAGCTTTGTTCTTTCTCCAGGTTGCTTTGGCTCTTCAGGGTCTTTTGGGTTTCCGTAACAATTTTAGAATTATTTCTTCTAGTTCTGTGAAAAATGCCATTGGTATTTTTATAGGGATTGCATTGAATATGTAGATTGATTTGGGTAGTATTGTCATTTTAACAATATTAATTACTCCAATCCATGAACACAGGATATCTTTCCATCTGTTTGTGTTGTCTTCACTTTCTTTCATCGTTGTCTTATAGTTTTTGGAATACAGGTTTTTTACTTCCTTCATTAGATTTATTTTTATCCTTTTGATGTGACTGTAAATGGGATTGTTTTCTTAATTTCTCTTTTTGATAGTTCATTGATAGTGTATAGATATGCAACAGATTTCTGTACATTAATTTTGTATCCTGAAACTTTACTGAATTCATTGGTGAATTCTAATAGTTTTTTTTTGATGGCGTCTTTAGGGTTTTCTATGTATAGTACCATGTCATCTGCAATCAATGACAATTTTAGTTCTTCTTTTCTGATTTGTATTCCTTTTATTTATTTTTCTTGTCTGATTGCTGCGATTAGGACTTCCAATACTACATTGAATAAAGATGGCAAAAGTGGCAATCTTTGTCTTGTTCCTGATCTTAAAGGAAATACTTTCAACTTTTCACTGTTGAGGATGATTTTAGCTGTGGGCTTGTCATACATGGCCTTTATTATGTTCAGGTATGTTCCCTCTATACCCACTTTGTGAAAGTTTTTATCATAAATGGATGCTGAATTTTGTCAAAAGCTTTTTCTGCATCTGTGGAGTTGATCTTATGATTTATTATTTAATATATTAATGTTGTGTATCACATTGATTGGTTTGTGTATATTGAACCATCCTTGCATTCCTGGGATAAATCCCACTTGATCATGGTGTATGATCCTTTTACTATATTGTTGAATTTGGTTTGCTAGTATTTTGTTGAGTATTTTTGCATCTATGTTCATCAGTGATATTGGCCTATAATTTTCTGTTTTTGAGATATCGTGTCTAGTTTTGGTATCAGAGTAATGCTTGCCTTGTAGAATGAGTTAGGAAGCATTCCTTCCTCTGCAATTTTTTGGAATAGTTTGAGAAGGCTAGGTATTAACTCTTCTCTAAATATTTGATAAAATTTATCTGTGAAGTCACATCTGGTCCAGTTTTTTAAATTACTAATATATTTTATTACTGGTAATTGATCTGTTCCTATTTTCTACTTCTTCCTGGTTCTGTATTGGGAGATTGTCCATTTTATTAGCATTTAGTTGTTTGTAGTAAATCTTTTATGATTCTTTGTATTTGTGATGTCAGTTGTAACTTCTCCTTTTTTATTTCTGATTTTATTGATTTGGGCCCTCTCTCTTTTCTCTTGAGGAGTCTGGCTAAATGTTTATAAATTTTGTTTATCTTTTCAAAGAACCAGCTCTTAGTTTAGTTGATCTTTTCTGTTGTTTTTTTCAGTCTCTATTTCATTATATTTCTGCTCTGATCTTCATTATTTCTTCAGACATTTACAGTCTTAATAGATATTGTTCCTATCCCACCTTCTTACTGCCTTGCAAGCTGTAGGCTCCCAGCCCTATATACTTGGGAGCACTGTTTGTTCCTAGGTTAGTCTTGAGCATTCTTGTTTCATAATCACTCTCATATTGTGTCCTTTTTGGATTAGAATTTTGGCTCAAACACCAGTAGGCTGTGTAACTTTAGGAAAGTCACTTAACCTATTTAAGTGTCAGGTTCCCAATCTATATTCATATAATCAACAGATATTTATTGAGGGCCTCTAATACCAGACACTATTCTAGGCTTGGAATTCATATTTAGCCACTTCTCTTTGAGAAATTCAGATAGTTAGTCATTGATAAGATTTGGTAACCAATGTGACCTCCAATTCTGTTCCTAGTTGTGCACAGTGTATCACTGTGCTTGCATATGGGGACTGAGAAGAAGAGACAGTCAGTCTTTAGGGCCACCACCAACTTACCATGTTAAGGTCAGCCACCAGGGTTCCAATTGCAAGGGGACTTGATGAGCCTCCTAAGAGAAGTGAACGCACTGAATGGTATTAAAACTTTTGAGCCAGGAGGGAGGGCAGAGTCTCTCCCTGGCTTCTTGGGACATACTTTGGATGGCAAGGAGGACATCTGGAGACAGGAAAGAAAAAGGTACATAGAATCCAACTGGATTATTAATGAGAATAGATGCCTGTGGGAATAAGCCTGTGTGTTTCCTTTCAGATGTCTTCTGACTTGTCTCACGGTTTAAAAGCCAAAAATTGATAAGAAATTGAGAAAGTGAATGAGTTGTAACTTGAGGAGTCTATTAAGTGTTTTAATATTTATTTATTGAGTAAATATTAGTTGTCAGGCACTATGCTACATACAGTCAAGTATAGAAGATAAATATGATTTTATATCTGTATCTATGAACTTGTGATAAATACCAGAAAAGGGAAAAAAAGCAGAGTATTATGAGAGAGAATACTAACAGAAGTTACCTCATTTAGATGGAGTGACCAGTGAAGGCCTGTTTGAGGAAGGGACATTTAGTTTAGGACTTAACGGTTCTAACCCCTGGTCAAATAAAAGTAGAGCAGAGATAGAGCAAGGATCTTTCCAAGAAGCATCTCAGGCAAAGGCCCTGAGGTAGGAAAGAACTTGTGTGAGCTGGCCTTGAGATGAGTTAAGGCTGTGGGACCCAAGGCCACGATCAGAGCATGTTTGTAGCATGCAGTAAATAATGACTGTACGCATGCATCAGTTATATAAGATTTAGGACAAAGAAAATAGAAATATGCGTGTAGTAGAGATATTCTGTAAGCCTAATGAACAAAGAAATTCACATTACACATGTGCTGGCAGAGAACAGATAAAAGCAGGACAGGTGCATCATAGGCGCGTGCACCTCCCTGTGGCAATAGAATAAAGTGTTGTTAACCCCATGGTGTCTCTGGCTGAAGTCTGTCCAACAGTATAGCTACTCTTCGTGTGTTTTTTCGTTTGGGTCACTCAGCTTCCAGAACCCCACATCAGCCCTCCTCGGCTGACAACTTGCCATTTTTAGTGAACTGAAAGACCAGTGTGGCCTAAGTGTGGTGAGAGAGGAAGAGAATAGAAAGAGCTAAGTTGTAGAGTTAGAAAGAGCTCAGATAATGCAGGGGCTTGGAAGTTGTGATAAAGAGTTCAGATTATATTCTAAAGGCAGTGGGCAGCCATGAAGTGTTACTTTAAACAGCAAACTGACATGGTCAGATTTACATTTGTATCAGTGACAACTGAAAGAGTGACATGACCCACCTCTGTGGAAGGCAGGGAAGTACAATGCTGTCATGCTTCTGCAATAAAGTCAACAGCAGACCAATAGCATGTGCAGAGTATCATCAGGAGATGGAGCATGAAGCACCACTGAATGAGATTGCAGAAGAATCTCAATTCCCACCAAAGAGTCCTGTTCCGGACCCGGGACCCTCTTGCATTTATTATTTCAGCCAATAGATGTTCGAGTTTTTACACAGTGATGGTGAACAAGATAGACACAGTGTATCACATATAATTTGTCAATCCTCAGTACTGTCCCTATCTTTTTACCCTCTTCCCTGTCTCCAGGAGCATAAAGCCTAGAAATTACAATTCTATGTTCTGTTGCAAGTAGAATCTGATTGGATTCCACCAATGAGAAGCAATTGCATGAGGTTTGGAAGGTGGTGGAGCAGCTAGTGGTTGTCACAGCAGCTACTGAAAGGAGTGTTGGGGATAGTAGAGGCAGTATAAGGCTTTTCTGTAGCTTTCCGCTGTCCTGCCAGTGTTGCTGGCAGCTGAAACTATTGGTTGTAGCATGTTTTGTACTTCAGAGTTTCCTTCCTGACCTTTGCTTGTCTAGTCTTTAATTCCTATGTTAATCCTTTCCCCACTTTGCACATTTAGAGTGTCTTCTGTTTTCCTGACCAGAGTCCAATCAATATACAAAGGACAGGGGAAGAAAGGAAGTAGTCTTGGCATCTAATAATACTGTTACATGGGGTAGCAGGGCTAAAGGACAATTTTGGCTTCATTACTACTGTCATCCACAGCCTCTTGATTTTCCCCCTTCAACTTGCTATGACCTAGAGAAGCAAGAGTTATGCTTGATAGATTATCTCCCAACTCATCCTTTCAGACTAGAAAACAATGTCTAGGGACAAGACATAGCTGCCCATAGTCACAGGTTACTGTTTTATAGAATTCTTAAGGTTTGGGACAGTACAGAAGGAAAAGTAAAAGAATGAGGCATCAGGATTGGAAGGGAAGATTAAAAGTTGTCATTTTTGTCTACTGATAATGTATATCTATATAGAAACCCTCCCAACCCAGAAATCAATAGACACACTATCAGAAATAAAAAGAAAGCTCCGCAAGTTTGTAAGATTCAAGGTTATTTATTACAAAGTAAAGAGCATTTATTTAAACCAGATACAGTCATCCATATTAGCTATCTACTGCTGCATAACAAATGACCCCAAAAATGTAGTGGCTTAAAATTACAAATATTTAGTATCTTAAAATTGCTGTGGTCAGGAATTCAAGCTTGGTTTAGGTGGGTGTTATGGAACTGGATGTTTGTATCCCTCCCAAATTCATTTATCAAAACTCTATGTCCCAAAGGGATGGTATTAGAAGGTGAGTCCTTTGGAAAATAATTTGGATTAGATGACATCATGAAGGTGGAACCCTCATGAATGGGATTAGTGCCCTTATAAGAGTCAGGAGAGAGAGATTGCTTCCTCTCTTTTTCTGCCATGTGAGGATACAATGAGAAGTCAGCCATCTGCAGTGCAGAAGCTGCAGTCTTTTTATAACATAATCTTGAAAGTGATATCTGAACACTTCTGCTGTATTCTGTTAGTCAGAAGAAAGTCAGTAGGTCCAGCCCACACTCAAGGAGAGAAAGTTATGAAAGGATGTGAATACTAGGAGATGGGGCATCACTGGGGTCATCTTAGAGGTTGTTTACCACAAAATCTAAAAATATCACAGAAAATGATACTGTTTGTAATCACAACAAATTACAAAGTATCAAGCAATTAATCTAAGAAAGAATGGATAAGACCATCCTGGAGAAATGTTTTAAATGTCATAAAGAGCATGTGAAAAACTACGGATAGGGAAAAAATGTTGTAAAGAAAACATTTCCCCTTTGTTAGTGTGATTACAGTTAATAGTCCAGTGGAGAATTTTTAAGACCGTGATATTTTTTCTTTTCCTAATGCATATAGGGGAGATTAAAGACACTCAAATAGCTAAGTCAATTTTGAAAAAGAATAGCAAAGAGGGAAATTTTTGCCATATTATCTCTACAAAGCCATAATTACGAAAACCATATGACTCTGGTACTGGAATAGAGAAATAAATCAATGAAACAGAAATAAGAGCCCAGAAGAAGATTCAACTGTATGTATAAACTTAATATATGAAAAGTATGCCACTCTAATTCAGTGAGGGAAAGTACGGATTGTGTTGGGAAAACTGGTTCACACGTGGAGAAAAACAAAGATGGACCCATTTCATATCACAAAGGTGAACTCCAGATAGATTCAAGGCTAAAAACGAAATTTGTGATGATGGAGAGAAGACATTTGCAATGTCTAAAAGTAACAATGGGTTAATATCTATAATATAAAGTACAAGGAGATCCTGTGAATCAACACAAAAGAGACAAGAAACCCAACTGAAAAATGGGTGTAGTGTACAAACAGGAAATATGCACACAGAAAGGAAGACCTCACAAGAAATCAGAAAAAGAAAATTAATAGACAAGGCAATATGAATTTATATCCATAACATTTTGTAAAAATTAAAAAGATCGATAGTACCAAGTAGGGATGAAGATATAGGATAGGTCATCATGAAGTTGGTGGTGGTGTCAAGGGATTCGGCCACTCAGATGAGCAGCCTGGAAGTACTAAGTGAGAGTAAATATGTAAGGTGAATATTTGTGAATGAAACTTCAGCTAGGAGCGTACTGGGGCCTTTGCTTTCTTCTGGGGGTAATCAGAAGGTTTGGCCTTTCTATTTACTTGGCAGCTACTCAGAATTCTCCTCCAGAGTTGTGGAGATTCACGGCTGCTCTTTTCAGCATGAACCACTCTACGCTACTGCTGAATCACATCTAGAGCTCTGGGCCACGGTCCACTGTGTCAGCTGCTCTGCTAAAGCCCTGGAGGGATTGGAAGAGACAGGACTCACTTCTCCTTACCACCCTCTCCTTATAACCTCTGTGCAACTAACATGCTAAGTTGGGGATGCATACTTGGAGTATGTTTACTAAAGAATCAGGACAATTTCTAAAGGGAATTGCAATGCTAGAGGAACCATAATTAAAGATCATTTATATTTTCATCTAAGGAGTTAAGATACTTAAAAATTCTAACAATTTGTACAAGGTGGGTTCTCTGATTTGGTCCTGTACTTAAATTTGCTCCCAGGTGTCATGCACATCCCTTTAAATCTGTACAACAGGCAATCTTACCCCTTTTCCTGAAAAAAATCACTAGCTCTGACCTTTTCTTCCCCTTCCATCAATTATCTCATTTCCTTGCCTAAATCCTTTTGTTGGAAGGGATCTGTCTATCTGTCTCACATCTTTTTTATCCATTTATCTGTTGATGGATATTTTTGTTGCTTCCATGTTTTAAGCCTTGTAAGTAGTGCTGCTATGACCATTAGGGTGCATGTATTTTTTCAAGTTATTTAGCGTTTTTGTCTTTTCTGAATATGTGTCCAGAAGTATGCTTGCTGTATCATTTGGTAACTCTATTTTCAGTTTTTTAAGGAACCTCCATACTGTTCTCCATAATGGCTGCACCAATTTACATTCCCACCAACAGTATAAGAGGGGTCCTTTTACTCTACACCCTCTCCAGCATTTATTCTTTGTAGACTTTTGATGACGGCCATTCTGACTGTGAGCAGTGATACCTCATTGTAGCTTTGATTTGCATTTCTCTGATAATTAGTGATGTTGAATATTTTTTTCATGTGTCTATTAGCCATCTGTACGTCTTCATTGGAGAGATGTCTATTTAGGTCTTCAGCTCATATCATTTTTATTGAGTTATTTCAGGATGCTTTAAGTGTTTTGTATGGTTGTTTGTATGGTGGAATTCTTAAACTTACATTTTCTTCTTATTATAATTATAAACTTTAGATTTACCATTTTTAAAATAACTTTGAAGAAAGCTATATGTCAGTTCAAAATCTACCCCCCTGTAAAAGACAGTGAGAACCTCATGCTGTCATTCTGGTCTCATCTGTCGCCCTGTTTCATGAGAGGAGAGTGAGATGTGGGCTAAAAGGGCCTGGAGAGGAGGAAGTGCCAGCTGTTGGAGTCTGACTGCTAAGAGCCTCATGTGTCGCACTGAGAGCTCTGGACCACTCCCAGAATCACACCTTCCACCAGAAGGTTTTAGGCAAGGAAGTGAGATCATAGAATCCATTTTTACGAGCATCATTCTTGCAGCGTTTTGTAGGGTGACTTGGGCTTGGGAAAGGCCAGGCCAGGGAGACCAGTTAGGGTGTCATGGCAATGTTTCAGGGGAGAGATAAGAAAAGTCTGACCTCAGGCAGTAACAGGAGGGAGACAGTGTGCTGATGTGGGAAACAGGTCCCAGGTAAAGTCAACAGTTCCTGGAGGAGAGCAAGAGAGTGGAGCTGAATTTGTCACTAGAAAGAGTGACCTCAGGTGAAACAGGCTGTACTGGGAATGAAGGGGCGGTGGGCGGAATGTGGCAAGGAAGTAAGTTTGATGTTGGTTTGGTTCAGGTGGAGGACCAGAATAATAGGCATGGAAATGCCAAAGCACAATGTAAAAATGAATAAAATTTCAGAAGGAGAGCCTTTTAATAAAATGGGAAATAGGGGTTTAGGGAGGTTTCCATGGTTGATGTGGAGCTGAGCCCTTGGGAATTATTTGTTTGTAAATGGTATTTGAAGCAGGAGAAATGTGTGAAGTCAGTCTGGGTAGAGTCCCATCTTTAGAAAGCAAACAAACGAGCAGGGACATCAGTTAAATTTGAACTGCAGGCTAAAAAAAACCAAATAATTTTTAGTATGCTCCATGTAATGTTTAGGACATAATTGCCCTAAAAACTGGTTATTGTTTGAGATTCAAACTAAACTGGGCACCATGTACTACATCTGACAACTGTAACAGAGGTTGCAAACAGAAACACCCATGGGGACCAGGAAGGGGCCATTTCACTCGGTAAGGTGCTGTGTGAGACATAGTGGAGGGTGTGCAGGCTGGGCAACTGGGGCACCCATGTCCGTCCAGGGGGGCAGCTGCCACCCAGCTCCAGCTGACTGGGTTTGCAGAGATGGCCTCTAGACTGCCTAATATTCTATTGTTTCAAAGTAAAATATAAATATATATATAATTCCAATTTTTAAAGGGGACAATCGATGGAAAGAAATGACACTGTGAGGCACAAAGGAGGACTGTCGGCTCCATAAGGCACATGGGCCACTGGTTTGCAACCTCCGGTCTCATCTCTGCAGAGTGGGTGGGGCAGGTGTTTCACCGGCAGATTACGGGGGCTTTGTAGTGTCAGGGTGAATACTACTTGCGTATGGGGAAGGGATGACAGCAGGGGGGTGATTCCCTCCTGCAAAAGGTAAGAGATAAAAGCGACTCCTCTGGCCGCGACTCCCTGGTCTCGCCCTCAGTGCCTGAACGGGCCCCACCGGTCACTCTCCCCATCGCTGGGCAGTGGCCAAAGCCCACAGGGCTGCACCGATGGATGCTGATGCTACCCGCTCTCACGGGGCCAGAGGAAGGTGAGCTCACCCCACCAGGCTTTCAGGTCACAGGGCAGCAGCGATTGGGGTTTTTGAAAGCTCTCATCAGAAAATTGTGGGCGGAAACTTCCCGGGGTTTGCTCTGAGCTTCTTGAGGCTTGTCAGCTTCAGATGCCAAGTGAGTGGGTGTCTCTTTGAGAAGCAGAAAGAGAGCAAGACAGAGATAACGAAACAGAGGTGTTTCCCTTGGCTCTGGAAACTCTATAAAGAGAGGGCCAGCTCCCTTCTCTTGAGCAGTCAGAAACAAGAGTCCCGTCCTTGACACCCGGGCCTCCGCAGGATTGAGAAGGAGGAGAACCCTTGGCCGGGGGCTGGCCCGAGTCACTGGCTGCCATGCAGCAGTCCCTGAATTACCCATACCCCCCAATCTTCTGGGTGGACAGCAGTGCCAGCTCTCCCTGGGCCTCTCCACGGTCGGTCTTCCCCTGTCCATCCTCTGCGCCAGGAAGGCCTGGGCAAGGGAGGCCACCACCACCGCCACCACCACCACCACCACCAACACTACCGCCACGGCCACCACCGCCACTGCCTCCACTACCACTGCCACCTCTGAAGAAGAGGAGGGACCACAGCACAGGCCTGTGTCTCCTTGTGATGTTTTTCATGGTTCTGGTGGCCCTGGTTGGACTGGGGCTGGGGATGTTTCAGCTCTTCCACCTGCAGAAGGAGCTGGCGGAACTCAGAGAGGTAAGCTGCCCAGTGGATGGCTGTGTCCTGGCCGCACGGGCTTAAGACAGTCCTGCTAGAGTGGAGGGTGGATGGCCACAGTGGTCCATACGGACCACAGGCTTGCTTGAACAGCACTTTGCAGTCCTTTTTTTCCCATCTTAGAAATGAGTCAATCTAGCTTTCCTATTCTGTATGCAAAGAAATGGAGGCTCAGATGAATGAAAGTTTTTTGTGTCTTGGGATGGATCAGGGCCAGAATAGGACTGGCAGCTACACTTCTCCCTTTCTCAGTTGGAAGTGAATTTGTGCAAGTGGGCAAGCTAAATTTTCTTGAAAATACTTACAAATATTGGAACTATTCCAAATCACAAAACTGAGGCATGGCTGGAGAGTTTCTAAGTTAGGAGAGGTTCTATTGTGTTTAGATTCCCTCCCCAGTGCTTCGTTTGCTTGACCATCCTGCCTCCTTTGCTTAAAGAACTTCGTATTCATTATACACCTTTTCTCTTTCTCTTTTGCCAGTCCACCAGCCAAAGGCAAACAGCCTCATCTTTGGAGAAGCAAATAGGTGAGTCCTTAAAGGCACGTACATTGAGTTTCTAAAGCTAGTCCTCAGTGCTGAACCATGTTGATGGCATGCCTTGAATTCCATCTCATTCTTGGGCAACTGTACACTACTAGAGGAATCCTAACCAATTCTGAACCACTGTTCATTTGGGGTGTTTGAGCTGCCCTAAAATAGAAAGTGAATTTAACTGCTCAAAGATCAGTGTAGTGGAGTCTTGCACACAATTCAAAATAATTCCTACTTGACTTTGGAAAGAGAAACACACATGTACAACCCTGGGCCTTTGCCCCCCGAGCAGCTGGCTCCAGGCTTGTCCCTTTCCTCAGGCCTCTTGGTTCCCAGGCACAGGGCAGTGGCTATAACACCTCGAGAGGTGTGGGCAGAGACAACTGTTGCTGGAAGAGATCTTCCTCACCTCTTTAAACTCTCTAAGAGACTACTTAAGAGCCAAGCCTTATTAATTTTTTTCATAGGATGTATTTAAGCTTTAAAAATGTGAGCAACCAACCATCCACATTAGGATGGTTCTTTTGCAGCCACTGAAAAGCTTGAGGGAAGACTTTAGCCATTATTCAAGGGGCAGACCGCTTCCCTCACAGAGGCAATTGTGAGCTAACTTCAGTAACAAAGGGAGATTCTTTGTTTGAGATCCAGCACAGGAAAAAGATGAAAGTGTTCAACATTGACCTCCTGAAGTTTCAGGACATAGTTTAAGAAACTGTGGACAGATAGGCTTAGAATACTCCAGCTCATTAAACTAAGAGTCATTGAACTTCAGATTGGGTAAGAGTTGGAAAAAAGCTTAAAGAACATCTGGTCCAGTCATCTCTTTTTACAGAAGAGAAACAAAATGCCAGACAGAATAGGTGATGTGTCCAAGGCCACTGCTGTGGAAATGGGGCTAGAAGGAACATGGGATCCCAGTGCCTTGTCACCTACAGGGCTTCCAGTACGTGCTCTGGTTCCTCATGAAATAGAGGAAGTCCTATTTCTCTAAGATGGTCGTGGAATGAGAAATAAAGATGGCAGGCAAGATGCCTCTGTGAAGACAATAGGTAAATCTTATCCTTAGACATTGGGAAGAAAACAGAAAATAACATTGGCCATCCAGTAAGGGGAGCCTGTTCCAATTTCTCAGGATGTGCCTAAAGCAGGTGACTCAAGTCACCCTATTGCCCTAGGATGTAAGCTCTTAGCAGACACCATCCTTAGGATCCTCCAGTTTCTAGTTCTGAGTCTGAAATTCCCGATGTGCCCAAGCAGATCAGAAATACTTGTTAGAACAATAAAACCTCTGGAGGATTTCTAAAATAAGATAGCTTTGAAAAATAGTGGAATGTGGCTGGTAAAATGGGCACCTAGTTACTTAGCTTTCACCCACTCTCTGGAGCCATTTTAGTGATTTAAAGTCAAGGGAACAGATGAGTCAGGTCTGCCCATCCCACTAGTCCACGATCTTCCCTAGATCAACCCCAGTGGACCAGGAATGGTGAGTTATCACATGGAAAGCAAAACAACTTTACTATTAAGAGATGCAAATTTTAAAGAGGGATGCCCACTTCTATCCATCAAATTAGTAAAGATTAAAAAAAAAAAAAACACAAACCCAGATTGGTAATAAGTGTGAGAGAAAAGGGTCTGCTTAAACTTTAGTTGACAGTCAGTGAGCATGTAAATTGCTAGACCTTTTCTGAAGAGCAGCTGGGAAAAATATATCAAAGGATTGAAACTGTGCATTTACCTTGTAATCTTATCATCGAGACTTTATCTGAAGAAAATAAAGATGTGCTGGAAAATTTATACATAAGAATGTCCATCACTTCCTCGTAAGGCTATTTATAATAAATAATTCTGAAGAGAATTAAATGCCTCTTAATAGGAAATTAGTTAAATACATTATATTCAGATGAGAGCATAATATGTAGCAACTAAAAACTATATATTACAAGGACATTTAATGCCATAGAGATGGTGCATTCTATATTGTTAGGTAAAAAGAAAAGTTATAAAAAGTATGTTTAGTTTAATATTGAACCAATGCATATGCACACTTCTGTATTCTCAGTAAAGATCTAGAAGAATTTATGCCCCAACAGATTAACTATGATTTTCTCTGGGAGGTACTATTATTGATTATTTAAACTTTTTCATTTGCGTCCCTTTCACTTTTCATTCTTCCACAGTTAACTCATTACATCGCTTATTCATTCACAAATATTCTTGGAGTGCTTCCTGTGCGCCATGCTGGCTGTTGGGTGGTGGGTGATGACTGAAAACCAGAGACAAGGGGCCTGGCCTCAGGAAGCTCTTAGCATGCTAGAGGCGAGAAACAAAAGCAAACACTCAGAAAACGCAATTTCAAATTTCAAGTTGTACTAAGTGCGACCTAAGATACAGTGATCTGAAAAGTCCCCTCTGAGGGGGTATTGTTACTGCGGGTGTGTGTAGATGTGTGAGTGGGGTAAGAGGACGGAAAAAAGCATTCCAGCATTCCAGAGAACGGCATGTGCGAAGACCCTGGGGCAGGAAACAGTCATCACCAAAGGGTAGGATGTATTTCTAGTTGATTTATTCTAGTATGTGTCCGGCAGGTATTTTGATTGAGTACCTTCTACAAGAAGGACACTGTACAAGGCTCTGTGAGGGATACAGAGATATGCAGCATGTGGTTCTCTGTTCCATTTCCTGTCAGTTCCTGGCTGGGTGCCAGATCAGCTAGCTGCACAGACAGTTTGTGGTGTAGGACTGTAGAAGAGACTCAGTTTTGCCTTTCCTGTTCACTAACACCTCATCCATGGTGGGTGGTCTTGGGCGGCTGCAGAGGTAATGATTGCTCATGTAATAATTTCAGTTAATGGAGCATTCTCATGCCACATGTGAGTTTTACAGGCTAATCACAAGGAGCCTGATGTGGATGAATGCCTTTCTATGAATCTTTCTTGAACGTCTTAGCTGAATTCATTAGCTAAGTGGTAGGGCTATTCTGCTGAAATATCTAAAGTCAGAGGCAGAGTGTCTATTTTGAGAACTGTTGTCCATTTTAAATCTTTCAGTTTAATTTAGCAAACATTTACTGGTCACATGCCCTGTGTTAGTAACCGAGCTAATTACTCTGGTGGATTAAATATATAGGAAGGAATTTGCCATGTATTTGGTGGAATAAGGCTAGTTATGTAGTTACTACAACAAAAGAGGAGTCAGAACTGACAAGAGAGATGAAGACAGAGTGATTCTAGGTTTCAAAGGAGGGAAAACTCATATGTGATTAGAAAGGCTTTGGAGGGTTTCCCAGGGAAAGAGATGTTTTAGATGGCATATATAAGATACGTGTAAGGAATCTGATGCAGAGGTCTGTTTGGAAGGGCATTCCAGGCAGAAGGAACAGCATGGACAAAGGTACAGTGGCGGGGAAGCTGGGTATGTTCAGAGCTATTGTGTGGCTACATTCAGGGTGAGTGAGTAGATGAGATAAGGCTGGACAGATAGGCAGAGACCAGGTGGTGGGGGAACTTGTCCACAGTTAACATGTTCAGTGAGGAGCCATTCGAGATGTTTGAGACCTTAGGATAATTAATTTGGGGCAGATTGTAGAATGCCTCTGAGGAAGCCCCAGTGGCCAGGAGATGCATTAGGAGTCTTCTTCTGCCTTTGTCAGATTCCTAAGGGCAGAAGAGCTAGAGTGGACCAGGCCCTGGATTTGGAGTCAGGAGACCTGAGTGTGGGTCTCACTCTGAGGCTGAGTAGCCAGGTCTTCCTGGACAAGTCATTTTGCCATCTGTAGGATGGGACAATAATCTCTACCTCAATGGCTTGTGGCAAGCTTCCAATGCAGTAACTGACATGACAGGTCTTTATAAGCCAACCTTTATGCTGTTTTATTGGAACATTGTGATCTATGCGTATGTCTGTCTTAATGGGGTTCCTTTTCTACCTCTGTTTCTGAAACGCAGGCTGCTGTGAGTCCTACACTTCAGACTTGTGTGACTAGCATATGTTAGACTGTTGTCATTTATGCTTTTAAAAGAGCCTCTTTTATTTAAATGCCCTGTTTAGAGCCCCACAAAAAGAATAGTTTTTATCTCATTTTTACATGTATCTTTCATCTCTCTATGATACAGGTCAGCCCCATCCACCCTCTGAGAAAAGAGAGCTGAGGAAAGTGGCCCATTTAACAGGTCGGTATCTGGAAGGTGGGCTTGGGAAAGCCTTTGGCAGAAAGTGGAAGAGCTGCTTGGTTTCCTTTACTGTGCTCTGGGGGAGTCGTTACTTTCCACTGACAGGATTTGAAGCGCAAGAGGAGTCCCATCTTTCTGGTCACGTCGACCACACACACATTGAGCCCCTACTCTGGGCAAGGCCCTGTTCTAAACTAGAGACATGATCCCTGCCCAGAAGGACCTCACTCTTTCTAGTCATTCTAAGGACCCTTAGGGAATTTGGGGCACAGGTCCAAGAGGTGAGAGCTGGGAAGGTGGGGAACGATGAATATTTTTAGTCAGCGTTTCCCTGGTTTTCTGGAAAAGCTTCACTCTGCTTTGTCCAGGAGCAGAAATAGGAGAAGGGAGGTGCAGTCCTGGTACTACTGGTTGTGTAGTGGAGTGAAGTGATTCAATAGCAACATGAGACGAGTACTCACGGTGCAAAGTCCATAAATACCTGAAAGGTGGATAAGTCTCAGAAAGTGGTGTGCTGCTGTCCCTGAAATTATTTTGTCAGAGGCTGTAAAATGATCCAGTTTAGATCAACAGACATTTCTTGAGCTCATGCTGTATGCCAAGCCTCGGGGACATGGGAGATGAATAACACATGGCTCAAGGAGCTTAAAATTTAATAGGGAGAGACAGGTCCCTAAGCAATAATTTCAGCATTTTCTACTTAAGGGGTGCACACAATGCTGTGAGGACACAAAAGGAAGAGGATTTTAGCCCAAGCTGAAGAATTCTTAGTGTAGGCGAAGAGTTGAACCAGATGATCCCTAACTTTAGAACTTCAGAGTTCCTTGGATTTGGCTTTTCCTCTCATGAAAGGACCTCAAACCCTAGCAGTTTTGGGGGCTAATTCTGCATATCACAGAATCTTTGTTCCGGAAAGCTAAAATCATCTCAGTCATTTCTCACTGCCGTTGATCAGGGGTATATGCTCTGGTACCAGTTGTGTAGATGATAAAATTAAGGAGGTCAATTTGATAAAGGTGCTGAAGAAATTCAGTGATAAATCAATTCTGACCCATCACCCAGTTCTACGTGGGCTGTGTCATTTTGGGTTTTTTAAAAAAACAACATTTCCTAAGGGATGGTCCATTTTGCCTTGAAAGCTTGGTTTGTGGGACGCATGAGCATTCCTGGCTGTAAGCTCCTCTCTGACTTGATTTCAGGCAAGCCCAGCTCAAGGTCTATCCCTCTGGAATGGGAAGACACCTACGGAATTGCCCTGGTCTCTGGGGTGAAGTATAAGAAGGGCAGCCTTGTGATCAATGACACCGGGCTGTATTTCGTGTATTCCAAAGTGTACTTCCGGGGCCAGTCCTGCAACAACCAGCCCCTGAACCACAAGGTCTACATGAGGAACTCTAGGTATCCCCAGGACCTGGTGCTGATGGAGGGGAAGATGATGAATTACTGCACTACTGGCCAGATGTGGGCCCGCAGCAGCTACCTGGGGGCTGTGTTCAATCTCACCAGTGCTGACCATTTATATGTCAATGTATCTGAGCTCTCTCTGGTCAATTTTGAGGAGTCTAAGACATTTTTTGGCTTATATAAGCTCTAAGAAAAGCACTTTGGGAGTTTCTCCATTATGGTTCCCTGTTACAAGCACTGAGAATGTTATCTTGAATGAGGGTCTTCCTGAGTCCACTTGAGGTCAAGAAAGAAGACATCAACCAAGAGGATCTTGAGACCACAGGGTCCAGCAGGTCCAGGATTCCTCATCTCACCTGAGGTTCATGAGCCCGACAGGAGGAGGACTGTGACTGATGAGCGTGACACTCGGGGCTGCCATGTGAAGATGCAGAGGCAGGGAAAAGCAGCTACCAGCGAGTTCTTCACTCATCTCAAGTGGCCAAGAGCATTTTGGCACATTGAAAAGGACATCGTTTAACTCACCTTTTGGGGTGGGTCTGTTGTCTACCTCAGGGGAGGCTGTCTTTTACATATATGGATGCACGTGAGTGTATAAGGGATGGAAAAAGAGGACTAGGCTTGCGTGATAAGCTAAAGAGACTGAAAGGCCAGTGTCCCACTGGCAGCATCTTTACTTTTAAATGCATAGCCTGAGCCTCCACGTGATGCTAACGGAGAAGCAAGGGACTTAAGCCATTCCGTATACAGCATGTATATTTCTAGTGCAATGGTAGGGGTGTGTGTGTGTGTGTGTGTGCGCGCGCGTGTGCTATGTGACCAGAAGAGTTACATATGTAGAGAGAACATGCAGATTGTGAAGGACATGTGAGAAAAAATGAATTACACTTGGTGGTAGATTTTGAATGCTTTTTGGCAACCAACTCTAATAGTCCTCAAAGCTGTTTGAATGTTAGTTATTAATGCTGTTTTCCCATAATATAACCAATATTTATATATACTTTATGCATTTTTAATGAAAAGGATACATGTAACAAAAACTATATTTTAGAATACAGATAAACATTATGAGTGTCCTTTTAGGAAATCACTAAGATCTGGATTTTTTCCTTATTATTTCTTTCCTTTATGGCTTCCTCATTCATCATGAATTAAGCCCACTTTAAAAAGAATTTACTAGGGTAGGAAGAACTGCAAGGCAAATCTTTCCACCTTTGCCAGGCTCTCCTCCCCTCTAGATATCTTCTCCCCTCCTCCCCCATCTCCCATTATCCAGGGTTTCCATGACCAATATTATTGCCAGTGTTAAGCTCGCCCATAGCTTTGATGACCATTTGTCTTTTCCTGGGGGCAGAGACATGGCATAGTGGAAAGGGTGCAGACTTTGGACTGAAAAACCTGAACCTGAATCTTTGTTCCTCCACTTACTGACTGTGCAGTCACTGGACAGTCCACTGGACCTCTCTTGGACAAAAAAAAGGCTGATTATATAAAATATCTAACACATAGTAGAATGTCAAAACACGGTATCTGCCGTTATTAATAAGCCACTCTGCAGGGGCACTTCATTCTCCAGAAGAAGCCACTTATCTGAGGGGTAGATCTGAACACCTGGCTTCTTGCCCTCTTACCTTGGTCGCTCACAGTAAACTTTTCCTATTTTCTCCAAATACTCATTACCATGACCCCTCTCTAGACTTTGTCATCATTAAAAAACAACAGTATCTCCTTTAGAATTTGATTTCAGATATCTTATTTTCACAAGATCAGCTTCTATTCTTCCAACTCAATTGGTCCAACATTTTCTCTCCTAAAAATATGTGCTTTTATCCTCTTGTGACATCTAGTTAATAAATGCTATCGTTTCCTTATATATCCATCAGCTCCTTCTTTATCGTTACTCTTCTCTGCCCAGGTTAAACTCCGTGATCTGTCATGATAATCAGCACCTTGGAAAGACTCTGAACTCCAAAATACTCTGTTACTGTCACTGTTTTCCTCTTGCAAAAATCCCATTTTCTTTATACTTAGATGCTAGCATCCTAGCAGCTGAATGCTGCTGGAGAAAAATGACCCAAACTGATTGACTAGTTTCATTTTTATTTTTACCTACCATCTACTGAAGTCAGCCAGTCAATTATTTGTTGATCCCTGATTTATTTCTGTCTTTCGATTGACTTGAGTAGGTAATACATGCACATAGTACAACTTTTAAAAGGTATACAAAGATATAGGATGAAAATAAATCCTCTCCTCACTCCATCCTCAGGCTCTGTTGCTGCCCACAAGGAGGATCACTGTCTCCTGTAGCTTTTCAGAGATGATCTATACGTAAATATGACATCACTTTATGGCAGGGTTTCCCAACCTCGGCTCTATTGACATTCTGAGCTGGATAATTCTTTGTTGTGAGGGCTGTCCTGCCTGTGCACTGTGGTATGGTTGGCAGCATTCCTGCCCTCAACCCACTAACGCCAGTAGCGTTCCCCTGCCCCATGTATGATCATCAAAACTCTCTCCAAATATTGCCAAACAAACATCCCTGGGCTGGTGGTGGGGAGACAAAAATCACTGCTGGTTGAGAACCACTGATTTACATTAGTGATCAGAGATCTCAGATGGGCGTTCAACAAAGCCTAGCACTTTTCCTTCAGTTCCTTGTTAAGCATGTTTTTTTCACTGTTTGAGAATTACATCACATCTTTTCCTCTCGCAAACCAACCACATCCCCTCCTCCCACCATGGAACCTCACCTCTACCACCAAAACCCAAACCCACCTGCACCTGGATGATCCTTTTCTTCCATCTGACACAGTGGAGGAAGAGGACCATCTCTGTGTTTCTGCTCTAGAATCGTTTCCTCTTCCCTACTTTACCTGTTTCAAATTTTTCTTCTTTCTTCCGAATCTTCAGACTATCTCTGTCTATGAAATACTTTCCACCAGCATGTACGTATGTTCACTAAAAGGCAAACCAAATCAAACTAAACCAAAAAAACCTCAAACCTTTCTTCACCTTTCCTCTTCCTCCAGTAATGGCTGCATTTCTCATCTTCCCGGCAGAGACATAAGTCTGTAAAAGTTTTCCCCACACATGTGGGCTCCATTTTTTTTTTAAGCCAGGAACCTGGCTATATCATTTATCTGACCACTTAAAAATACCTGTTTTTTTTTTTTTCTGCTAGCATAAAAGTTCCAAAAGCAAGACCTTTACTGCCTTGTTTACCACTGTATCCACATCACCTAACCCAGTGCCTGGGACATATTAGGTGCTCAATAAACAGTTGTTTGACTAAGTAACTTTAATTATAAAGAGAAAGTCTTTCAGTGAGTATGTTATTCAGAGTAGTGACTCTATAGTCTGTTGCCTCGTGGATGTGTATGAGTGTTTATCCAGCTTTGACTAGATTATCTAATGGGAGTTGGAGGCTGCAGATGAGAAGAAAAAAAAAAAAAGTCATCCTACTTCGTACTATTAGAAAACAAGGAAGATCTATTTGGCCCTGGACATTACCAGGAGCTTGCAGGAGACTGTTAAGGGAAACTTCCGCATAGCTAGAGTTGAAACTGCCTTTTAGAAGATACTCAGTAAATATTTGTTGAATAAATTAATGAACAAAACCAAAGGTCCAGGTTGGAGTGTGTCACCTGCTCGCCTTAAAACTCTTCTGTTGATTCCTCTGCTTTATATGGTCATGTTTCTGACCAGGTGCCTCATGGAGAAAGTCAGAGAAGTATTCACCCTTGTTTTGGCTGATGGTCTGTATTCCCATCTGTCACAATGAAGTTCTCCTCATCTGTTTCTTCCTCATTTGACTCCAACCAACCAAGTACACCAGTTCTAATTGTCACAGGAAGTTTGCTGGACCATTTTGGGGGGGTCAATGGGGCCTTCTAGATAACAGTATTAGAGCAAGGAGGAAGTAGGAATGGTGCTGGGCATCCTGAGATGACCTGATGCCAAAAGCTCGTAGCGGTACCACTGAAACTTACCCATCTGAGTCTGAGCTCTGCCAGGAAGCCCTGGGGATTTTCTGAAGACAGGGTTGTAGCTTAGTACGCTTTAAGGACTGGTTTGAGGGAAGAGATATTAACAGTTCCTGAAGTTATTTTTCTTTACCTCAACAGGAACATAAAGAATGTCAAAACCACCCTAAAACTTTTGAATGTGCTTTTCAAAAATGGGAACAGTCATTGTCCCTTTATGAAATGCTAAACCCAAACTAGATCACTTAAAAAGAAAAGGTCGCTTCTGGATCAGTAGTTTGAGGTTTCCTTTCTTTTCAAACAACTGAAAACACACAAAACCATGTTTTTTTTTTTTTTCTTAGCCCCCCAGAGTGGTGACTTTGTATTCTCTGAAGTAGGTTTTGATTTACCGCAGCTTAACAGGAAAAGAGCTTTACTGGGACCATCATTGTGAGAATGACTAATTTGAAACAATAGATCACTGAAAGAGGTTGAATTGGAGAAAGAAGCCTGGCTCCTCAAAGCCAGACTATAAGATTTCCTTCTGGAGGTTAAGCCATAGACATTCCCCAATCCTTAGCTAAGAAAGTGAGCTGGCCACATGTTAAATTACATTTTCAAAGGAATTTGGTTAACTTCTGATGTTAGTAGAGATAAATTTTTGTTTCCTGTGTGTGTGTGTATATGTGTGTTTCTTTCCCAGGGTTTTGGATCATCCAGAGGCAGAATGAGGTGATCTTTGTAAAGGAGAATTAGAAACACATTCCTTAGGGTCTTCAGATTCAAAAGTGAACCTTATTCAGAAATAATGTAACTATTGATGGCAGCCAGAAGTCTTTGGGGTTCATCTAGAAACCAACCAGCCTTGGAAATAGACAGTTAAGTGGATATTTTGCCTCTTATAGTTCACCCAAAGGGTAGCAAACCACTGCCCCAGTGATGCTGGGAAATATTCCCTTTGCTGGGAGATATTTCATCACCATTGGTTGAAGATGGACCATTTTCTGGCTGATCCATCCTTGGAGAAAAGTGCAGTGTACATATCTCTCCTCTCCCACTTGGAGGCTCCTTCAGCTCTTTGGGGTCACCCTCACATTCTGTTGAAAGTCCAGTCTTCTCTCCAAGTTTTCCAAAAATTTCAGGAAGGACCCTGCTTCTCTGGGCAGTCTGCGTGATAGCAGGTTTGCTGGCTCTCGCCTGGGTTCTGGCAGTGGCTGTGCCCTAAGGTTCCCCCGTTGTGGAATACCTGTGTTTCCCTCAAGGCCCTACTACCACAAGTTGCTGGGTATAGACAGATTTTACTGATGGTTTGGGGGTAATGGATAGAGATTTACCTTACACACACAGCATAAGTTACACCTGAAGATGAGTGCTAGACAACACCATTATCCCTCAAGTTTGCCGCAACTATGTCTTTAAATGTGTCACCCCAAATCCTAGTATGTGACAGGAAACATAAACTCATTGATTCAAAGATTATTTAATGTCCACCATGTACCGGAAACTACCCTAGGTACTATGGGTACAATGAAAAATAAAATGTCTTGTGGAGTTATACTTCAGTGGAGAGATGGGAAATAGACAACAGCAAAGAAGCAAATAAAGATCTATTTAGTCAGATGGTAGGAAGTGCTAAGGAGGAAAATTTAAGCCAGGTAAGGCAAAAGTGAGTAATGAAGAAGGAGGGGATCCTTTGATAAGCAGTGAGGGAACATGACTTACAGCACATCAGTCAGAGACACTAAAATGCAAAGGCTTAAGACTAAAAGGCGTTTGGTATGTTTGGTATATGGTTGGAGTGGAGTGAGCTCGATGAAAATTGGTTGGAGAGGAAACTTTTTTTTTTGACTGGGACATTGGGTGACTGGGAAATTGACACATTGTAATTGACTGTACTTCAATTAAACAACAACAACGACGACGACGACGACAACAACAACAACAACAACAACAACAACAACAACAACAACAACAACAAAAACTGGTTGGAGAGTTAGCCAGGGCCCAGATGATGCAGGGCCTTGGAAGCATTGGAAAGGGTGTGGATTGTATTCTAAGTATCATAGAAAGTCATTGGAGAACTCTGAACAGAGAGTGACATGACCTCATTTACAATTTAAAATGAACACTCAGGTTTTTTAAGTAGATTCTGAGCAGCGAGACCAGCAGAAGTCTGCTTCAGCACTCCAGATGAGAGATGGCAGTGGCTTGAACCATGGTATGTTGATAATAGAGGGGTTGAGAATCATTCTGATGTTAGAATTAACCAGATTTGCTGATGTGTGGGACTTGAAAGAAATTACAATTCTCTCGTTTTTTGGTCTGAGCAGTTGGGTGGGTGGTGAGATATTTTCCATATTAACGTTTTATAATTTTCCATATTAATGTCCAGCATTAATATTAATGCTGCTGTCATGTAGGGGACTCAGTGTATGATAGAAGCAGAAGACTGTTTCCTGCTGCGCATTCTCGGGTCTGTACCAAGGGCTAGCTCCTTTGCTGACAGCCAAAGGCACAGAGACCAACCAGCATTTGGGCTCTGCTTGAGTTCTTCTCGTGGACATAACTTCTCTATAACAGCCTTAAGAAGGAAGGAAAACAGTGTGTGTTAAGATTGCCATATATGAACCTGAAACTTCCCCAGTTGCTAAAAATTACTCACCACAGAGTTCGGGTTCGTAATTAATCGTAGTAATATCTTCTGAGGCAGAAGTCCTCTTTGCCATATTTCCAACAGGTGGAACACATTTCCAGCACATTCTCTATTTGAAAACTTTCTGGAGAGAGGGCTCACTGAACTGTAAGGGAGCCCCTTTCTGCACTGGACTATATTACATGTTAGAAAGTTCTTTCTTAGATTTAATTGAAACCCTCTACACATTGGTCATAGATCTTTGCAGCTTTCAATTCCTATTGTATTTTCTGGCTTATCAAGCACTCTCATGTACCTTATTTTGTTTAACTTTCACTAACCCCTGTAAGGAAGATTGTTATCCTCATTTTACACACAAAAACAACTGAAACACTGAACAGTTGTGAGCCTTGCTCAAGGTGACGTGGCTAAGAAATGGTGGAGGTGGGACTTCACTCTACGTCTGATGTTCTTTCCATATGCAAAGAGACTTCTTAGAACTATGTCTTATATGATGACACTCAACATGAGCCTTATCCCATTAATTTTCAGTGATTCCTCATCTCCTTGCATTTCAATCTGAGTCTCATTTTGCCTATGACCCACACTCTGAATTATATTATGTTATGTTATATTATATTATATTATATTATATTATATTATATTATATTATATATGTATATATTGATGTAATTCTGTAGATAGAGGTCATAGAGTTTCCTTGTTGAGACTTGCTCTTAGATTCTTCTTTTGTTTCTTCTCTCGCCTGTGTTCTATCTGATTTGTTCCTATTGCCCCTCTGCCACCAACGAGCATCTTGGCTTTAAAAAAGTACAAAGGAAAGAGATTGAGCTTCTTGATCAGAAGGCTTGAGTTTGAGTCCAACTTCTGCTACTCAACTAGCTATGTATGGGACCGTAAGTAAGAGACGTGAATTTTTTTTTTAATTGTGGGGTTTTTTTTTTTGGAGGGGGTAGGTACTTAGGTTTATTTATTTTTAATGGAGTTACTGGGGATTGAACCCAGGACCCTGTGTATGCCAAGCACGCATTCTACCACTGAGCTATATCATCCCCCCAACACGAATATCTTGAGATTCAGTTGTCTTCTGTGTAAAATAAGGATGCTGATTCCTATTCTTACAGCTTTATAGGAATATTGTTAATGCCAAGTGGAATGAAGCTACTCTGTGACTTGGAAAATCATTCTGAGGGTAAGTCAATGGAATTGTTATATTCCTCAGCAATTTTCCTGATAAAGTTATTGTTAAAAAAGTTCTTCCTTGCTGTTTAGTTTTTATAAAATGGATCATCTGTAATCCTATCATACGATGTGTAAATCACATCAAACATAAAAACACTAATTAGGAACAACATATAGGTAAACCTCACTGTGAAGTATAAAAATAAAATAATAATCTTATATTTTCATAGCCTTTAAAACATTTTCTCACATGCCTCTTGCTTCTATTATTTTTTAAAAGTATATGCAATAATACACATAAAAGCAGTTGGCATGTGTCAGATTGTCTGTAAAAGTTAATGGAATATATTGACTACATTCTATGCTCATTCTACTCACAGCCTAGTGTGATGCATTTGATGCCTAATTTTTCATCCTAAAATGCAATTAGCTAGGGTGGTGTGTAAATTTTGACTGGTGAGGTATAGTACTTTAAGTTCTTTGCTAGCCTTACCTATAGCTAAACCCTCCACTTAACACAGGGATGTCTCTAGAGATGAGAGCTACCGAGGGAATCCACTCCACCTTCTCCAGCTGCTCCTAACACAAGGGACAGAACCTCTTGGTTCTTCAGTCGTAGTCCCGGCTTTCTGCAGATGAACCACTTCAAAGACAATGGGAGCTAGTAAGATGCACCCTTAGTGTTACCAGACTCTGAAAGTGTCCACATGTGTAAGACTCCATGTGCAAGTCAAGAATATTTGCAAAGGAGACTGGAGATTGGATAAGCAGCCGTTGGTGTCAGATGTTTCCCTGGGCAAGGATATGTTAGTTTGACTTGGTTGAGGTCTCAGTTTTCTCACACACTCCACCCCAACACCACCACGCCCGCACCACTTCCAATCTGTGGAAAAGGGAACTTGATACTTATTTTCTGGAAGGGAAAGTCCTAGAAATTGATCCTGATTGGAAGAGAAGGCAGGTGGAAGCTTTGGGAAGCCACAAACATCTCTGGTCTTAAGTAAATGAACTAAGATTCTAGACAGAGATTTAAGACTGTAGACCGAAGAAGCTGGGGATTCCGATAACGTAAAACGTGTCTTATTCTCCTCACCCCATGTCTTTATTGAGAAGAGAAAACAGCCTTGACTCAGATGGTGAGAAAGAGACACAAAGGTGTTAAACAGAACTCTGAAGTGTGAGCTACAAAGGAAGACATCTCCAACCTCAGCATCCTCTTTGCATCATTTGGTGGGTTGTATTCAGGCTTCTAAGAAATTCTGGAGGCTTCTGTGGGGGTCTAGGAGGGTGGCAATTAGAAGAATGCCATGCACGGGGCTGAGATCATTCATACTTCCTTTAGGATGGCAAATTGGCTCTTCCTGTCTTTCTGGAAGAACACGGAAAGACTGCTCTGTCCTGGGAAGGGAATCGGAGTATAATCAGTGGTCAGGTAGCTGGATCTACATTTAAAAGGAAGATGAATATGTTTTTGGATCTACATTTAAAAGGAAGATGAATATGTTTTTTCTGCCCTACAGCCAAGTCCATATTGTCATATCTTATGACTCACAAGATAGGTAAGAATATCAACTTTTTATTTAAAAATAATGGGACACATCACAGGACTTATTCTTGCCCTAAACCAAGCCACGAAATAAGTAAATAGCAATAGTAGTTGTAATTTATTGACTGCTCTTTGTAAGGATTATGCAAAGCACCCTACATTTAAGTTCACTAGTCCTCACAACAACTCCACAAGTCCATTTTGTAAGTGACAAAAACTGATCTGGGCTCAGAGAGGTTAAGTAACTTTCCCAAGGTCACATGATAAGAGATAAGATTCAAGACCACACTATTCTGATCCAAGGAATCTTACCTAAAGCAGGCTCATACTGTGCCATTATAATGTGAATAGTCTTCATTCATTCCACAAACTACTATTAAGCACCTACTAGGTGCAAGGCATTGTTGAGGGGATAGAAGGCTGAACAAGACAGATAACTTCCTTGCTTCTTCTAAACTGACGTCCTAGTTGGGGTGCAGGTGGTGAAGAAAATAAGCAAACAAGTAAATAAATAAATAATCAGATAAACAGCATGTAGAGAATTAACATGGGGCGATAAGATAAAGAGAGACCAGATAACTATGTTAGAGCAAAGGCCTCTCTGAGGAGGTACCATTCAAAATAACAAGAGCTAAACAAATAATACGTGCTGGAGAGGGTGTGGAGAAAGAGAATGTCCTGTACTGTTGGTGGGGCTATAAATTGGTGCAGTCACTGTAGAGGACAGTATGAAGGTTCCTTAAAAAACTAAAGATAGAGTTACCATGTGATCCAGTAATCCCACTTCTGGGCATATATCCAGAGAAAACTATAATTCAAAAAGACACTTGTACCCCAATGTTCACAGCAGCAATATTTACAATAGCTAAGAGATGGAAATAACCTAAATGTCCATCGACAGATGACTGGATAAAGAAGATGTGGTATATATACATTAGAATATTACTCAGCCATAAAGAAGAATGAAATAATTCCATTTGCAGCAACATGGATGGACCTAGAGATTGTCATGTTGAGTGAAGTAAGTCAGACAGAGAAAAACAAATGCCATGTAATATCACTTATATGTGGAATCTAAAAAAAAATGATGCAAATTCTATTTACAAATCAAAAACAGACTCATGGACATAGGAAACAAACTATGGTTACCAAAAGGGAAAGGGTGAAGAGGGATAAGTTAGGGGTTGAGGATTAACAGACACGCATTACTATATGTAAAATAGATAAACAATAAGGACCTACTGTATCACAGGGAATTATATATTCACTTTCTTATAATAACATATAATGGAAAAGTATCTGAAAAGAAAGTGTATATATATATATATATCTGAATCACTTTGCTGTACACCTGAAACTAACACTGTAAAACAACTACACTCAATAAAAAATTTAAAATAAAAAAACTCAAAATAACAAGAGCTAGGAATGCAAAGACTGGGCTAAAGAGCATTGTAAGCAGAGGCAATGCCTTTTTATGGGCTTGCTCATGCACCCAGAAATGTGCTTAGCATTCTTAAGATCTTAAATGCCATTAGGTCCACTCGTCACTGTGACAACTGTCAACCTAAATCAAGAGGTACATTGAGGCAAGCTTGAGTTACCAGAAAGCGGGTTTATTTGAGAACAGTGGAGAAATTGCCATTTAGGAAACACATGTTGTAGCACATTGCAGGCAAGGCTGCTGAGGGCTTGGGGTAGGCTGTATTTATGAGCAAGCAGTGCAAAGAGGGGAGGGTCCAGGCGGGGGCCAAGCCGTAATTGTTTTTGGCTTGAGGATGGAGAGAGATTCTTGGCAGATGTTCATTGGCCAAGAGATAAGTTTCAGTCTTCAGTAAAACAGGCTTTTATAGGAAATCATTCTCTAAGGTCTTTAGTTCCATTTCTCCAATGGTATATGCATATCCTCCAGTTCTGTTTTAGATTTAAATTCCTTCATACAACTAAATATATCCCCCATACATTTCCAAAGTTCCCTCTGGGGAAGTCTCCTTCCTCCCTCCTTGTTGAAAACCACCAGTCAAAAGCAATAGATCTCAAATGGGAATGAGCTTGACATGTGGCAGGAATAGAATAAAAGATCATGTGGCTGGAGTCCAAGGATGGCAAGAGATGATGCTGGAGAGGTAGACAGAGGCCTAGATCATGTGGCACTTTCTAAACTGGGGTGAAGGATTTAGAATTTATTGTTAGTTCTAAGGAGAGCCACTGAAAAGCATAGTAGAAGGAGAATTGGAGAGATGCAGAAATTTTTGATCTATGTTTTAGTAGCAGAATTTTCAGGTCTGTTGATGGGGTGTTGAGTGCATGGGAAGGAGATGAATCAAGGATTCCGCCTACTGTTTTCCGTTCTGTTTCCTTTACAGCAGCTATTGTAATTATTTCCTATACATTTTTCCCTTTGTGTATTTTTCCAATTAGATCCATGTCTACTTTTATTCTGGTGCTCAATGAAAGTGTGTTGAAAAAAATGACCGAGCAGAATATGGACCTCTCTTCTTACTGCATACATCCAGACCGACCTCTTTCTTTTCAGTGGCTGCGTGCATAGACCATCAGCACATCTTCAGCCATTTCTCTATGAAGAGACATTTAATTTGTTCCCTACGTTTTGATGTTTCAAAAAAAAATGCTACAGTGACTAAGTTGATATACAGGTCTGTGTATTTCTGCTGGTATTTCTCTAGGATAGAAAAGTAGAATTGAAAGATCTAGGCACAAGCTATATGTTATGACTTTCAATGGTTATCACCAAGTTGCTTTGTGAAAATTTGTACTAATTTACGCTCCTACCCACACCATGTGAAATTGCCTTCTCTCTATGCCATCAGCACTATTTATCATTTGTAAACTTTTTTACAACACCAGCAGGCAAAAAAAAAAAAAAAAAAAAAAAGTCTCTTTAATTTTCATTTTTAAATATTTTTGAAGTTGAAAGTCTTTTATTTTTAGCTTTATTTAGTGGGTTTTTTTTTTGTAGTTCTTCAGTGAATTACCTAATATAATTTACTCTTTTAAAAATTAAGCTGTTGTCTTTTCATTACTGGTTTATAGCAGCACTTTACATGGTATGAATGTAACTCTTTGTCTGTTACATGCATTACAAACGTTTCTTCCCATTGTGTCATCTGTCTGTTAACTTTTTCCACCCAGAAGTGTTTAATTATTAAAAGCAAATCTATTTTTCCTTTATAGCTTCTTGTCACACTTAGACTTCCCTCACCCTATGCTCATAGATATGTATTTCTCTGTTTTCTTCCAGTTTAAAACTTTCATTGTGCTTTAGCTCCATAATGTATTTAAAAATCTACTTTTGTACAGCCCGAGGTAGACAGTCAACACATTTTTCAAAATGAATAACTGATAACACAAGCAACACCATCTTTTAATTCCCCATTCATCTGAAAGGACAGCACCATCTTAGACTGTTTCCTCTTATGTTTGGGTTTGGTTCTGTTAAAAAAAAAAAAAAGAAAGAAAGAAAAAGAATAAAAAAAGAATCAACAGACCCAAGGTGGGGCCACTTGCCCTGAGAACAGTAAACCAAGACTTAACTGCAGTTTCCATTTCTCCCAGGAGTGGAATTTCTAGAAAATTTTCGTCAGCACGAGTGAGGTAACCTTGTCTGAAATTTTTTTTCCTTCTGCTAATAACCTCCTTATCCTGCTCCATTTCTAAAAAAGCTTTCTGTTCGGTACAGCCCCCCGGAACGCTCTTGTTTAGTAGATGGTATGCTGCCCCATTCTTGAATCGTTAAATAAGCTCATCAGAGCTTCAAATTCACTCATTTGAATTTTACTTTTTAACAGTTCTGGACTCTCTCTTCTGTCCCATTGGTCTCTTTGTCTGTTACTGGATTAGTCACTCTGTTTTAATAACTGTGTCTTTATGACTTTTTGTCATTACCAATTTTTGTATATTTACTCTTCATGTAGTTTATAATCAACTCCTCCCATGACTCTCGCCTCATCCACTTCCTTTCCAAATCCTATTGGACTTTTGATTGGAATTATATAAAATTTATTATAATTTAATTTAGAGGGAATTTGACTGCTTTACAGTATGAAGTCTACCCTTCGAGGAAAATATGATGTAGCTCAATATTTCTTATTATCAGATTATTTTATGTTTCTTCAGAAAACTTACAGCTTTCTTCTTTTTTTTTTAAATATATTTGACATATAACTTTGTGTAAATTTAAGGTGTACAATGTGTTAATTTGATACATTTGAATATTGTAATATGATTGCCACTGGAGTTTCAGTAGCCTAAATCCCAAAAGGCTCAGGTCACCAAGTTAAGGACAAATCTGATGGATTTAGAAGGGTAGCAGTCGGAGATAGTTTTCCTTACACCAGACTAGGTAACCCTTGTACCTCTGAGGGAGTGATTCACCCTGCTTGGAAGGCAGTGATGGGCACCGAGACACTAACGCTGACCTGCATTCCTGAGAGGACACCCTCCCCACGCCCTCCTTCAGGCCCAGTGTGGAGCTGGGAGGAACATGTGAGAAGAACCCCATATGAATCTGGGGGGTCAGAGAGCAGAGGGTAACTGTCCTTAAAATTGCAGTGGATCCAGGGGTGGTGACAGTCTTCTAGACGTTTCCCTCTACTCTGCAGACAGTGGGAGTAGTGGAGTAGAGAGAACCACGTGTAACAGTTAAGCAGAAAGACCTTGCAGCATTTCCTTTCACCTCAGAAGGCATGTGAAACAAGTAAATATGTTCTGGAGGCCCAAAAACAGTATGGAAGTGGACAAGGCAGAGAGAAAGACAGGCCCGAGGAGACCTTAGGGGCAGGGCAAGGAGAATGCAGCTGTGTGCTCTGTGGCCCAGCAACCACAAGCCAGGTGGGAATGATGGGGTCTGAGTGGATGCCAGAGGGCCTAAGATTGAGGGCCAGGTGTTTCTCCTTCCCTCCCCTTTGGTATGCTTTCCATCCTGAGACATTAAGTGTAATCAGGGGAAGGGTGGGGAAAGAAATCCTGAATTAACCAAGAAAACCCTGAATTAAGATTAAATCTCCTGCTACAATAAAATAAAAAATTAAGATGAGTGATAACAGAAGAAAATTGAGTTTGTTGAATTTGGGGGCTGAGATCTATATCATTATTATCAAACATGGGCTTAATTATGCATGCAATTATAGCCATCATTCCTTCATTTGGCCTTTTCTAGGTCCCAGGTGTGGGGTGCAGGGTCAGGTATAAATACGAATAAGACAGATTATTTGACCTCAAGGGTTGCATAGTAAAATGGGGGGAGAATGTTGAACCCGACTCTGTCCAAACCTTAGCACACTCTTACAGGTGTAGCGGGTAAGGTGGTCACGGCCCACATTTCCCCTCATGACCGAGGCATTTCCCAGCAGCTGAGAATGCTGGCCCCTGAGGGGTCAGAGCCAACAGAAATTGCTGTTAGCTGAAGGAAGCTGCGTTGTGCAAATGATACACCCTCCCTGTAGGCGCCTGCATCCAGTGACTGGCTGATGTGATGGTACAGCGTCTTTCCCACAATTTAAAGCAACTTTGAAGGGCCACCCTACTTCCAGAGCTTTCCATGGGATGGGTAGGCAGTTTAATTTCTCACTCTGGCTAGTCCTGCTTCTCTCACTCCCACAAGCGTGTTGTTCCGGAGAGCTAGCCCTGATCAACAGATCTTCTGCAGATCCCTCTTTTGGTGTCTATTCCCGGAGAACCCAACCTAAGGAAGCTGGTCTGAGGAGTCAGGCTACAAGATAGGATTTTAGAGTTGGACAGCCCACCAACCAGCTGGCAGTAAGGATCCCATCCCTAGTGTTCTGACAGCCCCCGGCTAGTGGTAAGTAGTGCAGTTGTTAAAAGTTTTGCTGGGAACTGGGATGGGATACAGGTGAAGGGAATGTCCTGGCAGGTGCAGTATCTCGCGAGCTTGAGAAGTTCAAGGGATATGAAATTATAGACAATGAACTTAGATGGCTGAGAGCTGTCAGTTAACTGAAAAAAGACAATAAGCAGCCTGATGGTGAGAAATGTTAGTAGTGCTGAGGTTAAGAACCCCTGATCTAATGGTTTCAACTATTGATGATCTTTGCTTGAGTCAGATAGTTCATTAGGTTTTATAGGTTCAATCATTTCTTCCACATTTATTAGATGGAATTCTGTCACAAAGAGCTTTTAATGATCATCTGGGTTTACTTGATTTCTGTAATATTTTCATTTTAGGATAAAAGAACAACCAGCTATGGAAAGAGACAGTAGGAATTGTCAGAAAATCATTACAGTTTTCACTACAGGCCTAAATTAAGTACAGATAAATTTAAAAATGTAGGAAGGAGAATCGATAAGATTTGATAAAGTTACTGAAGGTAGGCAAAAGTTAAGATGACTTCTTGGTTTTCTAACTGGGTGAATAATGGTGCCGGTCATTACTTAAAAGAAAACAAGGATCATGAGAGATTTGAAGTCATTGAGTTTGAGAAGTGTAGCAGATTAAATATCATCCAGCAAATATTCACTTCCTCTTTCTCAGCCTCTATCGGGAAACTACTCCTCTCTGAGCCTTTGATGGTGTGCTTGGGTGCCTGGCTGGCTTTGACCTATAGAAAGTGGATTAAAATGATAGTTGCTCTGTCAACATCTAAGCCATAAGAGGCACTGTGTGTTTCTGCTCAGGGAAGGAGCCTCCGATACTTAACCATGAAAAGAAAAAGCCCCTTCAGTCTGAGTCTGAGAAGGAAACACATATGGAGCAGATATGAGCCTAACCCAGATCTTGGAGCCGAGTTGCCTAGCCAAGCCCAGTCTAGATCAGCTGAACGGCAGTCAACCTGCAGATTCATGAGTGTGAGAATCAATGTTTCTTTATCATTGAATGTGTGGTAGTTTGTATGTGGCAATGCTGCCAGAGAATAGGTTCTTGTCTCAAGCAGGAAAGAATTCAAGAGCTAAGCACAGTAAAGTGAAAGTAAATTTATTTAGAAAGATACACACTCCATAGGCAGAATGTGGGCCATCTCAGAAGGCAAGAGAGAGAGGGACCAGGAGATGTGCAGCTTGGTAGTTTCATATGCTAATGAGTAGAAGGATTAGTCCAACTATTTTGGAGAAGGGGTGGAGATTTCCAGGAATTGGCCCCCCCCCAACCCACTTTTTGACCTTTTATGATCAGTCTAGGAACTGTTACGGTGCCTGTGGTTTTGCCATGAGGCTCAAGGTCTACTGAAAGTTGAATCTTCCACCATCTTGGTTCTAACCAGTTTGTCCTCAATTGCTGAGTCATTCTTTCAGCAGTTGTTCCCTGCCCTCCTTCCCTCTTGTCTAATAAACACATAGGAATAAACACATGAAAACACATAGTACAGATTTGGATATGCAGGTCTCAGAATTAGGAGAGGATTGCAAAGAAGACAAGAATAGAATAAGAGAAGGACCAAAGACAGAACCTTAGGGAATATTAATGTTCTGACCAGTATCATTTGGACATGCTCAGTTCTGAGTATTGACATTTTTTGGTTCCGCAATAATGTTAGCAACTTTAAGATACAAATAAGGGTATGTATTACTACAAGAATAATCTGTATATGCTACCCAATCACTTGGAGCTATAATACACACATAGACTCTGGATTACCTAGATAAGATAAAATATCAAACTTTAGTTTTTCTCTGAATAAGACATTTTATCCTTCAGGGTAGGTCTTAATATCTTAAAGGGAAATTGTTCTTACTTCTCTTGATTTTACATTCCAACTACTTTGCTTAGCTGGATTTTGCCTCCATAACAAAACATCTTTCCCAACTTCTAGGTCAATTTCCACTAGAAACCATTCTGTATGTCAATAGTCAGTTGAGAACATTTAATTTTTTTCCTTTAGGGCACTGAAAAGCCAATCTTATTCTGCAAAGATTCAAGCTTCCTGTTTTATTTCAGTGTTCTCTCTTTTCCTCCTCTCCCTCCTCCCCACTCATCCCCTCTCCTCTCCTCCCTTTCTCTTCTTATTGAACCCTCCCCCCAACTCTGCCATTCTGCTCCCTTTCGTAATGACTTTTTCTAATTCCTTGAGGTGCTAAGAGGATTAACAGCTGTTTTTATTCTTGTGTCCCAACTTCACAAGAACAAAGGTGTATTTTTTGTTTTGTTTGTTTGTTTGTATAGTAATAGAGTGTTCATCTTCCTCTTAAGCGCCACAGTTCCGTTAGCTGCCAGAATCACAGTAGCATCACTGACCACAAAAATGCTTTCATTCTAATGGAGCTCGGAGCCTCAGCTCTAAGTCTAAGTAAAGATAGACAAAGAATTGCATGTAAACCAAACCTCATGAAGTGGGTTGCGGACGCAGTCTCTCTCCCAGTCAGCCCCTCAGAGCAACTTCCTGTTCTCATGAGGAACAAACCAGAGTGAATAAGTTTATGGAGACAAGAAAGGAGAAAGATAGTGTTATTTCCTCTGCTGAGATTATGACTTGACACTCACCCACTTAGCTCAGACCTTTAACAGAAAGGGGGAAGTGCTGGTAGAGAGCTAGTTATGGGGGAAGAGGATGCACTGAATTTTAGAAATATTGAATTTCAGAATCTAGTGAGTTTTTGGAGTGCAGAAGCCTGTTCTGAAGTGCATGTAATTGGTTTGGCCTTAAGCAAGTTGAGTTTGAGGTTCAGGGAGACTTTCACGTGGAGGTGTCCAATCAGCAGGACTGACACACAGAAGAGATGTCAGGGTTAGAGTGACAGATTTGGGCATTGTTTGTATGTTTGAAGCTTTGACAGGTGATGGGAAGCTCATGGACTGCTGAAAGCAAGGGCTGAGGGTTGAGCCTTGGGTTATACCCAATTTGGTGAATCGAAGGAGGAAGTAAAACTAATGAAAAGGGAAAGATGAGCACATGCAGTAGGGAAACTGACAATGTAGCTGTGAGCATGCCAAGGCAGACAGAATTCTGAGAAGGCAGGCTTGGTTGTGTAACTGAGCAAGGGCTCAGTGTCCATGGTGCAGAAGACCAAACTGTGACAGTGGCTGTTTGCAGCAAAGTAAGGATTTAGTTGAAGGGCACCCAGCAAGGGAGTGGGTGACAAGTCTCAGAATCACTCCACATTAGTCTTTGAGTTAGGGATGTTTTAAAGGAGAAGAACAAAGAAACTGGGGTTAATCATCATCTTGTGACATTTCTGTGACATTTCTTAATCATGGTTTTAGGAGTCAGGATGTCTCCAGTTTATGATTCTCTGGCCAGGTGGTCCATGGCTTGGGGTTGTGAGGGAGGTCTGTGAGCTAATCTTGCCCTGAAGAAGCAACTTGAATTTGTACATTAATGCTGATGCCTAAAACAGCAATTTTAGTCCATTAACGATGTTAGGGACAACAGAAACCTTAGGCCTCTGACTCTGGTTGACTGTGCTGAGCTAACACAGCATTGAGGTCAGAGGAGATAAGAAAGGAAATCAAGTTTTGGATAGACAGCTTAATCAAAAACTCAGTAGGGGACTTGGTTTTAGGGGGACTCGATTTCAGTTGGATCTATCATGAAAGAGAAACCAGGAGCACAAAGGTTGAGCAAAAGCCATTTGATTTGGTGCTCAGGAGCCACTGAGGACAATTGAGAAGAAAGTTTCAGTGGAATGGTGTGGACTGGAAGAGAGTGCCTGCAATTAGGGAGGTCTTCACTGGTGAGGAAAGGGAGGAGGAGAAGACAGACAACCTTTCAAAAAATGTAGGCAGGAAATGAAGAAGAAAAAGAATTCCAAGATTAAAGTCAGAGTTACTTGCCCTGGTGAAAGAAAGTCCAGGGCTCCTCCCTGCCCTGGCCCTGGGATGCTTTGGATTTTATGATATTTGTGATGTTTATCACCTTTTTAAAAAATGTGCAGTTATGATTTCTGTCCTCATTCTAAAGAAATGCTTGCCTTGGTACCTATTTTATACTTTAATTTTGTATATTGTATGATATATAAGCTTCTGGTTGCCCAAACCTGGATCTTCTCCAGCAAGGATTGATGTTCATGTAACAGATTCATCAATGAGGGAATTTCTTCTCTCCCATCTCCTTGCGTCCAAGAACAGCTCTGGTAGAGATGAGTTCTGATTCTCCCAGGGAACATGTTAGTGTGGCAGTCGTGACGGAGCAGCTACAGCAGTGAACTTGCCCTGAATGTTGAAAGGGTACTTCATTGTGGCTCCTCTCATGCTGGCCTTTTTTCTTTTCCTTTAACCGCCCATGGACACGAGCTGGTTGATCAGATTAGCTGCTATTACTTTGGAAGAGGCCTTAGAGGGTGGGACTGGATGACTCTGAGTTTCTTTGTCAACTTGAGGTTCTGTGTTTTGTTTCGAAGAATAGGACTCCAGGGGTAAGGGAGGCAGAGCTGGAAGATTCCATTAGTGTTTGTGAGCAGGCTGGGAGGGAATGATGCTGGGGAGGAGGTGAGCAGCTCTGAGGCAGGACGAGGGAGGGGCTAGCATAGGAGGCTTTGTCCAGGTGAGGGGTCTGGGGTGGGCATGGCTGGGATTTCTGGGCTTGGCCAGAGACACAGACTGATAGGACCAGGGAAGAGTTGAAGCTATACCTAGGAGGAGACACGGGAGAGAAAGCAGTGCCGAAAGGTGAGGGCGATGTCAAGGATGAGTGTGGCCCCTCAGAGACGCGTCCGGGGCAGCCTGCTCACAGGAAGCTTGTTTGATCACTGACTCATTGTGCGGCCTGCTCTTCCTGTGTTTCAGTTTCCCCATCTGTAAGATGAGAAGCACCGCCAGGGCCCTGGGAGGAAAAACTAAGACAAACAGACCAAGATGCTGGCGGCAGATATGTTCTCTGTGGTTTCTATGGTAATAATTCTGGGCTGAAGGTAAAAAAAAAAAAAACAAAAACCTGTTAAGTGAGTAAAGTCCATCCATTTATTAGTAAAATGCATTTCAAATTGAGATTTTTCTTTTGCAGGGGATTGTCACTAAAAGAGAGAATTTTCCTCAAGAAAACCCCCAGTCTAGCAGTCTCTGGTTTGTCATTGAAATGCAGAAGCTGAACTGGGCACACATTTTTTGCAGTAAAGAAAGAAATGGCAGACAAATGTTAGCTCTTTCATTCAGGATAACATCTGTGGAATACTGACCACGTGCCAAGGTGCCAGCATTTTAATAGGTGGCAAGACTACAAAGATGGAAAGGGTAGATTTAGCCTTAAACAAGTGTAGAAGGGAAAGCCACTAATCACAACCACACGAGACAGAGGCAGAAGGAGCCTGGAACGCAGGGGAAAAGATGTCTGCACGAGGTCCACGAAGGGGCCGACAGGTGAGCTGGTTCCTGGCGGTGCTCAATGAAGAGGTGCCGCTAGCAAAATGCAGAGTGGGAGGACATGGAAGGAGAATGTCTCCACTTTGGCATTAAGTCTTAAGTCAGACCATTAGAATGTCAGTTCCTTAGAAGCTGACACCATGTTTGATTCATCTTTGTCTGTCCTGGGGACTTTTCCCAGAACTCTGCCCCCAGTGGAACCCCAACAGACCTCTGTGTTTAATTCACTCCCTTGTCTAGAAGGATTCAGTAGCTTTCCACTGATGATGAATAAATTCCGGACCCCTCTTCTGGACTCTGAAGCCCTGTATAATCTCTATTAATCGTGAACTGCTTTGCCCTTCCCCGGCTCGAATCTGTGACTCATCACGCGACTGGCTGTTTCTCATCCTCAGGTTTCCACGTAAACGTTCTCTCCTCGGAGCCGTCTTGCTTCATCAGCTAGTCTGAGCAGGCTCCTCATACTCCATCCTGATTTTCCCAATTATTGTACCCTATTCCTAAAATATCTATTGAATAAATTAAATGTTGATTGGAATGATAATAGTAATAATAAAAACTAAAATTTACTGGGTGCTTAGAATATGCTTGGCATTACGCTTCCTTCTTTTTTTCTTTTTTCTCTCCATTATTTTTGTCTGCGTGATGAGAACACTTTAGATCTCTTATACTGAGTGTACAATATATTATTAAGTATCATTACCGTGCTGTACGTTAGCTCTCTAGAAATCATTCACCTTACAACTGAAAGTTTGTATGTCTGTTGTATGCTTATTTGTTTAGGCACATTAATTCCTCTAGTCCTCATAATAAATGCATGAGGTTAAGTACTCTTATTATTGCTACTTTATAGAAGAGGAAACTGAAACTTAAGAGAAGCCAAGCAAATTGGCCAGGAAACACAACTAGTGTTATAGTGACAGCTTAGAAATGAGGATGTCTGGCCTTAGAGCAGATACTCAAACATACTTAAGACTTTTAAATACTGCCTCTTGAATCTGTTTGAATGCACGAAGTGTTAGCAAACAATCATCATGTATTTATTTCAGATCAGCCCTGTGTTCTGTGAATTTTTAAATGACCAAGAAACTTCTCCTACAATTCCTATTGGCATCCATGGCATCAAAAAATATTCCCTATTTATTATTAATAGTAAGAGGGAAAATGAACTGAACTCTCTCCTTTCTGCCTACTCTCAAATTTCTGTTGGTCACCATTCATGTGATACCAGTGGGCTTGTAGTCGGTGGAGAGCCCCAAGGTGGTGCATCTCAAACAGTTCTGCGCATGAGAATTACCAGGGGATCTTATTAAAATGCAGTTTCTGGTTCATAGGGCTGGGATGGGGCCCAGGATTCTGCATTTCTAACAAGCTCCCAAGTGAGCTGATGCTGTTAGGGGACCACACTACGAGCCACATGTTCTAAGGGGTGAATGTCATGTGGAACACCTGGGTGTTTGCTCCTGTCCCCAACAGGGGAAATAAGTTCTAGTAACTGGCATCTGGGCATAGAACTTGGTATGGATTGAGGATTAGGGTATGTAATTACACTAGAATTTAATCTCCAGGAGATCAGGGTCCTTTCCTGCCCTTTTTACCAACATGATCCCAGTTCCTGGCACAGAGTTAGGGTTCAATGATTATTGAAGGAAGGGAGTTTGTCCTGGCTTGGGAGAGTACATAAGAATTCATAGCCTCATTCTTCCATTTCTTCTCAGTTCTGGGGTAAGTGAGTGGAATCCATATTTCAGGAAAGTGATCATTCTTTCTGCAGCAGTTACCCACATGAAGGGAGCAACAGGTGACCATGTGGCAGAAGGAGGGAGAAAATGAAATCCCATGACTTGAACTTCTACTTTGATGAATAGTCAAGTCCCTGTTGGATCTGGCTTTTCTCATTTAGGGCCGTACACAGTAGATAGATCCCTGTCGCTCTGGAACTGAGGGGGCTCTTGAACACATTGGTTCATTCATTCAGAGGCATCATTCCAGGGAATTATGATACATTAGGGAACAAAGAAGGCCTCTATCTCACAGAGCTTTTATTGCAGCTGGTGGAGACAAATAATACATTAAATAAGTATATTATATGTTATAAGGTTATAAGGGCTAAGGAAGATTGAGATGTAAAGCAAGGTAGGGAAGATATTGGGGTATGAGGCAGAAGCAGGTTATAATACTAAACAGGGCAGGCAGAGTACATCTCTTTGAAAAAGTGACCTTTGGGTAGAGACTTGACGGGAGTAAGGGAGTACACCAGGCAGATTTTGGGGGTGTGCATGTTGCCAGGTAGAGGCGACAGCTGGTGTAAAGGCCCTGAGGCAGTAGAGTGGACGGAATATTCCAGGGACAGCAAGGAGGTCAGTGTGTCTAGAGTGAAGTAAAGGATGAAGAGAGTCATAGGCAATGAGGTCAGAGAGGTAAGGAGGAGGTGAATTATTCAGGTAGGTCCTCATGGGACTCTGTAAGCACTCTGGCTTTCACTATGAGTGAAATGGTCCTGTAGAGCTTTGATCATAGGAGTGATCTGACCTGCTTGGTGTTTTAAAAGTATCTCTCTGGTGTCGGTGTTGTGAATGGATTATGGATGAGCAAGGGACAAAGCAGAGAGACCAGTAGAGCTATGGCAATAATCCTTGTGACTTGGTGAGAAGTAGTCAGATCCTAGGCATATTTTGATGGTAGAGGTAACAGGATTTCCAGACTGGGAGGGTGTGGGTTGTGAGAGAATGAGAAGGATCAGAATATGCTTCCAAAGTTTCTGACCTGAACAATGAGAGGGCTGGAGGTAACAATTAACTAAGGTGGAGACATCTGAGGGTAAAGATCAGGCATTCAGGTCTGAGAGAGATGAGGCAGAGTTCTGTTTCTGTGGGATTTCCAAGTGAAAAAATGAAGTAGGCAGTTGTGGATGTGCAATTCTAAAGTTCAGGAGAGAGGTCTGGGCTGGGTACCAAAAGGGGGAAGTCCTGGCATTTAGGAGATATTTAAAGTTATGACACTGGAGGAGTGATGGTTGACAGAGGACAGAGGACCAAGGACTCAATCTTGGGGTTGATACTGCAGCACTAAGAGGTTGAGAAGAAGAGAAGGAGACAGTGGAAGAGCTGGAGAAGGAGTGACCCATGATGTAGGAGGAAAAAAGAATGGGAGGGGTCCTAGAAACCAGGTGAGGAGAATGTATTTAGGAGTGAGGAGTGATCTCCTACATCAAATGCTTCTGATAGGTTAAGTAGGATGACAGCTGCGAATTGCTGAGAATTGATCAAGAGAGCCAGCAAAGTCAGGGTCATTGGCGACCTTGGTGAGAGCAGGTTTGGTAGAGTCATGAGGACAAATGTCTAATTGGAGTTTAAGAAAGAATAAGAAGAAAAATTAGAGACAGCATACAGAGACTCACTTGAGGACTTACGTAGTAAACTATAGCATATTATCAAAATATTCAATCATGTAAGAAAATTGAGAGAAATGGAAAAGAAATTAATGCTATGGTGCAAGAGGAAGAGTAAAGAGGAGTGCAGAAATTAATGAAATTTACTTATTAGCAGAAAAATAATAGGCATCCAAGGTGATATTTGCATCACTTTACTGAGCTTTCAGTTTGTAAATCCAAGCACCAAAACAAAATTTCCCACTCACACTTCTCCACATCTTTGCACAACTCAAAGGAGTGTGAAAGCACCTTTAAATGTTTGCACTTGATCAAGAATGACAAAAATGGTACGTGATGGATGTCATCTTTTTTTCTTGTAAATGAAATAACTATATGACAAGACATGACCAATCCAAGATGGCTGTTTCTGATTGGTGGAGGGGAGCCCCCCAACTCAGCCCCTTTCCTTAAACTGTCTTCATTATTCAGGACCATGTCACCTTGTTCTTTCCCAAATTTATTTGGAACCCATGGTCAACTAGTCACCTTTTACAAATATGGGATTCTAACTGGATTGAACCACAGCTTCCTTTACGTCTGCATTCTAGATGGTTTGTTCTTTGTAATGGAGAAAAAGAACAGAAAAGGAATCCACTCATTCAACAATTTGGAATAGAAGCATGGATGAGTAAAGGTTGGGGGAGTTTAAGATTAACTTCTTGTTGTCACTGTGACCTTAAGAAAATCACCTCATTCCATGTTTTATTTGTAAAAGGAGATGACTGGATTTGATCATCTCTAAAGATCCTACTCATGGTAACATTTACTTCTAAATATCACCAAAGGCCCTTATTAGAACAATCAGCACTGCTCTACCAGCTGAGCCTTTCAGTTCCTAAGTAGTTTACAGCCAAGTTGGTAAGACAGAATTCACATATAAAAGGTTAGAAGACCATAAAAGGGTCAGAACCAAGGTAGCCATAGGCCTGCTAAGTGCCAAGTAAAAGTTTTAGATCAGCTCTGCTCTGAATTGCAGGAGGGGGAAATTATGGGATGAAGTGGTAAAAGCCATTTCTAGAGAAGGTGAGAGTCAAGAGCTGGACTCACTCACATCCCTTGAAAGATGGACAGGAGTGAACCGGGCAGAGAGACGTAGTAACAGTAACGTTCTTGGTGTGTGCAAGGACTGATAGGCCAATCCCTCTCTCACCATGGCTGAGCAGATGTTTCATGGATAGGGAAAGGTTAGGACACAGGTTAACTGATGGGGCTCATAAACCTTTGTAAGGTCTCATTTTAGTCAACAGTTGTGATATTCCCCCTCAATAAACTCTTAATTTTGAGTCACTAAGAAGAAACAAAACTAAGAAATTATTCTTCCATTCAGAGCCAACCGCCCCCACCTCTCCCTGATGCAGAGTCAGGACACTCCCAGAGATGGACAGAGAAGATGAGTGTGTCTGGGAGACAGGATCAGAGCCTGCTGTCTGTCTGGACTCTTGAAAGCACACTCCTTGGTCATGAGCTGGGTCTTACTGCCTTCCTGGTGTGTACAGGGAAGGAATTTTTGTAAGTCAGATGTATAAATGCCCCTATTAAATAAGATGTCCATGGTGCAAGCAATCTATGCACCTTGCCTCCACTTCTGTAATGTGTATACCTTGTATAAGAAGAAGGAACCCAAGAGGAACACGCTGGCTCACCCAGCTCAGAGCTGCCCAGGCGAGTCACAGGCAAAAGGCTTGTTCCCTGGGAGAGTCTGAGGAATAAGCATGGGTGTGTGTGGGAGGCGAACATGGGCACGATGTCCAGGAAAAAAAAATGCAAAGAGAGGACCTTGGCTTTGTCCCCTTCCACTGCCACTTTCTCAACCCCATACCCTGCCCCCTTCCAAGTCTACTTTCAGTGTCCCTCCAGGACTTCACTTCAGGAAACCAGCCTCTGCTCATCTAACGGAGGATGAGCTGATTGTCAAAACCAATCCCCCAGTTCCTGCCTGCTCATTCTCCTGCTAGCATACCTGTCTGCAGCCTCACTCTGAAATACCAAATGCCTTTTCCTACCAGAACAAAAGAAAAATGCTTTTGTGTGAGCCCCATCCTGTGAAAATGCGTTTCCTGGCAGTGTGCTGCTGTTGAGTCTCAAGATAGGCTTTGGTTGAGGTTCCAAAATCTTTTTTATAATGAACAAGGGCTGTAAGTGGATAGCCTTAGACCAGAGTTGATTTTGGTAACTTCTGTCAAGCCCTCAATAGACATTTAAGGGGATGGATGATTTAAGGGGATAGGGGATAAATGATTATAATCTCTACAGCTCTGGTGCTGTTTTACCATAATTATAAGAGATTATACAAAAAAAGGAAAATAGTATTATTGGGGAAATCAATCAAATAGTCAGATAGCCTTTTCTGTCTTGTGGTGCTATGCTTACAGCTATTGGACAAAAGCAGAGGTTTTGATGTTTGCTTGTTTTCCGTTTGATAGATTTCTACTCTCGCGAAGGCAACTACTCATCATGTGTACTCATCCACTTCAAAAGGAAAAAAAAGGAAGAAAGAAAAAAAACCCAGAACCTCCCTCTCTCCCTACCCTCCACCACATAAAAAATCCAATTAGATTCCAAATAAGATGCACAGTAAATAAAGGACACCTCCTTTGGATGACTTGATTCATCCAAAGAGGAAGTTTATGATACTTTAACATGGGTGATGGTTGTTTTCAATCTTTTCTTTCTCAAGGGAAACACAACTCATTTGCACACACCTGTACCTCGTGTGGACATGAGGTCCTTTTTCACCTGCTGTGTGGGCTGGTCTCTTGAACTCCAGTAATCCATTCATTGCCCTGCTATTGAAATCTTCTTTTAAAATCACACACCTACTTGTGCTACTCACTCCTTTGCTATGGCTTGTCACTGACTTAGAGTTTAGTCCAAATTCTTAACAGGGCTTACCTACTGCTCTGGCCTCCAGCTACCTATGCAGCTACACTGACTATTACCCTCCAGCCCCAGCTGAACTTCCCAGGCTCTCTGCTCGTGTACCTGATGGTTGTCAGTTCCTCAAATACGGCAGATGATAGTCTCTTGCTGCCTCCAAGCCGTCCCTTCATCCGGAGACTGCCAACCATTACTCCCTTCCCGTCAGCCTCACACACATACACTCTTGGCTTAAATAACTCCCATTTGCTATTCGGGACTCAGCTCATACATCACTTTCTTTAGGAAGGCCTTCTCTGAGTCCTCACACTCTGTCAGAGCCCCTAGTTTTTAATTCGTAGCGTCCCCAGTATTTGCACACTAGAATTTTCTGAATCATTCCCGTTTGTGCATTTAGCGCGTGTCTTCCCCACTGGACCATATACTCCATAAGGGGGAGTTCTGTTTCTTTTCACCACTGTGGGCTGGGGTTGTAGCTGGCACATAGGAGGCACCAAAAAAACTATTTTCTGCTTAATGCTGCCTCCCTGTTTCAGGATGTTTTGCCAGCAAGTAGCAGCCTTCTCAGACTCAAATGTACCTTTAAAATAAGGTTTGTAATTCTTTCACATAAAGTTCAGGGTTGGGGTAAACTTCAGGGTTTGTATTGATTTAGCAGCCCAAGTGTGTCCCACAGGATCCCTCCACTCCTACCACGCTGGGCTTCTTTTTGGGTAACATGGGTGTTGGAGATGCCCCAGAGTCTGCCTTGCTGTTCAACCAGGCTGAGAAGGAAAAGACCACAGCCATGGACACTTTACAGGGAAACCAGGCTTATGACCTCCAGAGCTGAAACTGCCCCAAATGTTGGCCTTGGTGCTCCCTGCCCTCCATACCACTAATTCAGCAATGGTTACAAAGACCCCCAAGATTCCATAAAAATGATCACTTAGGTGGTGTTCTGTATCTTTTAAATAAAGTGTTGACCATCACTTTCTCAATTCAATGAGAACTTCCCTGGCCTCCTTTAAAAAAAACCGAACAAACCCAAAACAAACAAACAAAAAAACCCCAAACTCATACATACAGAGAACAGGTTGGTGGTTGTAAAGTAAACGTTATAAAATAAATGTCATGGAGATCACTTCACAATATACAAAATTATCAAATCACTATGTTGTATACCTGCAATAAATATGTTATATGTCAATTATACCCCAATAAAAATTAAATAAAATTTTAATAAGAGAAAGAAAATCAGTGTGATAGCAAAACCGCCCCTCAGGCTGCTCCCATTCCTAACTTCCCAAGGATTTAAATTGAAGCGCTTCTGAGTAACCCTTCTTTTCAAGGAGCGCTAGAAATTGGCTGTTAGTTTGGAAACGGGCCCTTACACGTTGGAAAAGGAGAGACCAAGGGGAGAGGCGCACCCCTCGAGGCTGGTGAGCGGCAGGTTTAATGAATCAGGGAAATCCGGGGGCTCGTGTTTTGGGCGCTGCACCACGAGCAACTCGCCGCACCTGCCTGCTAGGGGCGGCACAATTTATATAGAGGCCTTAACGAGGCTCAGTCACGTATCCAGACCAGATGGTCTTGATAACACCTTGCTCTCTCAAGGTTGCCTCCTTCAAAGCAGTCCCAGCTGTGGGAACTGTGGGCGGGCATCCTTTCCAAGGACGCGAGAAGGCGCGTGAGGAGCCTCCAGTTCCCCGGATGCAGCTTCCGGGACGCGGGTGGTCCCGTCCGCCGCTTGAGGAGCCTCCAGTTCCCCTGGATGCAGGGCCCGCGACGCCGGTGGTCCCGTCCGCTCTGCGCCCTCCTCCAGCACCGGCTGCCTCTCCTCTTCTAAAATAGGTAAGGAGGCTTCCAGGATGTTCGGCCGCTCCCAAAACTTTAAAGATACGCTCTTGTTTTCGTTTGAGAATCCTGTGGAGATGCTTAGGTTCAAAATGGAAGCAAGCAGTATTTACTTTTTTGTTTGTTTCTTCCGCCTTTAGGTAAATTCAGAAAGCTTTGGATTTAAGCACACTGAGTTTTAAACCTCATGTTTTAATTTAGAAGTGCTTTAATGCTGTTCCCAGAGTCTTTTGGAGCCAGTAATTAACGTTCAGGTTCTTTACTTTGGCAAAACACTAAAATTAAAAACAAAAATTACACATGAGGAGAGAGAGAGTGAGGGAGCGGGACGAAGAGACTACCCGGCCCAACAGTTGGTAAGTCAGGAGTTGGCTTTTGGGGTAAAAGAGTGGCGAGTACTGGGTCTGGGGCTTATTTGCTGTTGAATGGTTTACTCTTGGACAGTTAGGTACTCAAGTAAACGAAGATCCTTGGCTGGTAGCTTCGGGGGTTGGGGATGGGGAAAAAGCATTCCTGGCTAGAAGCGTGGGAATCAAGTTCCATGTATGTCTGTAATTAGAGCTCATTCTCCCTGAGGTGTCTTGTTTTCCAGCTTATGACTTGGTTAGACTGCACCATTCTTTTTACCTGTGTTTATTTTGTTGTTCTTAAAACAGCCGAGTGCTTTTAAGATACTGGGGAAATCTGTTTCTTCTCAAGTAAAGATTTTCTGTCCGAGTGGGAGGAGGAGGCGGAGGTCACCTCGGGTATCCCCTGTTCTGCCGCTTTCTGAGTGAGAAGATACCTGTTTCGGCTGACGGGCCGAAAACAAACTACACAGCTGGAGCTTTTTCTTTTGATCTCTCCCATTATGTAGTATTTCCCCACCTCACATTTGCTGAGCATCGATTTCCACTGCAGATAGGTGAGCATATCACTCTTTCCCTCTATTTGTCAACTTTTACTTTTTGTTTAATCAGGCAACCCCATGGGGGTGGAATCGTAGTCATTGTTCCAAGCAGTGCATGTTTGCAGAGAGTCCTTGGTTAATAAAATAATTGTGCCTCCGGCGTTCCCTAGCTGCATACGTGATGAGTATTTTCCATGTTAGTTTTGCAGGCTGAGCTGATGCCTCTTTTATGAAGTTGGAAGACGGGGTGTGGGGGAGGATGAGAAAATTGCTTTTTGCTTTTCTGCTAACCTAGCCTTTTTTAGAAAAAGGTAACTGCAGAGTGCCTGAGAGAGTAACCTGGCTTTGAAGTCTGTACCTCTCCCCATTGTTTTAGGGTTGACCCAGCAGGTGGGACTGGTTGTTGGGGGTAACTTCTTCCTTTATACTTGCTTTTTAAATGTCCCTCCTGAAGCTGCAACCTTCACAGGTGAGGCTGCATTTTGTTAACAGTCAAGCCCCATCCTGTAGTCAAGAGTACTTGAGTACTTTTCAGGCTGAAGAATAAATGAAATGATCAGAAAGAGGCAAGCCCATTTCATTTAGTAGAGAGTTATCCTTCTTTTACACTTGCCACTCAAGCCCTCAAGATTGATAGGATAGAGTAAAATTGCTTTATTCAGTTGAAAAACAACTTATTCTGGGAGAGGTTAATAGCTTTTAAGAGAGAAATTGGTTTATATAGTTCATTTGCTCCTTCATTTTCACTCCAGCTACCAGAGTGATCTTTTAAAAGCATGAATTAAAGCCCATCATTCCCCTGTGTTAAATCTTTCAGTAACTTTCCATTACTCTTAAGTTAGAATCCAGACTCTTGACCGTGACCTTCCCGATGCATATCACCTGGCCCCTGCCCACCTCCCCAGCCTCATCTCATGTTAGCTTCCCCATCACCCACTATGCCCCAGCCACACTGGCCTCTTCGGTTCCTGGAACCACCACACTCCCTCACCTCAGGGCCTTTGCACACATCATTTCTTCTTGAAATGCTTCTCTTATGGGTTCTTTACACAGCTGTGTCTTTTTACCCTCTGGCTCTTAGGCCTCTCCTCAGAAACGCCTTCCACAACCACACTAGTAAGATCCTGCTACTATTTTCTATGACAGCATTTTGTTGAATTACTTCATGCACTTATAAGTTTGCTTATCTGCTTTTGTATTGTCAATCTCTATCGTACCACAAGGGCTATGCCTGTTCTTTTTTCTTTTCTCTCTCTCTTTCTCTTTTGATGATCTAGGAGAAATCATTCTGGATAGATTAAAGTTATGGTATTATTTACATAAAATAATGAGGAAAGATTTTAAATGTTCAATATGATGAATTTTGACAATTAGGTTTGCTCATATAACCATCGCTTATAATAAGAAACAGTATTTTTTCATTATCCATGAACGTTCTCTCATGCTTCTCTCTTGTCTGTCACCAGAGACAACCATCTTCTGATTTGTTGTTACACTTCAGTTTTGTCTATTCTTGGCTTTCTTTCAACATAATGCCTATGAGATTCATATTGTTGCAGATACCAGTTCACTCATTTTTATTGCTGCCTACTATTCCAGTGTATGAATATACTAAAAAATTGTTTCTCCATTCTCTTGTTGATGACATTTGGGTCATTTCCAGTTTTTGGAATAAGGAACATTGTTGTACAAGTATTTTTCTGTTCATACATATTCATTTCTCTTCGGCAAGTACCTAGAAGTAGAATTAACTGAGTTACAATGTAGCTGGATATTTAACCTTCTAAAAAAAAATGACCAAAAAGTTGTCCATGTTTGTTTATCTTTTTGCATATATATTTTTTTATTGAAGTATAGTCACTTTACAATGCTGTGTTAATTCCTGGTGTACAGCATAATGCTTCAGTCATGTATGAACATACATTTATTTGTTTTCATATTTTTCACCATAAGTTACTACAAGATATTGAATATAGTTCCCTGTGCTATACAGTATGAGCTTGTTATCTATTTTATATATTAGTATCTGTAAATCTTGATATGTTTGTTTTATTTACTAAAATATACCTGATTTCTAATTCAGGGCCTGACGTAGTAATTATTTATAATCTCTTCATTGAATAGTTTTGGTGTTCAACTCCTTTCAGTATTCTGACTGCCTGAGAGGCATCTGTCATTTACTCAAGGGCGGCACTTTTATTGAGAAATTATGACTCCAAAGTAAAACTCAAATCATTACGAACAACAGACTTTGGCAAGGACAGTTTTGAAATTAAGCCTCAGCCTTAACGTTTTGGTTTGTTTTGCTTTCTTTTTTTCCCTCATTTTTTTTCAATTTACCACTACTCCCTAAGCAGAAAATTACTCCTTCCCTTTGCTACCATAAGTCGAGAGCCCTTGTGTGATTTGTGGTTACAGCTTTTCCTCCCAGGAGGTCAGAGGACTTGCTGAGGAGTAACGTGGTCATTTAGCACCTAATGGGAAACTGCTGGGTAAAATATGTCTAGGGGCTTCTCAGAGGGTCAGGGGCAGAACTGAAGTCAAACCGCTCAGTTTGCCTTGTTCTTCATCGGGAACTCACTGAGAAAACTCATGACTTCCTCTCAGTAGCAGTGAGTCAGGCCAAAGTCAACATTTAGTGGGAGGAGACAGTGGTCTCTTCATTTGGAGTGACGTCTCAAAGAGTCTCTATTCCTGATTTGAAGTGACCCACATGGGTTCACACTTCTCCCTCAGAACCTTGATTCCTTTGATTTTTCTGGAAGCCTTAGGGAAGCCTTGGGGAGTTTCTGGGAGGTTCCAATCACTAGGTGAGTGAACCTGAGCTGTGGGGGATGGGAGTGAGGCTGGGAGAGGGAGGGATAATGTGATGGGTGGGTGGCAATTACATTGATTTAAAAAATCAGATGCTGGTTTCGTGAGTAACTCCTTATGAGGCAAAGTCCTTCTGCAGTTTGTGAATATTTGCATAACTGCTCATTAATGCTTGGGAGAACTGAATCACTGGACTGTCATGGGGCAGTTTATTTCTATTAAGACTGGTGGAATCTTTTGGGGGGGCATGGCCTGCCTGAACCCCCATAACATAACAACTTCTAGCATCTGGTACGGAAGCGCCTTTGTTTCTGTCAGTTGAGGGGATGGAGAGCTCGTGAACACTGATGACTCAGAAGGCATCTAGAACTTAAACGGGGGAAATGAAGACCCTAACAAAGACCTTCCTTCCCCCAGGATAGGAGAGAGCTAGGACCATATCTAGATGGAAGGGCTTATGATATTTCTCCAAAGCTATTTAGAAAATTTGTTCATAATTCTCACATTTTCTACTTTAAAAATTATGTTTTATGTCAACTTATAATTAAAAACTATAGCACAGCCTGGCTAAAACAGTCTCACAGAAACTATTTGAAGGGAAGGGAGACAATTTTACATCAAAATAAGGATAATATTGTCAGTAAAATCAGACACCAAATTTAGCAGCGATCTTCCTGGCAGTCTTACAAAACAATAACAACTAAAAAACCAGAGACAGACTTCTTGTTATTTGATAAATGAAATCATAAAAATCCATTTAGAATTTTTTTTTTTTGGCATTGAATTTCTAAGAGAAATTAACTTAGTGGGTTTCATTATAAAGGGTACTAAATAAAGACATGGGTGTGTCTGCAGAGATGTCCTATGAGTAAATGTCTCTTACACTCATGAGCCTTCAGAGTCCAAGGACATAATATTAAGTTGTGCTCACTGAAGGAATTCACATGGAGACCTAAGCTAATATGTTTTATTTAAAGATAGTTCAACACAGAAGTAGAATGTTGAGAATTTATTGCTGGAGTTCTTAGCCTTCTTATGCTGTGGACCTCTTTTTATCATACTGTTTTATATACATGAAACAAACAGGATTATAACTAAATAAATTATGTTGAAGTACAGATATTGATACACTTGAAAATTCTGATATATTAATATATATTCACATTAACGAGAGATCAGCTGGTCTACAAAATACTGTAGTTTAATACAGTGATGAATGTCAACACTGCTTCAACATATTTGTAACTGAAATGTGATAAGAAAAAATCTGATTTCTATTAATAGACACAGATACTGCTAATATTACTGTGGTTTATTTCCTGCATTCATAAGAGATATGTTAAATACCAGTTCAAAGTTAATGAAGATCAGGATGCATTTTTCCCATCCAAGTTCATGAATCCCCTGTAATCTATGTATGGGCTCCTTGGGATTAAAGGTTAAGGACCAGTAATTTAGAGGAATTGAAAATAGGTAAAGTAACTCACCTTCCTTTGTTTTTGTCAAGAGTTTAATGTCAGTCCAAGATTGAGTAACTTAAGTAAAGACATTCTTTGTGAATGAAGGGAGATCCATCAGCTTTAGATAATGAGAAACAAAGTCAATATTTCATTATGAAAATATTTTTCAGTCTTATATTTGATTTTTTATTTTGATTTCTTGATTTTTAATTATTTCTTGAACAATTCTTTTTAACAACAATGAAAACTGTTGGACTTAATTTTATCCCATGACCTGGCCAGAAATATATACAGATGTTAGAATACATGAAAGAATCAGTGAACAAATTTGTTCTTTATTTTTGTTCTTTAGCTTCAGTTCTTTCAGTAAACCTTTCTCCAAGCTGCTAACAAGTAGTAAAATATCGGATGAAATTTCCTTTCCTTTTACCTCCCAATGCTCTGGCTGTGGAGATTCCAAAGCTTTTAGCAATGGAAAGAGAAAGGAGAAGTCATGGATCTGAAAGATAAGGAAGTTGTATTGTCAGTACCCGATTCATGGAGAATTTGTGAAATTATGCAGGACACCAACAGATGACAGTCTTGTGCTCAGGAAGTCAAGACAAGTGAGGCCTTTTCTTCGGCTGCCCGTTTCTCTTCACCCTTTCTTTTGCTTTTCCATGGCTCACAGCTGAGAATGCAAAGACAGGGGAAGGAAACAGTGGAAAAGGAGAAAGTGGGAAGGGTGTTGAGAAGTAGAATAGTGAGAAGAGGAGCGAGAGGAGAAGGAAAGGAGAGTAATCCTCACTTGTGCTGAACGTTTACTATTGACCCATCGTTCATGGATCACTTGGAGCTGTTTTGTGTGTATCTGTGGGGTGGTGGGTTTCTAGAATGGGTTATCCTACAGTGTAGACCAAGGACCACTGAGGATATTTGTTTCAAGTGCAGTTTTCTGGACCTCTCTTCCAACCCCCTCAGTCAAAATCCCTGTGGGACCCAGGACTGTGCATTTTAACCAGCTTTCCAAGTGGTTCCGGTGCTCCTCAGAGTTGGAGAACCACTGATTGTGATGCGGGAAAAACCTGGTTGACTCTTGGTAAGGTGGAGTAAATCTAATTTCCATTTCCCCCATTTTAGCAGGAGAGGAAAATCTACTCCTTCACTCAGAAATACACACAGTGCCCCGGAATTCGGGGATTTTGACATTTGGCCAAGCATCAGGTTAAATGCTGTGTTCATTTCAGGCAGTTACTAGTGAGTAGCAGGGTGGGCAGCGCTCGAGTTCATTTGCAGGGGCCTGTGGCCCTTCTTCAGCTTCTAAGAAAGAGGAGAGGTAGAAGCAGGCTCTCCTTCTGGTCCTGAGTATGTGTGTGTGCCAGCGGAGGTGTCTCCTATGAATACGGCTGCATGTAGTGGGAGGGCCAGAAATCTATGTATTAAAGGACATTTATATCATCTGGAGAGGAAGAGCTATAAAGCCAACTCCCAAATAAATTACATTGGCTTTCAGAGGCGAGGTCTCTACAATGTTGCCCTTTTTCTTTCAGCAAAAGTTACTTTGGCCAATGTAAAAATGGGTATTTCCATTTTATGAAGGCATTCTGTAAAGCTTGAGTTAAACAGTCGAGAACAGTTTTACTCACCTAGATGATTTCTAGAGTTCTTTTCCTTGCTGTTTTTAGTTCATGATTCTTCTCTTAATTCCCAGCTCATACCAAACTACACTAAACATCTCTCCTTATCTGGCCATCTCTTTGGTCACATTCCACACACCATGATCAGAAGTGAAGCTTCCTTAAAATACAGAATACAAAAGTAAAACAAAATTAGATATGACACCATTTGAACAGATGGTGAAATCCATGAGATAGAAGTAAACCATAAACTTCCCTCTAATCAATAAAATACAGTGTGAAAACACTGGACTTTGAACATTTTGCTTCCATTTTGAAACCAAAATAAAGGATGGCTTCAGAGTTCCTCTTTAGTCTCCCTTTTACCTACAAAGTGAGCATTTAAAACCACACTGGGCTGAACTTTTTCACCACCATTCACATTATCTTTTAGACACAATGGCATGAATTCCTCTCATGGGAAGCATTTTCATTGACATGTCAGTAATTTTAAAACTGGCTGTAGAGCATTTAACTTGGGCACTAACCATTTTTTTGGGACCATTGTGATGTAAAGAAAGAAGCCTAAATCCTGGAGGAGCCATCTGTTTCTGAATGACGATAGTTCCTTTCTACCATCTGAATGGGCTGCTTTCAGGTTTTTTCAGGTTAGAGTCTTTGTCCTGCCCAATTAGTCAACTCACATTATCCTGTAAACCTTGGTATTTTGTTGACTTACTGTTACAGTGTCACTTCAAAGTATAATGTCTTGAAGATTGGACATTTGTAAACTGGATGGAAAAGATTTTGAGAAGTCTACCAACGTCCATCCTCTTAAACACACTGCCTGAATGATGCAGCATGTATGAGCATCGGTGCATAGTTTAAGAAATCCCCAGAAGTTGCTAGCATCACTCCTAGTTGCTTCCTTTATTTTGTGCTGTTCAGGGTTTCTTCGATAAATTCCTTCACTTATCAATTGCCTAATAGGAACAGCTTTCAACCATGCAAAGCTGATGAGAATCTGTCTTAACTGGCTACTGACTGGCTTCTCCTTTCTACTTGTAATCTCCATGGACTTCCAGTTCTGTTCTGCTTATCTCCATTTGGTTGGTCTAGAATTGGAAGGTTGCTGAGGACAACGGGGTATTGGATTCAGTGGATGATAACATTTTTGGGAGAATGCTGTGGAGGGAAGGTGGGAAGAGCAGTTGTATATTGCTGACCTAAACGTCAGAACGAGGGAGGTGATCTTCTCCTTTCTGTACTGGTTAGACTGTGCTTGGAGCTCACGTTTAATTCAGTAAGTCCCACATGGGAGTGTCCTGGAAAACCGGCACGTCCAGTGGAGAATGATCAGGACACATGAGATGTGGAGCCCTTAGGTAGGTAGAATGTTTAGAAGAACTAGGGAGGAAAGTCTGGGAAAGTGTAGAGTAGTAATGGGAAGCATTATAGGCATCTTTAAGTAACTAGAGGACTGTGATGTAAGAAGGTTTAGTTTTGCCCGCATGGGACCCCAGAAGCCGAACTAGGGCCCATGGGTGGAAGTTGCAAGGAGCCAGATTTCTCTTCAGTGTAAGGAAGAATTTTTTTTAACCAATTCAGATTCCCTGTATACAGAATAGTTTGCTTTGGAATGTAAAAACCTCCCCATCACCGAGAGTATTCAAGCATAAATAGGGCAGCAATGAATAGTTATATAATAGAAGAAATTTCAGCAAGGGAGATTTGATCAGTTGACCTCTAAATTCTTTTCCAAACCTTGAGATGATGTTTTAGGACATGCAGTCTTGTAATCTGGTTTGTAGAAACTTGCCAAAACTGATGAAAAGAAGCAAGCTGTGTTGAGAAAAAGGTGGGTTTAGGCTCTGTTCTTTAGTCTTGAATATATTAGGGTTGCCGCCTTGAATATTAAGATTGTGACCTTAGGCATGTTACTTTAACCTTCGGGTCTTCATTTCCTTAACTAGAAGGTAGGAGTTCTGAACTAAGTGACTCCCAGGGCCACCCATCACAATAACACGATCATTCTAAAAAGCTCATCCCTGTCCTGTTCTTCTTGAGGTCGGTCTCCACAGGACGACCTCTTCGTGCCTTGTCTAGGGGCTTGGAGGCTCAGCCGCAGTGACCTCCCGTGATGGATTGCCCAGTGTTCCTCCATGCTGACATCTGAGCAGTGGGTCTAAGGCACAAACCAGTGGCCACTTCAGCAGAGTAGGGCTCTGGAGAGAGGCAGAGTCAGGACAGTCCCAAAGGCCATCCAGCAGACATGGCCTGCTTCTGGTATTCGTCACCAATGCTAGTGTTCGAGTGAACTGGCTTGCCCATAATCCAACAGCTGGACCTCTTAACATACTGTAACAGCTGTTCTTTGTCGAGTGCCACTCAGTCTATGGGAGGATTAAGTTACTGATTTGTAGACTTTTGGATTTACCCTATAGAGCCATATCAAAACCCCAAGAGGCATTATTTCTCTCCCTGTTGGCATAAGCTATGTGGGTGCCATTTAGAGCCTTGTCTTTCATCCTCCTCCACTCATGCCTCTGCAGGGTTTCCTATTCTCACTCCCTCCTCTCCCTCCCTGCGACTTGCTGTCATGTGGTGGAAAAATGCAGAGACTCATCTTGTTTTGCCACTTTCTGAGGAAACCTATTGAAGTACAAGCAGAAAACCAAATATCATGATTGAAAAAAAATAGCTGAAGTTATTTTGAATAGTCAATAAGAAAACCACGTAGCAAAACCCACATCAAAAGCCCAGTTGTTGGGGTATACCTTTCAAATTCTATTAACTGCGGAGGCCGTGTACAGGGAGGGGACCGTAGAGGTGGAGATGTGTTTAAAGAAAAATAGAAAAGGTCAGATTGATAGTGGGAAAAAAACCAACTTGAATAACAAGTTTGAGAGAGTGAGACAGAGTATTTCCATCACAGAGACTAAAGAGTTTAGCCTCCCAGAGGCATATGTGACCTCTTACTGTCATTTTACTTTGGGAGAAGATACTTTTGGAATCTTTCTGGTGGGTCCCACTGGAAAGTGTTTTGGTGAGCTTCCGTTCCACAGGGTTGTTTTTTTTTTTTTTTAAACCACTGAAAGGGTGATTTTATAGGTTTGATGTGGTTAAGTAGGCAAAGAGCAATTTGAGCATAGTTGAGGGTGGGGACTTTGGGAATCTTTTCTAGATGGAATCTGTGAGTGGAGACAGAAGTTCCAAACTGGCCTCACGCAGGTGTCTCAGTTATGCTGTGGATTTGGTTGTGGTCACCCCCTCTCCCTCTTGGGAAGTGTTCCATGGGCAGTATGCCTATGGGGCCACATTGTCACAATGTTTGCTTTGACTCTGCTTTGCCTATCAATGTCAGTGACTAGACAGATACTTCTGTGATGTCGCCAGAGCTCCAGAAACAGCTGCATCCAGACATAGGAAGCAATCAGAAAATCCATAGTGAAGACACATGATCACTTCCTGGGCTAGGAGTCATTCTACTATCTCACCTCTGAAATCAAATAGAACAATCTTACTTGCTACTGTGAGCTTATGTCATCATCAGTCTACTAACATCTTAGTCCTGTGAATGTGTGATGAGATGAGGTTATTGAAAGAGGTTCCATAGAAAGTGCAAGGATAAAGGGGAAGGACTAAGGAGCAGCTCCTAGCTAAAGCCAGAGGGAAGGAGGCATTTCTCTTCCTTTGCAATGTTGGCATATGAGAACTGTAATTTGTGATTAATAGCTATGATTTTGGGGGTCACAAAACTCTGGGTCAGATCTTAGAAGTGTTATAACTTTGCATAATTTTTGAAGTCTCCATTTTCTTATTCTTAAGGTGGATAATGCTAGTATTTATGCAAATCAGTCAAGATGTCTTTGGTTGTAAATAATAGAAAACTGAAGCTAGTTGAATGGAAATGTATTGGCTTGTGTATCTGAAGTCTTGAAGTAGGTCCAGCTGGCTTCAGGTGTGGTTTGGTCCAGACACTCGCAGTATCATCAGGCCTCTGGTTGCATTTCTTTGTAATTCCTTGCTGTGCTTTCCTTCTTGCATCAGCTATGCCTTCAAGCTATCTTACCTCAGGGGAGCCAGTGGTCATGGCGGTTCTAGACCTTCCGTCCCCACATTCAGCTATCTGACAGAAACACTTCTAGTGGTTTCCATGGAAGGGTGAAGAATCTTCTTTCCAAAAAGCCCTTAGCAAATACCTTCTTATGTCTCAAAAGCCTGAATCAGCTGATGCATATACTCTGAGCAATCCTTGGGCAAAAGGGGTGGGACAGTAGACATAAGGGTCACTTCTAGAGCTGAGGGTGGGGTCAAACCCACATCAGCCACCATGCAGAAGGCATAGGAGAGGCAACTCCCCAGAGGAAAATAGGCAGATTGCTCTAGGAAAAGGGGAGAAAATGATACTAGGAAGCAACAGACACCAGTACCCTGTACGGTGTTTGTAAAGGTCTTAGCAGAGTTCCTGACCTTCGGAAGGAAAAGGTAAACCGTAGCACTGATTATTGTGCTGGTGTCATTCCTAAGTCACTTTCTGCCTAGACGTGTTGCTGGTAGATGCAACCAGTGTTCCAGGTTCTTGTCCTGTCCCAGAAAGAATTCAGAGACAAGACGTAGTGGTTAAAAAAGTAAAGTGAGGATTTACTAAAGGATGGATAGTACACTCTCAAGGGGAGAGCAGGCAGGCTCAGGTGAGCGGCTGCCCTGTATTTCTTTGGCAAGTTAGTTACATAGGGTGTAAAAATGAATGGGTGGAATATTCATTGGGGAGGGAGGGGTTTGGGCTCATATTCCCTGATTATCATCCCAACTCCACCTTCCCAAAGGGAGGAGGGATTTTTGTCTTTATTTAGTCTGGATCGAAAGTGTCATGGTGTCGGTGCATGATGGGTGCTTCTAATCTGCAAGGCTAATTTTATTGAAATGAGGGCATAATGAGCAAAAGGTTACATTCTGATGTCTTTTCTCACCTTTCTTTGTTGGTCTTCAGGCCACTTATCACCCCAAAAGGTGTGATCCCTTATCAGCCCTAAGGTTCCTGCTTTTCTTTCTCTGCCCAGGGACCCCTGGGGCTTACATGATTTGTGGTTTCCTGCATTTGGCTTGTGCCCCTCCTTTCTGCCCAATTTCTGCCGTATGGTCTAGGTCCCCCTTTCTCTGTTCATATCTAGCTGTCTGGCTGCTCTAACAGACGTGCTGCCTCGCCTTCTCTTCTTTCACCTGTAGTGCCCGCCTCTCCTGTTTGGCAGGTCTGGAGAACTGGATTGCAGCAGTTCTTGCCGGTGGTCTCGGCCAAGTCACTCGCTTCCTGTTTGTCAGAAATGAAGTTCAGGTGAAATGTGAGCTGAGGCATCTTCCTTGAAATGAAGTGGCCCTTTTCTTTCTTTGGCCCTCAGGAAAACTTACATGAAGTTAGTCATGATTCAGGGACCCTGTTTAATTGAACTCAGAACTGGATTTGAATTCCAGCTCTGCTTGTGCGGTGATTGGAGGAAACTTCATTCTTCGAGCCTCAACCTCCTATATTATACAAGGGAAGAGATGGTAAATTATATCTGATTTTTAAGCTTGATTTACATGAATGAATGATAGAATAGGGGTGAGGCAGATGTTAAAATTTACACAGTGGTAGAACAAATAAAACTTGTATTTAGAAATGTGTGTTGTTGATTTCATCTGCTTTCATTTTTAATGTCTATCATTTGGCTGATGACTACATGTATTTTCCCTTCAGGGATACTGACACATTAAATTGAGGGGTTGGAAAGTTAAATTAACAGAATATATGTAGATGTAGTGTAATGTGAAATCAGGGCCCATTTCCCCCTTCCCTACCTGGCTGAGTCTCATCTTACACAGGGCTGTTATGAAGAATTAGTAAATATTCAACTAATTTTAGTTATATACATTCATTCTTTTTTTTTAATTGAGGTATAGTCAGTTTACAATGTTGTGTCAATTTCTGGTGTATAGCACAGTGCTTCAGTCATACATGAATATACATATATTCATTTTCATATTTTTCACTGTAAGCTACTACAGGATATTGAATGTATTTCCCTGTGCTATACAGTGTAAACTTGTCTATCTATCTTATATATACCAGTCAGTATCTGCAAATCTTGAACTCCCAGTCTATCCCTTCCCACCCTCCTCCTCTCTGGCAACCACAAGTCTGTATTCTATGTCTGTGAGTCTGTTTCTGTTTGATATATAAGTTCATTTGTCTTTTTTTTTTTTTAGATTCCACATATGAGTGATATCATATGGTATTTTTCTTTCTCTTTCTGGCTTACTTTACTTAGAATGTGTACATTCATTCTTTAATCTCTATTTTCATTTTTTTCTGCTCCTGCATGCACTTTTGGCTTGCTGGCACCACCTAGTGGCAATTGTAGATATTGGTTAAGCTTGATAATGGCATTACTTTTTTTTTTTTTTTTTAAACCACTTTATTGAGGTATGATTGATGTATTAAAAGAAAAAGCTGTACAGATTTCTGGTCAAGATGGTGGAGTGGTAGGACCACGAGTTCACCTCCTCTCACAATCACAACAAAACCACAACTATCGATGGTTGTTTAGTAGTCAGAAAAAGACTAGAACTTAACAAGAAAGATCTTTTTCAACTGGAAACATAAAGAGGGAACCACAGCAGGATGGTAGGAGGGGCATGCTCGTGATATAATCAGGCCCCATATCCCCAGGGTGGGCGACCTACAAGCTGAAGCATAATTAAGTCACAGAGGCCCTCCCACAGGAGTGAGAGTTCTGAGCCCCACGTCTAATGATGCTTTATATCAGATGGACTTAATTGGTATTTATGGAGCATTCCACACAAAAGCAACAGAATACACATTCTTCTCAAGTGCACATGGAACATTCTCCAGAAGAGATCACCTGCTGGCCCACAAAGCAAGCCTTGGTAAATTTAAGAAAACTGAAATCGTATCAAACATCTTTTCTGACCACAATGCTATGAGATTAGAAATCAACTACAAGAAAAAAAAATTGCAAAAATCACTAACATGTGGGGCTAAACAATATGCCACTAAACAACCAATGAATCATTGAAGATCACTAATGTGTCATTTAAGGCCTGTATTTCCTTATTGATTTTCTGTCTGGATGATCTGTCCATTGATGCAAGTGGGGTGTTAGGGTCCCCCGCTCTTACTGTGTTGTTGTCAATTTCTCCTTTTATGTCTGTTCTCCTTGGTTCACAGCTCATTTACACAGTTAATTAAATTTATTTCTGGGAACTCTTCTGCATGTCCTCTGGATGCTAATATCAAAACTGCATAAATATATGAAATAATGAAGTGGCTTATAATTGCAGTTAAAAAGATCAAATGCTTTTTTTGTATTTTATATTGAGTTCTTACTGAAGTTACAATTTGTCAAGAATTATGTAAGAGCTATGTTTATTGGTCCAATTTATCTCTATACGAGTATTTCAAAAATATTATACAAGAATCTTAGACTAATATAATGCCTGCTCAGAAAAAGAAAGTGATATCCTTTCCAAATTATATTTATTTAGGTGGAAGAGGGAAATTCTTAAAATTGTAGGAGAAATGCTACACAGAGACCTAAAAATGTGGAGGAGTATTTTCCATATTTGGCGTGTAATTGTACAAATTCTCAGCTACGCTGAATAAGAAAGATTTGGATCTGTTAAGAGTTGCTGTCCTTATTTTACCCAGAGAGGGAATATGCCATCTTCGTCATCATTATCAGTAAAAATGAAATCGGTGATCGCCTTGACTTGTCCCTCCCATGGTGGGGGTCTCCACACAATATCAGATGATAGAATAATTGAATTTCAGAGCAGAAATGGGCTTTAGAGACTATGTACTCAAACTAGCTCGTTTTATTTCATAGAGATTGTTCAAATCCCAGTAAGTTTCTTTCTAGTACTGAAGAAGCTCGACGATCTATATCCACTCACTTTCCTCTACTCCATTTACATGTACATACATTAACATTCACCCTATTTAGTTTATACTTTTGAGTTTTCACAAGTGCATTCAGTCATTATCATTACCATCACAAGATACAGAGTGCTTTCATCACCTCCAAATTCCTTACACACAGAATTCCTCATGTACAGTCCATTCTTCCTCCCACCTTCGGTCCCTGGCAACCACTGTGTTCTCTGTTCCTGCAGTTTTGCATTTTCCAGGAAATCACAGAAATGGAACCAGACGGTATGTAGCCTTTTCAGCCTTCTTTCACTGAGCATAATGCTTTTTATTTTTTTTGGTAGATGTATCCATGTTGTTGTATGTATTAGTAATATATACCTTTTTTGTTGCAGAATGGCATTCCATATGAATGTATCACAACCTGTTTATCCATTCACCTGTTGAAAGACATTTATTTCCTAGTTTTTAATGATTGTGACTAAACCTCCTATAAACATTTGCAAGTAGGTTTTAGTGTGAATGTTTTTATTTGGGGGCAAGGTAATCACATAGCAGTGGGATTGTTGGATATGATATGTGTGTGTTTAACCTTGTAAGAAATGGCCAGATTGTTTTCCAAAGTGGCTATACCATTTTGTCATTGGAACATCTTTTCATATACTTATTTGCAATTCCTATATCTTTTTTGAAGTATCTCTAAATATGTCACCCACTTTAAAATTTTGCTATTTGTTTTCTTATTGTTGAGTTTTGAGAGTTTTGCATTCCAAATATATTTGTCAGATATATGATTTGTAATTTTTTTCAGTCAGTAGGTTGTCTTTTTAATTTGCTTAACACTGTCTTGTGCAGATCACAGGTTTTAATTTTGATGAAGTCCAGTTTATCAACTTTTTTCTTTTTTCGTCATGCTTCTGTTGCCATATCTAGGAACTCTTTACCTAACCCAAGGTCACAAAGATTTTCTCCTAAATTTTCTTCTAGAAACTTTATGGTTTTATGTTCTGTATTTAAGTCTTTGATCTTTTTTGAGTTAATTTTTATATTGTATGATACAAGATTCATTTTTCCAGATATGAATATATGATTTTCCTAGCACTATATCATTAAGAGACTTGTTTCTCCAATGAATTGACTTTACACTTTCATTAAAATTAATTGACCTTATATGTGTGGGTCTGAGTCTGGATGCTTTATTCTCTTCCATTGATCTAGGTATCTACCCTTTTGTCAATCCCAGCACTATTGATATTTTGGGCCAAGTAATTCTTTGTTGTAGAGGACATCATAGAATGTTTAGCAGCATGCCTGGCCACTGGTTACTGGATCCTAGAACATTCCCTGAGTGTAGACTATTCCCTGAGTCAAGACAATAAAAAAAACCCTCCAGATATTGCCAAAATCAACTCTAGTTGAGAACCACTGATTTATATAGTAAATCTTGAAAATCAGACTTTCTTTTTTCTAAATTGTTTTGGCTATTCTAGTTCCTTGCTTTCTCATGTAAATTTTAGAATTAGCTTGTTGATTTCTATGAAAAAAAAAAGTCTTGCCGGACATCTGATTGCCATTGTATGGAATCTGTACATCAATCTGGGAAGAAGTGACATCTTAACAATAATGGATCTTCCAGTCCATAAGCACAGAATATCTCTACATTTATTTAGACCTCATTTGATTTTGTTTTCTTTAATGCTGTATTGTTTCCAATGTAGAGGTTCTGTGTGTATGTATTTATGTGTGTATAAATATATGTCTCCTAAGTATTTTTATGCTGTTATAAATAGCACTTAAAATTTTAAACTCTAGTTACTTATTGCTACAATTAAGAATATAGTTGATTTTATATATTATCCTTGCATTCTGTAACCTTGCTAAACTTACTTAGTTCTGAGAGCCTTTTTTTGTAGATTCTTTGGGATCTTCTACATAAACAAACATACCTAAATAGAAAGTTCTATTTCCTTCTTTCCAATTTCTATGTTTATTTCCTTTTCTTGCCTCATTGCACCAGCTAGGATTAAAGTATGGTGTTGAATAGAAGTGATAGCAGTTATTGTTGTCCTGGTGCCACTATAAGGGGGAAACATTCACTGTTTTTCCATAAAGTAAATATTAGCTGTGCATCTTTTGTAGCTGCCTTTCTCAGGTTAAGGAAGCTTTCTTTTATTTATAGTTGTTTGAGATTTTTTTTTTTTTTTAACATGATTGGCTGTTGAGTTTGGTCAAATGTTTTTTCTGCCTCTCTTGTTGTACTTTTTAGTCTGTTATGATGAATTACAATGATTGATTTTCAAAAGTTGAAAAATCTTCACACTCCTGCAATAAACCCTTCTTGCTCATAGTATATTATTCTTTTCATATGCTCCCGAATTTAATTTGATAATATTTTGTATAGAATTTCTGTGTCCATGTTCATGAAGGATAGTGGTTTGTAATTTTATTCTCTTGTAATGTCTTTGTCTGGTTTTGGTATCAGGGTAAAGCTGGCTTCATAAAAAGAGTTAGAAAGCATTCCTTCCTAATTTGTTTACTGGAAGAAATTATATAGATTTGGTGTCATTTCTTCCTGAAATGTTTGCTTGAGTTTAGCAGTGAAGTCCTATTCTTTACTGGAAGGTTTTTGACTTAAATTCAATTTCTTTAGTGGAATGTTCAGTTTACCTGTTTCCTTTTGGAGTGTGATTTTTGGTAGTTTGTCTTTCAAGGATTCATTCCATTTCATTTAAGTTGTTGAACATAGGAGCCTAAAGTCGTTTGGAGTATTTTCTTAACATCCTTTTAATGTCAGTAATATCTATGGTGGTGTCTACTCTTTCATTCCTGATATTGATAATTTGTGTCTTCTTTCTCCTTTTTTCCTGGCTCAGTCTGGCTAGAGGTTTATGAATTTCTATCTTTAAATAAAATTGGTTTTTATAAATGTTCTCACTTATCTTGTGTTTTCAAAATTATTAATTTATGCTCTTGTATTATTTCCTTCTTCCTGTTCACTTTGTATTCAATTTGCTCTTGTTTTTCTGGTTTCTTAAGATGGAAGCTTAGAATTAGAGACCTATCTTCTTTTTTAATATAAATACTTAAAACTTATAAATTATAACATTTATGACTTTTCATGTAAGCACTTCTTTAGTTTCATCCACCCCTCATCATTTTTGACATTATATTTTAATATTTGTGTAGTTTAAAATGTTTTTCTACATTCTTTTGAGACTTCTACTTTGATCAGTGAATTAGTTAGAAGAGTTTTAAATTTAAAAACTTGGGGAAATTTTAAAATATCTTTATTATTAATTTCTAAAGTAATTCTATTATGACCAAAGAACTTTGTGTTCTTTCTATTCTTTTAAATTGGGTATGGTTTGTTTATGGCTCAGACCAGGCATAGGTAACTTTTTTTAAAGTGTCGGATGGTCAATATTTTTGGCTTTTAGGCCATATAGTCTCTCTTGGAACTACTCCTTTCTGCCTTTGTGGCACAAAAATAGCTACAGATAAAATGCAGACAAATAGGCTGTGTTCCAGTAAGACTTTATTCACAAAAACTGATTATGGGCTTAATTTGGACTGCAGCTCATAGTTTGCTGACCCCTGATCTACCTTGGTGAGAGTTCCATGTGCACTTGAAAAAAATGTATATTCTGTTGTTGGGTAGAATATTTTATAAATGTTAATTAGGCCAAGCAGATCAATAATGTTAAATCTTCTCAATCCTTGCTGTTTTTCTACTGTGCTGTTGATTACTGAGAAGGTTTTTGATGTCTCCAAGTATAAGTGTGGATTTGTGTATTTTTGCTTTTAGTTCTATCAGTTTTTGCTTCATGTATTTTGAAGCTCTGTTGCTGTTGTTGTTTGGAGCATACATGTCTGCATTGTTACGTGTTCTTAGTGTGCTGACTCCTCCCCCCTGGTAATATTCCTTGTTCTGAGATTTACTTGGACATTAATATAGTCATTCTGACTTTCTTTTAGTTAGTGTGATTTCCTGGTTTATCATTCTCTATCCTTTTGCTTTAACCTGCGTATCATTATATTTAAAGTGAGTTTCTTGTGGACAGTATATAGTTGAGTCTTTTGGCTTTTCTAATATGACAGTTTTCATCTTTTAATTGGTATGTTGAGACCACTTACTTTTAATGGAATTATTGATATGGTTGGATTTAGGTTTACCCTCTAATTATTTTAGATTTTTCCCGTTCTGGTTTTTATTCCTTTATTCACCATTTTCTGCTGTGTTTTCAATTATTTCATTATTTTAAATATTACATTTTAATTTATCTCTTGGCCTTTATATTCTTTTTAGTTGCTGTTCTAGGAGTTACAATATACACATCTAACTTTTCACAGTCTACTTAGAATTAATATTTTACCATCTGAAGTGAGGGATGAAGTTTTAATCATGTAGTTTTCTTTATTCTCCGCCTCCCTTCATGTTAGAGTTGTCATATGTACACTTACATGCACTGAAAATCCCCTCAGTGTTACAATTTTTGCTTTTAAGAGTCATCTTCTTTAATGAATCTAAAGGGGAAAATAAGCTTTTACATTTATCTAGATTTTTATCATTAGTATTTATATCATTGCTCTTCCTTAAAACCCCAGATTCCAGATCTCCCCATTGTATCATTTCATTAGCATGAAGAACTTTTTTAGCATTTTCTTTACAGCAGTTTTGCTGAATATGAATTGTTTTAGTTTTCTTTCATCTCAAGATGTCTTTATTTCACCGTAATTCCTGATAGATATTATGCAGAATTCTGGGGGGCTAGTTAGTTTTAGTACTTTAAAGATGTTGTTCCACTGTCTTCTGGCCTCTGTGTTCTGATAAGAAATCCACGGTAATTTGAATCATTTTGCCTCTTTTTGTAATGTATCATTTTCTTCTGCAAGTGTGTCTGATTTTCTGCAAATTTATTATGATGTATTTGGGTATGCTTTTCTTTGAATTGATGTCTTTGGAATTTTCTGAGCCTTTTGAATTTATAAATTTATTTCACCAAATCTGGGAAAGTTTTCAGCCATCATTTCTTGAAATAGTTTTTCTATGCCAATCCCTTTCTCACTTTTTTTTTGGTGGGGGGGGGTGGATTCCAATGACATGAATGTTAAACCTTTTGATATTTTCCTAAAGGTCCCTGGAGCTCTGTTTATTTTTCTTCAATATTTTCCTTCTTGACTTTTCAGATTGAATAGTTTTTATTGATCTGTACTCTTTTTCTTAATCTTTCCTCTTTTATCCCCCTTGAGACCATCCAGTGAATTTGTATTTCAGATAATACAATTTTTTGGTTCTAAAATTTTCTCTTGTAGTTTTCTATTTCTCTGCTGAGAGCTTCTATCTTTACGTTCATTTCGAGAGTCCTTGCTTCTAGAAGTCTGGTTATAATAGCTGGTCTAAAGTTTTTGTCTGATTCCAATATCTGCTTCATCTCAGGATTGACGCCTGTCGATTCTTTTCCCTTAAGGAGTTGTCAGGTTTCCCTGGTTCCTTGTTTGTCAGTACTTTTGGATAGTATCTGGATATTTTGGATAGGCCTAGGTCCCATTAAAATTCTCGGGAGAATGTTGATTTTTTCGTTACTGTTTTATTTTTGTTGGTAGTCAATCTTTTTAAGTTTGTGAGTTTTCTTTCATCTTCTCTTGGTCGCTTTGCAAGGTCCTTGCTGTCCTGCTTTGGGTCTGTCCTGTGCATATTCACGCAAAGATGAATTCAGGACATACTACTTTATCCACGTAATTCAGCCATCTCTCTCTCTAGCTCTTTCTCCCCAGTATATCCCCCACTCTGGCTTCCAGGAGCTACTTTTCCTGATATCTGACTAGAAAGATAAGGTTTAATTTAAGGTTCTAGTGACCACATTACTTACAATTCTCTGTGACTGGAGCAACCCTCTGCACAAAGTGGTGAGAGAAAAGAGAGAGGGAAAAATGTAAAAGTGATTTCTCCATGCTTTTTATACCACAGGGTTCCCTTTTTAAGGTTCCTCTGGCCAGAAATATGGATTTTCTCTCAAAGTGGTTGGTGCTGGAGCAATGGTGACTACGTTGCTGTTTCACGATTTGGGCTGCCCTTGGTGCAGGACTGGGAGGGAAAATAGGAAAAAAAAAAGTGGGAATTCTCTGGGTCAAAGAGGGAAAACAAGAGAGGAAAAATATCAAGGGAACTCATCCCATATGAGTTTTTCAACTAATTTCATCCGTAATCTGCTCACGTTTATTTATTTAGTGCCGTCAGTGTGTCAATTTCTGGTGTACAGCACAATGTCCCAACCATGCATATACATACATATATTCGTTTTCATATTTTCATTAAAGGTTATTACAAAATATTGAACATAGTTCCCTGTACATACAGAAGAAACTTGTTTTTAAATCTATTTTTACATATATTGGCTAACATTTGTAAATCTAAAACTCACAAATTTATCCCTTCCCGCCCTCTTTCCCCGGTAACCATAAGATTGTTTACTATGTCTGAGTCTGTTTCTGTTTCGTAAATGAGTTCATAGTGTCCTTTTTTTCCTTTTTTTAGATTCTGTATATGAGTGATACATGGTATTTTTCTTTCTCTTTCTGGCTTCATTTAGAATGATGATCTCCAGGTCCATCCCTGTTGCTGCAAATGGCATTATTTTATTCTGCTCACATTCTTTTTTTTTTTTTTAACTTTTTTTATTGAGTAATAGTGATTTTACAATGTTATGTCAAATTCCAGTGTAGAGCACAAATTTTCAATTATATATGAACATACATGTATTCATTGTCACATTTTTTTTCGCTGTGAGCTCCCACAAGATCTTGTATATATTTCCCTGTGCTATACAGTATAATCCTGTTTATTTATTCTGCATATGCCTGTCAGTATCTACAAATTTTGAACTCCCAGTCTATCTCTTCCCACCCCCCGCCCCCTTGGCAACCACAAGTTTGTATTCTATGTCTATGCTTCTGCTCGCATTCTTAACTTTTCAGAGTGCTCGAGTAGTTGGCTCTCGTGTGTTTTGTCCAGTTTTTATGTAAGCAGTGGGAAGCAGAGGCTGCAGGGAGACTTGCTCTACCTTGGCTGGCAGCGGAAGCCCTCTGTATCTATGCATTTGCACTCATTCTTAACTGCTCACAGTGTATGTCACTTAGAAGATGTTCGAAGAGTATTTGTTAAATGTAAGGATAAATGAATTTAAAAAGAAAAAAAGGAGAAAGTGAGGAAAGGAGGAAAAAGGAAGGAAAAAGAAATACAGGAAAGAAAGAAAACGAATGGATGGATTTAGATTGGTTCTTACAAGAATGCAATGTTTTTAGGCATAATTCTACTTTTTGGTCACTAGATGGCAGTAGAAGCCAATGCCCACTTGGTGATCTTTCAAAACCATACTCTGTGTAACAATCTACTTTGTTAGGAACCAAGAGGAATGGGCATGGAGAGGAGGGTGGGCACAAAGATTAATAAGAGGCGATGTTTGCCTTTCAGGAGTTCATAAGTGAAGAGAAAGAAAGGCTGCACCATACTATAAATCAGATTATGGTAATCCCACAGTAGAAGTGCAAACTAGTATCCTAGTAAGATGGGAGGGAGGGATTAATTCTGACTGCAAAATCTGAAGAAGGCTTCCCAGAAGCAGCTTTTGAGCTGGAACTTGAAGGACGGGTGTAGGTTGGACATAGAGAGTGGGAAGCAGTGGGTACAGAGGAGGGGGCATTCCAAATAGAGGGTGCAAATCTGGGAAGAATACTGCGACAATATCACATATTGAGGTGTGGCTGCAACGCAGTCTATGTGAAGGAAACAATGGGGAGTTACATTGGGGAGCTAAGTGGGCATCCCATTGTGGATATTCTTACAAGGGTGAAGGGCCATAGTCCTGACGTTGTCTGTAATTACTGTGTTCATGCCTGTCCGTGGCCTTGGCAGTTTTCAGCCACAGTGTACTGTCCTTTGTGGTGGAGTAGCCTGTCCCTGGGCCCTGGGCAACCACCTGCTGGATCAGAAGCTAAAGACCCCAATGCTTCTAGGGTCCCAGAGGGAGGCTACCTCAGTGCCTTGGCTGGGTGGGCAGCATTCCCAACACAGCTTCTCTGAAGGGCTGAGATGAACTCAGCCTGTTCCCATGTGGGGATGCAAGCCCAGTATTATTAAGTCGTCCAGGTTTCCAAGAGCAGTCGGAAATAGAAATGTTTGTGAAATTTCCTGATTTTTAAATGCTGGCACTGACTCATAGTTGAGAGAGCACCGAGTGAGCCAATCAAAACATAACTGTGGGCTGGATTGGGCCCTGGGGCAGTTGCTTCGTGACCTCCATTCTGGAGAGTCGTTTGTGGGTTCCTTTCCTGGCCTCTGCCATGGCTGAGATCCAGACCAAAGTGTCCATGGAGGGAGTTCCTCCTTGTCTAATTTCCCCTTCCGTGTGTAGAAAGGTTTCCTAGCAGTGTCCCTCAGAGCGACTGTCCCCAGCCCTTCCCGGCTAGCTCTGTGCTCCCCTGCCTTCCTCTCTATATAGGTGCTACTAGGCTGGCCACCCCGGAGGTGGCTATCATGCAAGCACTCTGTTCCTGGTGTCCTTATGTCTCGAATACATTAGTGTGGGCTTTAATGATGACCTGGGTGGTTCATTTGTGCTCAGAAAATATCATTTGGAAGTAACTCTGGTCTTCAAAATTAATTTTGTTAAGTCTATTGCTTCTTAAAGCTTTTAGATTACATTTACAACAGATATGTACATACAGATTGTAATCACTTATTTCTTATCAGTTAGAACTGGGGAAGAATTCGGATTTTGTGTTTCTCTTGCCAATGCCTTATCATAGCTGTCTGGATCGCAGACTAAGGGTGATTAGTGTTCCATGTTCATTGAGGCCCGGGAAGCTGGAAGTCTGGTTCAAGGGCACTGGGGCGTCTGAGAAATGGAGGATGGAGAGGCACAGGGTGCAGGCTCAGGAAGGAGACAGGAAGTTTCTTTCCCTCCCTTTCTCTCTTCTCCAGCCATCAGCGCTCCAGGTGGTCTAGTAGGAGTCAGAAAAGCATAGCAGAAAAGAACAGATTCTGAAGGCAGGCCCTCTAAGGTTGAGTCTCAGTTCTTCCCCTAACATGTGAGGTGACTTTGGGCTCATGACTTTGCCTCTTTGTGCTTTAGATTCCCCGTCTGGAAAGTGGGAGTATTAATATAGTATCTCATAGAGCTATTTTGAAGATTACATAAAATGGCCCAGTGTAAGCAGAAGGCAGACAGATGGCTGTCTGTTTCGTGTGTGTGTGCGTGTGTTTTTAATTTGAATGTTGCCTTAGCATTTATTTTTTAAAGCCAATTACAGACAAAACTGAAGAATCACGAGACGTCCTCAGGAATTCCAGCTTCACTTACCCCACAGGGCTGCCCAGGGCCCCTACAGAGGTCCAGATCCTTTTTAGTCTCATTTCCTTTCCAGTCTCAGTGTGGGCTTTTTGCAGAGAACTGGGTTCTTCTCGGTCAGCGGTTTCCTTTTTACAGTGCTAGGGCTGGGGAGGGCAAGGAGGGGGCTGAGGGCTTGTCCTGGAAATCCTAGTGGACAGGTCTCCCCTGGGAGCTGTGGAGACCCATGGGTGTTTCAGACTAACGCCAGTGGCTGTCTGCTTCCCGTGGGTGTCGGTGTGCGTGTGTGTCAACGCTGGAAGTCAGTGTCCTGTTGGGTTATGAATTCTCGCCAGGTGGCAGCAAGAGTATTCTGTTGAGAAGTCATGAGGATTCAACGTCCTACTCAGGCCACAGAGTAAAGACATGCAAGAGAGGAAGGCTTGTTGAGGACCGTTGTTACCATTCTGAAAGCAGCTAATTTGAGCTGACAGGTCAAACTCCAATAGGAATTCAAAATACCATCTCCAAATAAAAACCGGGATAGGCTGGTCAGCTGGAGGAGAGGAGATTCTGTGTGAGGGGGGAGACGGCCTGGAGAAACCAACACGGGGTGACGGGAAGGAGCTCACAGAGTTGGTTCCCTGAAAGTTCACCTGTCGGTGTGAAATTCAGGGTGAGGTTTGAGTGTTGGCAGAGGGACCGGTTGCCTGTCTGGTTTACCTGGTGATGTCCTGAAGGTGTTCTCTTCCACACTTTAGCCCAGTCTTGCCATTATAGCTAATCTGTGGCCTCTAAAATGTCACCACTATAATATAAGTACAAGATACCCCTCCAGCCCCTTTGGGACACAATTTTAACTCTTGTTAATGGAGATGTTTTCTTCTGATCAGTTTTTGCTACTTTGCAAGAGTGGATTGTCCCGAGAGAGGATGGGAAACAATAGATTTAAGTCAATGATGGAGGGAAGGGTAAGAGTCTGTACCACAAGATTGGAATTTAGGGCTACTTCTCATGCATCATTTGGACTGAGAGCTTGGAGCTGGTTTGGCGGGGCCTGGCCCTGCATTCACAGTGGGGCCATGACGATCTCCGGTTGAACAGAAGCAATTTCACAGAACTCCCACAGCTGACAAGGCCATTATGCAACCACAGTGGAGCAAGGCAAAAAAATATTACTCCGTAATCATGTCTGAACACAGATAAAAAAGAGAGCGTTGTCTAAAAGGGACCACAGAAATGACCAAACATGCCACTGTTCTGATTAATAGGAGTGATTGGCTTTTTTTGTTGTTGTTTTTTTACTAATGAAAGCTTTGGCCATGTTTCATTCCTGGTACTTTCTAGGGAAGAATTACTGGGATACCTAATCCTAGAATCCTGACAGCATCCCATCCAGAGCAGGGCCCTGCTTCCTTACTTCCTCCCCACAGATCACCTAACACAGAGAGCACCAGAAGCTTAGGAAGAGGATAGAATTGGAGAACAGGCCAAAGGACAGGGAGAGAAGGATGAGGCCAAAACCTCACTGCTTCACCAGGAGGTTTTGGGAGGGTCCCTGTTTCCATATGTTCAGTCACCAGAAGCTGAGGACCCTGACTGCATTTGCTGCTGCTGTTTGTCCTCTGCTCCAAGTCCTAGCAGAGGAGCCTGTGGGTCCTCCAAGAAGGCTGGCTGTCCGGAACAGGAGATGAGTTTGTTCAGCCCACTGACTCGTCTCCTTCCTAAGCAGCTGACTACTTCTTCTGATGTGGTTTTGTGGTTATACAGAGAGCAGCACTGCTCATGTGGACACGGTGTACTTTCAGTTTCTGAAAGTGAGTCATGTTGACTTTCCTCTTGGGAGTAAGAGTGACCCTTGCTCAAAAGGACTATATGACTAGAAAGAAGAAACACCAGAGGCCGCCAGGGCCAGAGTGTTCACCACTGTAGGGAGTCACGAGTTTCTGGGAGTGGTATGTGTCATCTCTGTAAGCCAGGTAAACTAGGGAGAGGCACTTGGTTTTGAATCTTCAAATATTTGCAGGTGTTTGCAGTCTCTGTTCTCACTCATCATTTGGAGTGATGCTGATGGCCAAAGAGCTCAGGATCTACAGATGGACTCTAATACATTTACATTGGATCAGCCGGTTCATGATGGGGAAGTTTGCAAGAGGATTATTTGCTGTTATTATGTCTTTAGTTTTCGTGTCTACTAGCAAGCTGGTGACATTGGACCGTGATCCAGGTCCTATGAAATCTCGGCATGCCTGCTGAAAATCAAACTTGAGCTCATGAAGAATCAGCCAGTGAGCAGAAGGGCTTTCTTCTAAGCTAACTAACTCTGCTTTGTGGTTCCATTTGGTTAATTTTTCATGAAAACATGTAAAGCCAGGCTGGAAGATAGGTAGCAATCATGCCACCACTTCCGTGTCCTTGACAGAGAGAGATACCTTAAATAATTAGGCATTTCAAACCGTTGATGTTTTAGAAGTATGTAAAAACTGCTGCCACTTCATGGGACTGCATTTTCAAGGCAATTCCACATTCAATTCTTTTTAAGTCCTGGGCTTGTCATTTGGTAGTTGCTTTAAGGTAGATGGTAGCATCTGTTAGGGCAGATTAGATTCAGTAAGGAGACTTATTAAACTGCTAATATTTTAGAAGATTGAACATGTGATAGCTATTTATGCCCTTTCCATAAAATAGACTTATTAAAATCATAGTATATAAATATTGATTAAATGCTGTACCAACTGAGTCTTGGTTGCACTAGATAGATATAAACTCTAGATTGCGTAAGCAGGAAAGGGACTTATTGGAAGACAGTTGCTTCTGAGAACAGGAAGGTAAGAAACCAGACTTCCATCAAAAGACAGTCACCACCCTCATGCCAGGCTGGTGCAGGAGCTCTGTGTTGGTCCTGATTCTCTTCAGACTGAGTTCTTAATCTTCCATGACACGAACCCCTCTGGCCATCAAATGAAGTCTATGAACCTCTTCTCAGAATGTTTTAAAATTTGCAAAATAAAATAACACAGGCTTACAAAGGAAACCCATTTTATTGAAATATAGTTACCAAAATTTATAAAAAATCCCAAATACATGCTATAGCAATATATGTGCTTTGTTATTAAGGCATTCAATAAAATTAACTGGTGGCTCAACTTCCTAACGTAACTTCAGCAGTGATGAGCATAAGTAGAGCTTGGGTATCCACTAATTCAGTAGCTTATAATATCTGTAAGGGCTGCAAGGAAGGTGAAAAGATCTGTGACTTCAGTTGGTGACAAGGTCACAATGACGGTTAATCCCCTTGGGGTTCGTTTATTGCCTACATTCATAACTGAAGGAAATACTAGATCTTAGACGTTAGTGAAAATAACAGTGTATATATTTTCAATTCAATTGCATGGATTTCCCTTAATTCTTTTTTTTTTTTAAATTGAAGTTTAGTCACTTACAATGTGTCAGTTTCCAGTGTACAGCACAATGTCCCAGTCATGCATATGTATACATATATTCATTTTCATATTCTCTTTCATTAAAGATTGTTACAAGATACTAAATATAATTCTCTGTGCTGTACAGAAGAAATTTGTTTTTTAATCTATTTTTACATATAGTAGTTAACATTTGCAAATCTCAGACTCCCAAATTTATCCCTTTCCACCCCCTTTCCCCTGGTAACCATAAGATTGTTTACTATGTCTGCGAGTCTATTTCTGTTTTGTAGATGAGTTTATTAGTGTCCTCTTTTTTCTTTCTTTTTTGTTTTAGATTCCACATATAAGGGATATCCTATGATATTTTTCTTTCTCTTTTTGGCTTATTTCACATAGGATGACAATCTCCAGGCCCATCCGTTTACTGCAAATGGCATTCTTTTTTTATGGCTGAGAAGTATTCCATTGTACAAATATACCACAGCTTCTTTATCCAATCATCTGTCAATGGACATTTAGGTTGCTTCTATGTCTTGGCTATTGTAAATAGTGCTGCTATAAATATTGGGGTGCATGTATCCTTTCGAATTAAAATTCCCTCCAGATATATGCCCAGGAGTGGGATTGCTGGATCATATGGTAAGTCCATTTTTAGTTTTTTGAGGAATCTCCATAATGGCTGCACCAAACTACATTCTCACCAACAGTATAGGAGGGTTCCCTTTTCTCCACACCCTCTCCAGCATTTATCATTTGTGGACTTTGGAATGATGGCCATGACTGGTGTGAGGTGATACCTCACTGTAGTTTTGATTTGCATTTCTCTGATGATTAGCAATACTGAGCATTTTTTCATGTGCCTATTGGCCATTTATATGTCTTCATTGGAGAATTGCTTGTTTAGGTTTTCTGCTCATTTTTGGATCGGTTTTCTTTTTTGTTATCAAGTTGTATGAGCTGTTTATATATTCTGGCAATTAAGCCTTTGTCAGTCGCATCATTTGCAAATATTTTCTCCCATTCCATAGGTTGTTTTGTTTTGCTTATGGTTTTCTTTGCTGTGCAAAAGCTTCTAAGTTTAATTAGGTCTCATTTGTTTATTTTTGCTTTTATTTCTATTGCCTGGGTAAACTGCCCTAGGAAAAAAAGTTAAACAAAAACAAAAATAACCTCACACCATACACAAAAATAAACTCAAAGTGGCTTAAAGACTTAAATATAAGACAAGACACTATAAACCTCCTAGAAGAAAACATAGGCCAAACATTCTGTGACATAAGCCTTAATTCTGTTTATAGACTGCAAGTTAAGAACTTCTGTTTTAGACCGTGAACTACTTGAAGGATGGGCTATACCTTACTCAGCTTTGAGTGTACCTTATCTCCTTTCACGAAAGTTCTGAATGTGTTCCTCTAGGTGGTTAGGTTCTATGACTACAATGAGTGGAACATTTTTTCCCAAGCACTCATGGAAATATCTGAAAAATGGAACGACAGATCCCAAACATGGTGCTGATCACCATTCAATACTGATGATTCTTGGCTTGGTTTTATATGGAAAAACCCACTCAGCTCTTTCTGCAATCATTACACTCCCCTCTTCTTCCCAGTCACACAAGCCAAACTCTTTGGAGCAATCTCTCCTTGGTTCCACTGTAGGACCTGGATGCTGTCCTGGATTGGATGGATAGTGAAACCCTAATATTGTCCTCTGGAAGGACAGCAGCGATTGTTCACCTAACCATCTCTGAGGAGAGGAAATTAACTCCTCTCCAGACAGAGGCAATGATTTTCTGTCATTATATTTCTGCCATTTTCCTTGATTTATCAGAGTGTTGCTTTCTATCCCTGTTTGCCCATCTTCAGCTCTTCAGCGATTCTAGCTGCCTATTCTTGTTTTACAATCCTGTTAAGTTGGAACTGAGCAACTTGCATTTACTAAGTGTTCATTAAAACTTTATTATGACAATACTATTGAAGGATTTTTTTTTTTTTTATGAATTAGTGTTGCTTGTCCTGTTACTAACCCAAGTATCTGTTGTTTATTTGGACCTTGTATATCTGCATCGTGATGCTTTTGCTCCAGTGCCTCATTTCACATTTTAGTGACCTCCTCTAATAATCAGCAAAAAAAGTAAGAGCCGGAAAGGACTTACAGACTGAGCACTTTTCCTCTTTTCTCCTTCCTGCCATCTTTATCTCATCATGAAGTACAGAAAGAAAAACAACTCCATGTATCAAAACATGTCACAGAGAAAAACTCTTTAAAATATCTGGTGGATGAGAACAGTAACACAACAGCAAGCTTTCACAGCGACATGAGCTTTGAAAAGCTGTTGGGTCTTGCTGAATACTTTTCATGTCATTGATCAAGACATCTACCTGAAAGAATGACGAAATGCTTTTGAACTCAGAATATTAAGGCAGAAAATTCATTCTGACCCACTCCACTCCATTTATTCCACGGACACTTTTTTGGATGTGGTCTGTGTACCAAGAGCTGTTGTTAGGGAACTCTTAGGAGAATACACCATTGAGAATTAGATCACATACCTGTTGGGAATTATGTCAACCCTGACATACAGCAGCAATTATTGTCTGCAATAGGAAATGAGGAAACTGAGGCACAGAGAACTAAAATGACTTGGTTATTTAAAATCACCCATCTATTTTTTCATCAGCAACGAAATTAGAATTCTGAGTTTCTAAACTTCTATCCAGTTGTCTTTCAGAAGGACAAGCACAAGTGCATGTTCATAGTAGAGTAACATTTGAAGATCGCTCCCTTTTCAGAACTGTTTTTTTCAGTTCTGCTAAAACCAGCTATTGACTGAATTCATTTTTCCTTGGAAGAGCACCAGCCAGCAGCTCTGACTTGAAGAGCTGAGTCCAGGCTTGCCTTCAGTCAACTGCCTGGAGCAATTGGTGTGTTACTGCTTTTTTTTAGTCAAGAGAAAATAAAATTCACTTCAGCATAATTGTCTCTTTCTTTGAGGCGTTCCTGTGTGACTTTGAGCAGGTGGTATATGTAGTCTTGTACTTCTATTCACTTGGACGCCCATTCCTCAGGATTTTTAGTCTGGAAAGACCTGGGGGAGAGAACTACTGAATTCCCAGACATGGTGACCTGAGGCATTTCTGACGCATAAATTACTCCTGAGGTCTGGCCTCATAGGAAGAAACGTTGGTCTCCTCTTTCTCCTATATTGTGCGAAAGTGTATTTTGATTCATTCCAGTAACTGTGTAAGCACGAAATTAACTGAATTCTTGTCCTCCAGAAATAATTGTATGAACGTAAGATAAAGAAGTAACTTCCCTTTTCTTCCCTTTTCCCCCTCCCCTCGTTGCTCCCTTCCTCTATTTTATTTTTTCCCAAGAAATGTTTATTGAGTTTAGAACCAACCAAGGAATGGAGATATTGTATGAATAAAACATGACCTTTGGAGACAGGTAGAAGTTTCAGTGTAATATGTTTTTCTGTAATGAAGATATGCATGAATTCAATGGTCTAGCTACTCAGGGTAGTTAGAGGAAGATTTATACCCCATGAAACCTGAACAGGGTCTTAGAGAATTGAGTGAAAGTCCAACATGTATAATTATTTATACTCATACATTAAAAACTCGGTGTATTCCAAGAAATAAATGTTAGATTTCCCATAGACTAAACTAGTTTTTTGATTTCCTTAATTAGACTGAGGGGAAAAGAACTTAGATGGAGAACTATGAAATGATGGAGAAGCCTGACTCCAACTCTAAAACGTGGCCTTTAAGAAATTGGACAGAGACTCTGAGGTGCCAACGCCTCTACCAGAGTGTTTCCTGCGTCTAGGTGATCTGAGGGTTCTTGTGGGAGGTCTTTAGAACTAATGCCTGGCAGATTCTCTCCACCGAATATTGCTTTTCTAGCTCTCAGGGGGGCCCCAACAACTCAAAACTGGAATTGTTAGTTAAACCACAGCTTTGACTACTCAGCCCCCTGTCTCCAGTCATACTTGTCAGTTACCCCTACTCCCACACAGAACCTGCTTTTTTTGGCTGGGTGATGCCAGTAAACTCACCCCTGACTAGGATCCGACCATATGGGAGGCTTAAAGCCCTATGGGATTTTCAGAATGTTTCACAGGGTGTCAAAACATTGATGGGGGACGGCCCCTATAGATGGTCGTGCCACCTGACCGCTGCCCACCCTCACTCCACACATATACATGACGCCTTTCTTCTAAAACTCACTTGCGGTAAATGCTAATGAGTAGGTATATGACTTAAAAGAATGATCAGTTAACTCATTTTTGGGGACATATTTTTAGGAGAAAAGGCCTACTGACAAAATTAAACTTGAGGGGATCAATCCAGTTTCCTTTCAGTTTCCTAAACCTGCTGTTGCTACATGTATGTTCAATATATGTGATTATGAATATTCAGACTGATGCCCTAAAAGAAACTGGTTGTTGGTTATTTTGTACTTCTGAATGCCAGAAATATTAGAGCAATAAAATTTTAAACAGGTAACTGTAGGCTAATTGTAGAATTAACTTGAAAATTCTCTCCCCTATGTGCTTGGATTAATTGATTTCTTAATGTAAAACTTCATATGTTCTCCTATATTGTCTTAAATTAAAAAGGAATTTTTAGAAACACCGTTTTTATCAAACCAGAAAGAAAATCTGTTCAGTTAAAAATGCATAGGAATGATAATTTGTTGCTTCGTATGCGTTGAATAACTTTGCTTTCTTTGTGCCTGTATTTAAACAGGGTTGCAAATCAAAATCACATGTGGAGCTTTTAAAAAATTATACTCCTTTTTCCACCCTCTGCCATTTCTGTTCACTGGATCTGGGATGATGTCTGAACACATTCATTTTAGAAATGATTTCAGTGATTTTGATGCTTTTCCATTTTGAGAACCAGTTTTAATTGTTTTCTTTTTAGCCTTTGCTATGTTACCTTCTCCCAATTTGCTGTGTAAAATTTATTGCATAGCTTTTCTTTCTTTGTACCTGATTACTTCACCCCTCCTTATTTCAAAACAAATACAAAGAATTCAGAGGAGATGCCTGGCAGTACCTTGACATCCAGTAGGTCCCAGTCAGATGGCTAGAATACAGGTTAGAGTTTCCTAGAGGATACAGAAGTCTGACATAGGAGGAGAAAACGGAGACACCTTGGATACCCAGAGACCTGAGCAGGATGCAGATAGACTGGCTACCTGATGGGGATGGAGGAGCTGAGTCAAGGGCACTGCTGAAAGGCTGAGAGGAGCCTGCTCATGGGAGCAATGCAGAGGATTGTGGTCTCAGTGGTGGAGCTTTTGTATTTTGCTTAGTTGATCTCTTGGCTCCAGAGAGGAATGGATGATCTCACTGGGATCTGCTAGAATGGATTAGAACTATGGGAACAGATTGACAGTCTCAATTCAGACAGTATCAGAGCTTTAACTCTTAGTGGAATGCTTGAATCGTAATCACTGAATACCGCCACGAACCAGGAAGTAAACATCTATCATTAGTGGAAAACTGTGCAAAGACATGACTTGTGAAAGAAAGGACTCAAGAACACAAACATTTCGTTCCTATACTGGCACTCTTTTCTACTTTGAGCTAAACTTCTAACTTGAGTGTGCTGTAAGCCACGGATTTGAAATCTCATGTCCTCTCAGGTTTTTGCTTTCCAGCCTTGTAGGAATTTCCCCAGCGTCCCAGCACCCCCTGAGTTTCACTCCCTACTTGGGCTATAGCTTTCCAGGAGTTCTATTGCTTCCTCTTCTTTCTTCCCTGTTTTTACAAACTCTGTGACACAATGACTGTCCCCTGCCTTTTATGAAACCACATAAAGTCATAACAAGCCAATGATAATTCTCCAGTGTGGACATCAGAGTTATTTTCTGTCAGTGTATGTTGGGAAAGGGTGTAGTGGCGTTTGTTTCAAAGTTATTCTATTTCCAATGGAGCTGTGTGATCACTATTCACTTTTTCATTTTTCTTTCAATCTTGGTACTAAAAAGGTAATCAGTTCCTGAACCTTAATGAGAAGTTTAATGGATAAGGATGATACGAGATGATTTTTGGAAAGAGATGTTTCTCTTTTAAACAAGAACAAAATGAATTCTCTTCAGAGAGGAACAAACCTTTAATTACATGATAATGAAACATAATGTGGTTTCTTTCTTAGAACAACTTGAAGCACTAAAATTAATTTCCACTAATCTGGAGTGAGAGGAAAGTTGCTTTTGGTAGATTCACTACCTGTAAAAAAGATGTGTTCATCATAAGCAGAATTTTAAAATGACAAATAGCTTTGTTTCAAGTGTAAAAACACAGCCTCAGAGGACAAAGGAAAATTGAAATTTGCCAAAGTTTACCAGGATGTCCATGTATACATGTTTACAGTTTCAATTTTCATACCATTAGCTGTTGAACCTAGTAGACACACATGTTTAGGTGTCATCTTTTCTTTTCCCTTTTAAATCAATAGACTATTTTTAGTATAATTACAGGTTTACAGAAAAATTGAGAGTCCCCATATTACTCCCCCTTCCCACACACACGCACAGTTTCCCCTATGATTAACATCTTGCATTGGTGTAGTATGTTTGTGACAATTGACGAACTCATATTGATATATTATTAATTAAAGTGCATAGTTCGCATTAGGATTCACTCTTTGTGTTACACAGTTCTGTGGCTTTTGACAAATGCGTACTATCCTATATCCACCCTCACAGGAACCTACCGAATAGTTCAACTATCTTGAAAGTCCCCTGTGTTCTGCCTGTTGTCTCTTCTTTCTCCCTGAATCCCTGGCAACCTGGCAACACAGTAAAGATGGTGTTTTTCCTGTCTCTATAGTTTTGCCCTTTTCCCAGAATGCCATATAGTTGGAATGACACAGTATGTAGTCTTTTCAGGCTGGCTTCTTTCACGTGGCAATACACATTTAAGGTCTTTTCATGGCTTGGTAGCTCATTTCTTTTTACTGTGGAATAATGTTCTATTTTATGAATGTACTGCAGTTTGTTTATCCATTTACTTACTGATGGACATCTTGGTTGTCTCCGGTATTTGGCAATTACAGGTAAAACTGCTATAAACATTCATGTGCAGGTTTTTGTGTGGACATAAGTTTTCAGCTCATTTGTATAAATACCAACAAGCACTGTTGCTGGGTTGTGTGGTAAAACTATATTTTGTTTTGTAAGAAACTTCCAAGTTGCATTCCTACCACGATGAGAGTTCTGGTTGCTCCACATCCTAGCCAGCATTTGCTGTTGTCAGTGTTTTGGATGCTTCTTGCCATTTTAATTGTTGTGTAGTGGTATCTCATTATTGTTTTAATTTATGTTTGAAGTGTTATTTTAAAAAATTTTATTTATTTATTTATTTATTTATTTATTTATTTATTTATTTATTTATTTATTAATTATAATTAGGTGCCCCTCCATTAAAATAAATAAATCCTGGGATTGAATGCAGGACCTTATGCATGCTAAGCACACACTCTACCACTGAGTTATGCACTCTCCCTCGTTTCAACGTGCAACTTTCTAGTGACATATGATGTTGAACATCGTTTCATATACTTGTTTGCCATCTGTGTATCTTCTTTAGTAAAGTGTCTGTTCAGAGCTTCTGCCCATTTTTCAGTGGGGTTGTTTGTTTTCTTGTTGAGTTTTAAGAGCTCTTTATAAGTTTTGGATATAATTCCTTTACCAGATGTTTGTTTGGCAGATAATATCTTCCCATCTGTGGCTTGTCTTTTCAGTCTCTTAAGGAATCGATTTTTTAAAATTAGGTGTGTTCCACAAATAAGTAGTTTTCTTGGTTTTGTGGGAGGGCCCAGTTACAATGCTATGAAAGAGGAAGACAGGGAAATTTAGTAAGAAAAGTTTAATTCTTTTAGGTATGAGAACTTAACAGAATTATCACAGGGATTAGGAGGAACATCGTGTGAATATCAAATTTCTTGGAATCAGTTGGACATCATAGGGGTGATGGGTGTCTTTTAAGAAGTAGCCTTGTCCTAGTGGGACATGTATGTTCTTGCTCATGATTTTTTATCCTGAAATTTCTGCCTTTCACTTCATACCATTTTTAGAATATTCGTTCTCTTGACTTACTGATCTCCTACCATTTACATCTCTGTCTGTGCCCCTCATGTTTATTGCCCAGTGTGCAGTATTGGATCATTAGCTTGGGCTTTCATCGGATAGGTTGGGCCTCTGCTCTCAGTTCCATAACTTAGGAGCTGTGGGACTTTAGGGAAGTTACCTTGTTATAGCCTGTTTCCTGGCGTACCTGCCTCCGAGGCTTGTTGAAAACATTAAATTGTATGTGTAAAACATCTGGCCTGGTACCTGGCTCTGGTGCTCAGAACAACGTGTGTTTTCTTCCCATCCGTTTTACTTTTCCTGTCTGTTCTCCCTACTTTTCTAGCCTGTGACTTTTTCTGACTTCCAGTTTTCCTTGTTTGAGGTTGCATATTTCTCCAAATAGCATTGAAAGCAGCAATCCCCTTGTTTCCTCCCACATGGTTCCTCTAAGTGTCCTGCGGTCAGCCCCCTGTGGTCTGCTCTGGTCTCATGGCAAGGCCCCCACACAGACAGTTAACTCAGGGTGTTCCTTGGACCTGCAGCTTCCCTTTCTCCTTCAGCTGTTGCTATTTCGATCGTCTCTGGGAGGAGGGGGCCTCATGCCACTCAGAAAAGGAAGATGAGACATCTTGACACTCAGTTCCCCCAATTATCCCCTCTCCTCCCTTGCATTCTGTTATGGACTGAAGTGTTTCCCTCTTAAAATTTGTATGTTGAAGTCCTGATGTCCAGCACCTCAGAATATGACTGTATTTGGAAACAGGGTCTTTAAGAAAGGGATTAAGTTAAATTGAGGTCATTCAGGTGGGCCCTAATCTAATAGGGCTAGTGTGCCTATAAGAGGAAATTAGGACATGCAGAGAGAGGCCCATCCTTTGCATGCACAGAGAGACAGCCATGTGAGGACACAGCAGGATGGCAGCCAAACCTGCCAGCACCTTGACCTTGGACTTCAAGCTTCCAGAAGTCTGAAAAAATAAATTTCTGTAGTGTAAGCCACCCAGTAAGTGGTACTTTTTTATGGCAGCAAATGAATATACCTTCCAGTTGTTCTCTTGAAAAAGCCGAAGGTTTAAACTTCTTATTTTGATACTCATGATCTTCAGAAATCTGGCTTCAATCTGCCTTTCCCAACTTAACCCGCACCGCATAAACCTCCAGTAACAAAACTGCTCCATGTATCACCCCCCAGGTGTGCTTTGTACCTGTATATTCATGTCTTTGCTCATTCTACCTGGAATATTGCAATTTCCATGCTGGAGATCTTACCCATCCCTCAGTGTTCATCTCAAAAATCCACTCATCTACAAAGTCTTTGGTTATCTTAACTAGCCTTGAATCCTCTTCTGAGTCCCTATAACATTTTATCATTACTTATTCACAAATCTTATTCCTCCTGTTTGAGGGTAAAATCCTAGAAGGCACAAGTCATATCTCGATGCCTATGTACAAAGTTCCTAGCACAGCCTCCAAAGAGATGATTCATTCATTCGTCGATTCATCCATATGTTGCTCTTAGCCACATGTTGTATTAATTTGTAAGCGATGCAGCCTAGAACAAGACAAATGTGATCTCTGCCCCATGAAACTTACATTCCATGGAGCTACAGAGAAATGAGTAATCAAGTAGTTATAGGTTGTTACTAGTATCTTAATGGAGAATAAAGTCATGACCGATTTCAGATAGTGTGCTTACAGAAGGCCTCTGGAGGAGGTGCCGTTGAAGCTAAGATATGTAAGATAAGAAACCTGCCCCATGAAGAGGCATAAGCAGAGGTTAGACTCCTGGGGCAGGATTGAGGGTGATGCTCCAACTAGTGTGCTTGGAGCACCATGAGCAAGAGGGAGAGCAGCAGCCAGTAAAGGCAGAGAGGATGGGGGGGACAAGTCCTGCAGTGCCTTGGCAAGGGGTTGGTTGGGTTTTCTTGGGAAGCCTCCAGAGAATTTTAAGCAGGAAACTGTCATGGCACATTTTAAAAAATCACGCTGCTGTGCAGGGAATGAATTGTAAGAGTGAAAGCATGGAGACTGAGTCGGAGGCTACGTGGTACCCAAGTCAGAAGTGGTGGGTTCGACATGAGCGTGCTAGCCAGGAGAAAGAGGGAAGTGGATGGGGTGTGATAGTTTGGAGGTGGACTTACAGATAGGTAGGATGTGGGGAAAGAGAGAATAAGAAGAAGGAGGATTAGTCCCAGATTTCTGCTTCCATTAACAGTGTTTTTTTCTTTTTTAATTGTAAAGAAGGACTGATCATTAAAAACAACCTTTTACAACACACACACACACTCTCTCTCTGTAGACAAGAAAAGCACCCAAGTTTGTTAAATTCTCCTTTTCAAGGATAATCTCTTTAATAGTTGAATATATGGTTAATAGTTGAATACATGCTTAACTATTCCCTTTAATAGTTGAATATATACATATATACGCATACGTATTTTTAATGCTTGTATATGTGTGTAGAGTTTTATTTGAAACAAAAAGCAACCACGGCCATTTCTATCTCCCCTGGGCATAGCATAAGTCTGTCTTGGGTAAACAGTGTCTTGCTTAGAAAAATTACGTTGTGGGGTCTTTTGGTGAGTGTTCTGGGGAAAGAGGAGAAAAACGAAGGGAGAGGTGAATTATCCCTGCATAACAAAGTGACAGGATAGCCTTTCACATGAATATCCTGGAAGATGAGGGGACAGGCAAGGAGGGAGCATCCAGTAGGTGACTGAGGAAATCCTTGGCACACAGAGTGTTATCTGTGGTGGAGGTGGTCAAAGAACTTTAGAACAGCAATGACTAATATTTCTCTATGGTTCTCAGCTTTGCTCTTCTCCTTCCTAAATTTTCATGAAACTTGTTACACACAAAAGCTTTAAGCTAGTGGTGCTTTAGATTAAAGCTAAGTAAAAAGAAGAAGTTGATATTTAGTGTGGGCAAGGCTGTGTTGGAGGAGGAAGGCAAGCCCAAGGGTTGAGAGTCAGGTGGCTCTGGAGACTCAGGCTGCAGGGGGACGAAATCTTTCTCTTCCTTTCCTATGGGTGGAGACTTCCCTCAGTTTGGAACTTAGGTTCTTGTGCCATTTCAGTTGAGTAGTTAAAAAAAATTTTATCCCTAAATACTGGGCAGCAGAATCTGATTGTGTGTGTGTGTGTCACACATGAGATGTGTTCAGCTGCAGACAGTTATCTCGCTGTAGTTCTTTCATTATTTAAGACGCAGCAGCATCCCTGGCAAGGTGTGGCAATGCCAGCAGCAGGCTGGGAATCTGACATGTCAGGGTCTTGTATGCTTTATACATAAGATTTGGCAAAATTATTAGATGACTTTTAAATTCAGGTTTTTTTTTAAAATAACAGCTTCAGCATTTAATTATTCTGTATTTGAAAGGTCACTAGAAACCAAGAGTTTAAAAAAAAGTGTTGAAACTGGAAAAAAAAAAAGTTTAATCAATTTCCATTCAAACCAAGATCCCTCTTGCATTTTTTTCCCTTTGGGGAAGTTATAGGGTAGATGGAGGTTGTGGGGAACAAGACGGTGATTGTTTTTGTGAAACTTTTTGGTTTTGACTCTGACCTTTATCTTATAGTAGAAGGTAGAGTGTTCGGTATAAAATGGAAGAAACCTGTGGTGAGGGAGTAGAGAATCTGTAATTGGAGAAGCTTAGACATGGCCTAAGCTTAGACCCCATATTGTCTGGGGCGAACCATTTTGTAGCAATGTACAAACTCTCAGCAGGACAATAGGGTGACTTTCAGTTGAAGGTCAGTAGTCCAAGAACTTGAGAAATCTATTTGTCTTGCCTGTTTGACCCGTCCCACCCTCCTAGCTATGTTCATAACTGCTCTTGCTTCCCATTCAGTTTGGGAAAACAGTGGCCTATTCAGATGCCTTCAGAAAAATAAATGAGACCTTCAAAGTTAACTCAGGTCCATCCATGGCTACATCCTCCCAAGCATGCCTGTGTCCATAAGACCTCCGTTGTAAGAAGGTGGGAGGAAGAAAGGAAGTGATGTGAAAGATTTTAGATACAGATCACCCTTTAGTATTCCCCAGATTTATAATATGCATAAATTATAAAACTGAGGTTTTCTTCTTGGTTCTGTAGTTGTCCTTGGAAAATTTCTAAAGAACCTAGGTGTTTTTTGGTAATAAAGTACCCAGGGGCATCGTCAGGACTAAACTACCTTGAAGCTTTTCTGTGTTATTAACTTCAGATGTCATTTACTTTTGACCTTTATGTTTATTATTCTAGGCTGTGTACTTATAGGCTGATACATTGTGGTGACTTCAGTTACGACTTTTTTTCTTTCATGAAGATTTCTATTTTGTTTGCAGTTGGATTTGTCACCCTCTAGGGTGGTACACAGGAAGCATAGTTGCCTTGGGACAGAAAATTCTTCATGAAACCAGTGATCTGGCCACTTGTCAGAAGGGAAAACCAAATAACCAAATGAACAATCTGTTTTTCCCTTTTGGCTCAATCGAAGGAATCCACAGTAAGGCTTCAAAAGGTGCTACCCCTAATCCCAGCTGGGGAATTTTTTGGGTTTTTTTCAACAATTATGGTTTGTCAAAAACTGGCGTGACTCCATGCTGTAATCTAGGGCATCTATAACACCATGGTCACTCAGTTTATTTTATTTATCTATCTTTTTGGTGGGGGAGAGGTAATTAGGTTTGTTTATTTACTTTTGGAGGAGGTACTGGGGATTGAACCCAGAAACTCATGCATGCTAAGCATGCACTCTACCACTTGAGCTATACCCTCCCCCATCATGCTCACGCAAGAAGTTGCCTGCTTGTTGGCTTGTTGGCCAACCACATTTAGGCAAGAATAGCACAGAAGTAGAGGTCTCCTTTAGGACAGGGACAGTATCTTACTCATCTGTTCATCCCTGGGGCTTAGCACAGTAGGTAAATGTAAAGGAAGGTTATTTACTGAGGATACCCAGGGGGGTCACTATTGGATTAACCTCAGAATGGTGTTTCCCTATGCATTCTAATCTAGCTTTTGGAAACATTTCCCTGGTTCTTTGGTAAGGTGCACTGTGAATCAAAATACCAGGTATCTTTGAGGGTTGACTCAGAGCTGGGGCAGGAAATCTGCAATGGTAGGGTAGGGAAGTCGAAGTCGTAATGGCAAGGCTTGCCAAGGGCTTACCTCTTATTTCTAGTGGGAACAAGGGCTCACTGCCAAGTGGTCACACTTGTGTTGAGCAGAGCAACAACAGTAAGGATAGAGCTTGCAGTGAGAGAAGTCAGCATTCATTCAGCAGAACAGGAGGCACTGGGATACCAGGGGAAGGATAAGATGTGGGAGCTTGTTGCCCATGTCAACAAAGCTCAGGGACTGTGGAGATCAAAGACACTGTAATTGCTATCCATCATGGGCAGAGGTGGGCCTGGGGTACAGCAGGATGATCACAATGATCATCCCTTGGGTCAAACAATTGATTTGATGAACAGATAGAGATAGCAGTCAGCTTTCTTAACAAGTCACTCCTTGCAGTGAGAGCAGATGATGTGACCGTTTCCGAGAGAAAACCATGCTCTTGAGCAGAGATGCCATTTTCCCATGAGGGAGGTGTGTTTTAAACGAGCGTGTTCTCTATTTGAAAGGCCTCGGCAGATTAGATCAGTTGTGCAGTTGGGGTTTGTGTAGGGGCAGCCCACAGGTGAGAGGCTCCTCACTTACGGTTGTGTCTGAGTGGGCTGAGCGAATGGCGGAGGTAGCAAAGAGCCCCATGTGTTTCAGAACATCGCGTGAGTAGTTGGCTGGCTGCCCACTTGCTGCTCTGTCTCTAGTGTGGCTCCACACTCAACCTTTGAAAGCCTTCTCACATGCAGATCCTGTTTATGTAAGAAGTTTGCTCAAACACCCCCACAGTGCTTTAATGACGTACTGGAAGGGTATCCTCTCACCCCTACCCATGACTCAATACACAGAGCAGAAATGATGCTCTCTTCTCTAGCCTCTGAATTTCTAGAGTGGAATCACCTCACATGAAACTGATCATCTCTCAGTGGGTGCCGCTCTGGCCAGCTCACCTACCTGGCTTGTATTGCTGCAGGGCTGGGGGTTATTGATTAAAGATAAAATAAAATTAATATAAATGAATCACTTACTTTTTCAAATTAGAGTTCTTCCTTTCTGAAGCTCTCCTTCCTCTCCTGTCCATTATCTTCATCCTGTCTTTCTCTTCAGTTAACCAGTATGAACTGCTCAACAAACTCAGTATTCAAACATGAGACATCTTTTTGCCTTTTAAATTATTTGCTTGAACTGCTACCCATTTTATCAGCATGAAGACCAAAATTTCTCTTTTGAGGTTCTCCTACATAAATTGCCTAAGAGCTTCAGGGTTAACTTGGTGCAAAGAGGGACTCAGTATGTTTCTCATGTGAGACTGAGAGAGACCTGGGTTCTGGTCAGTTCCTTGCCCACCACTGCTTGGGGTTGTTGCCGAAGACCAGACCCGCACATCTCCAGTGGTGCTTGTCCGTTGCAGTAGTGATGTCGTTGGTGGTCCGGACACCTCCATTCTCTGCAGTGGTTCTTCATCCACACTTGGCCCTTGTGGATATGGCTATAGCAGAAAGCTCTTTTGGTTTCCATACACAGACATTCTTGGGACACCAGCCAACCAACGCTGAGAGGTTTAATTGGGTTCCAATAACTATTACCACCTCAAAGACCAGAGTCAGAACCCTCCACCTTTCCTGCTGGCCATTATCATCCAATGATAGTACTGCCTTTTAAAGCCACACAAAATTGAACATGTCTTTTTACACCTTTCTCCTTAGAAAATAGTGCTTCATTGTGGCAGACAAAATGTGACCATTCATAAAATCATTTTATTTCCCTCCTGGTCACATAGGAAGGCTTCATTTTCCAGTCCTCCTTGCAGCTAGGTGGGATCTGTGATGAGATCTGCACAGAGAATATGGGCCCATGTGCCTCACCATAGAACCTTTCCTATCAGATCTCTCATGTGCTCACTCCCTTATCTGCATGGCTAGAAGGAAAAAGATTCCAAGATGGTAGAGCCGCAAGTTGGGAATAGCTTGAGCCCTGGGCCACTGCTTAGAGGAGAGCCATCCAGGAAAGTAGCCAAACTGTCCTGTCTCTTGTGAGCATGAGAAATACATTTTTATTTATTTGAATTCTTGAGATTTGGGGATCCGTTATTGTAAAAGAGCCTATCCTTCCTTAACTAATGCACTTCTTACTCAAGGCAGTTTGCCCTCCCTCGACAATGCCATTCAGCTTATTTTTGTGTAACCCGGAGGAGCCTTTTACTGGTATCCACCCTGAACGGAAAGGTTTGCTTCAAATGGACTTGCTTACTGGCTCTTAGTCATGAGAGATGCTGGCATTTCTAGGACCACACCTATGTCAGCCAGCATGGCTAAGTTATACCATGCTAACAAAAGACCCCCAAATCCAAGTGGCTCATGTCAATAAAGGTTTAGTTCTTGTTCAAATTAGATTTTCATCACTGGTTAGCTAAGGCTCTGCTCCATACTGTCTTCATTGTGGGACCCGGAATGATGACGTAGCCTCTCTCTGGGGGCATTGCCAGGCTCATGGGAGAGGGAAGTGGAGCCCCGTGAACCACACGCAGGCTCTTAAAGCTCCTGCTTGTAAGTGACAAACATAACTTCCATTTGCATTTAATGGACCAAAGCAAATCACACGGCTAAGGCTAATGTCATAAAGGGTGATATATAATCCTGCAGGAAAGGACACCACAGAAAGGGGAACTAGAATATTTGAAAGATTAGTAATGTCATCTATCACAATCCTCAAAGGGCACCATTCTTAATTTCTGTCTTTACAGGCATCCGGTTACTTTTACAAGATTCAGGATAGGATGCTGGTGGGATCTTGCTTAATTTAAATTCTTTGAAAATACGTCCATCCCTAGGACTGAGTCCAGAAAGAGACGGGCACAGTTCTCACAGGAAAGATGAGAGTATGAACTAACCTGAAACTCCATGCTCTTTGAATAACACTGTGCGAAGGCATACTCGGCCACCTTGTGCTCCCTTCTCTAGTCAGCTTCTCTTTTTGTTAGCCTTATAATAACTGTCGTGGGCTGTATTTGTTTTCTATTGTTGCCGTAACAAATTACCACAAATATAGCAGCTCAAAATAACTCCCATTTGTTTTCTCGTGCTTCTGTAGCTCAGAGGTCCAGCCATAGCACCTAAGAATGCTTTGAGCCTCACAGGGCTGAACTGAAGGTGTCATCAAGTGTCTGGAGGCTCTGGGCGTTCACTCGCTTCCGGGCACATTCAAGGATAGGGCCAGTTCTAGCTGCATCTGGTTGTTGGACTGAGGTGTCTGTTTCTTTGTTGGCGGTCATGGTGTACTGGATTCTAGACCATCTGTGTTCCCTGACTCGTGACCTTCTTCCTCCATCGTCAAAGCCAGCCACAGGGGGCCGAGTCCTTCTCATGCTTCTCACCTCCCTGACCTTCCCCTTCTGTGTCACCTCACCTCTGCTTACCTCTTCTGCTAACCCTTCTCAGACTCTGCTGCTTCCACTTCTGCTTTTAAGGGCTCATGTAATTTCATTGGGCCTGCCTAGATAATCCAGGATAATCTTCCTAGCTTAAGGTCAGCTGATGAGTAGACTTAATTCCATCTGCAAGATCTCTTCACAGCAGTGCCTAAATAGTGTCGGGGGATGGATCGTGGGAGCATACCTTTAGAATTCTGCCCACTGTGTGGGTTTCAGTTATATCTGTGCACCAGATAATTACTTGGAAAATTTCCTTAAACACGTTCATCTCATAGTAAATAAAAGCCAGTAGGTTTGCTGGTATAAAAGTCTACTTCCTAGAAGAGAAAATTCTATAAACAAGGCAAGTCCTGAGCACAGTGATTTCCCTGACTAGACCTTGAAGTTGGGGACAGAACTTTACATTCTTTTCTCCCCAGAACTCTACAACCTGTGCCCAGTAGTTGGTCCCCGGAAGTTTACCACAGTTGCTGCTGCTGAACAAAATAGGCCCAAGTCTACTCAAGTTTCAAGCAAATTCTGGGGGCCTGTGATGTACTACGTGTTGCAGAGTCCTTTAAAATCACCAGTTTCTTCTTGCTCATAGAAATGGCCATTCAGGATGGCTCACAACCTTTCCTCATCCATCACCTCAGCCTGTCATGCAACCACAGCTTTGCTGAGGAGTGGGGTGAATGTGTTTGCCTGTTTTTTATTAGTAGAAAACCTGAAAGTGTGATGATTTCTGAAATTGATAACAGAAAATTTAGGTGGATTCTAGTGGAAGACTCTTTCATTCCCCACCACGTATTCTTCTGTGGCCCATTCGGAAAGGAAGTCCCACCAACCCTTCCATCCTTGCTGGGAAGTACCACCAGTCATATTCGGTTAGGGCACACACTACTGACCTCATTTTAACTGAATTACTTCTTTAAAGATCCTATCTCCAAGTACAGTCACATCTGAGATACTGAGAATTCAACATATGAACTTGGGGAGGGGACACTTTCAGCCTGTAACACGTATATGTGGATTATGTCCTCACTGCCAAAATGTTAAGTCTCTCAGTAGAAGGGATCTAGTCTGTTTGGTTTGATGCTATGTCCAAAGCACTCAGACTGGTACCTGGTATGTAGTTAGTGCTCAATATTTGCTCAAAAAATGAAACCTGAATAGTTTAGGTATCTTTAGAATTGAGATAGTTTGGATATCTAACAGGCTCTGATGACCGATAATACATGAAACACGAGGCAGAAAGAGTCTCATCTGGTTTCTAGCTTAAATAATTGAATGTCTAGTGATGCCCCTCAACATGACAGGAAATGCACACAAAAAAGGATCAGGGTTTGGGGAAAAAGCTTTGGGCATATTGAGTTAGAGATACTTGAAATACATTCAAGTGGAAAAGTCAAAGAGACCTTTGGATACATGGCATGTGGAGAATACAGTGGGCAAAATCTTGGTTAAAAATTCAGATTTGGAAGATCATCAGTTCACAGTAAGTGCTGAAATCAGATGGCAAATGAGATCACCCAAAAAAACATACATAGGAAGAGACCTAGCGTAAAAGCAAGAAAAATACTAATGTTTAAAGGTTGGGTAGAGAAAGCAAAGCTTGTTTAAGAAGAGAATGAGGAAAGTGAGAAGTAGGCATCATAGAATCAGAGGAAGAAAAACTATTGAAAGTAATGGTCACCTGTGTCAAAGGATAAGGGAGAGGTCCTTCTCAAAGGCTGTTCCAGGGAATAATCCTCCCATGAAATAATGTTTGGAACAAGATTACCTGCTTAACTAAATGTGAGAAATGTCTTGCAGAATCACAAGATAATTTAGCCTATTAATGTCCCAGAGAAGTCTTGCTAGAAAGAAACCTATACATTTTAACTTCTAATGTTAAGTTCCCAAAGCTTATGTTTGACCTTAAATCTCTCTCCTTTCTTCTTACGTAACTATGCTTAGTAATAGCACACAGAACCGGAGTCCCAAGGAATACTCTTTGGGAAACAATAAGCATAATTAACAAGATAAGTGTTGGAAATAGCCCTTTGCATTTGACAATTAGGTGGTTTTGTTATCATCACTGAAGTGGTTTCTGCTGAGTGATGGAGTCTGAAGGTATAGAGCTAAAGCAGGAAGCACAATCTGCTCATTCTATAAGCTTGACCTAAAGGAGGAGGTTAAAAAAAAAAAGGCAGTATCTTGCTTGCATGATGTGTAATGTTAAATAAGTATGTATTGGATGGGAAGGACACAGCTAAGTTTATAGATAACAGACACATTGAGAAATGGTAGCAAGAGAAGTTGAATAGTCAGCAGAACAAGGTCTACAAAGAGATAGGAGAAACTGAGATCAGAAGAAAGTCCTCCCCTTTCCTGAAGACTGGAAGAAGGAAGGAGAAGATACAGTTGTCTCTGTAGGAGAAGATTGAGAAAGCCCATGGTAATCTCAGTTCCTCAGATAAGAACATATACGCAGAGTTTGTCTTGGGTGCTGAAATTAAAAATACTCTATCCCATATCCCTCCCCCTAAAAAAGCTCATGTGTGATCTTGCTCGTGTTAAAGTCCTCCAAATGTTACCACTACTGCTATGGTCAGGAAGTCACTTCTGCTTTGGACTCAGGTAGGAATCATTTTCCTGGGCCTTTAATCTTCTAGTTTCCCCAGAGGCAGAGATCTGTCCTATGTATGCATTTCTGTCTCCCCACTGCCTTTCACAAAATGGGTGCTATGAACATGGAATGATTAGCGAGCAACAGACAGGATCACATTCTGCCCATAATTGAGAATTCAATGCATTGCATTATTATAGCCTGAAGAATCCTAGTACCAGGGTGTGGTTACACAGTATAGTTTTGGACACTTCCCGTGGTGAGGCTTTCACTGAGAATTCTCCAGGTCCGGTTTCTTCTTGTTCAGCCGTCATTGTTGACACCCCAGTTGATACCATCCCAGCTTTCTTTGCCTGGTTGTCGCAAGTGTGTTGTCTGTGTAGCTCTGTGTGCAAAGCATTTATCAGAGAACAAGGCACATAATTAAAGCTCAATAATTGATAGATTGTGATGATAGTAATCGTTACCATTATAATAGATTCAAACCCCAACCAAAGAGAGCTTCATTATCAAGATGCAAAGTTTTATATTTCTTACTTACCTAGGTACTGTTCTACTTCTTAACCTTTTTTTCCACAAAACTTTTTTTCTTATTAACTATTTACTTCTTTTCATGTTCCTTACCTAATTTTTCACCACCAAATCTCTTATTTATCCTTACGTATTCAGTATATTTGTTTGCTTAATAAAAATTTTATGCTTTGATTTTTTTTTTTTCATCCCCAGTATTTTTCTTATTTTCCTCTTTCTTAATTATAAGCTGTTCGGTCTAAAGTTAACATCTTTTTATTCACTTCTCCAATTATCAGTTGCCAGCTAGAAGCCTGAGAGCCACCTTTTTTTTCTCGTAGTACTTAACAAATACTGGTTTGTTGAGCACTTACTATGCACCAACTACTATTCCAGGCACTAAAGATACGAACGTGATAAAAATGTCATTGTCGTTAGGGAGCTTATATTCTAGTGAAGGATTCAAGCAGTGAGTAAGTGAAGATTAAGTAGTTAATAAAGTCGCAGACATGTAGAAAACTGATAAGGAATGTGTAGCTTGGGCTGGACGATTGAGCACACGTGATTTGAGGAGCAAAGATTATAGGCAAGCTGTATCTGAAATTTCCTGGTTAAAGAGGTGAAGGAGGTTTATCAGGTCATGTGATAGTGCAAGTCTATCAGGATTCACAGTGGAAAGACCCAAAATGTGGTGAACCAGACCGTGTGTGCCTGACAGCTGGTAGGTTTTAGAGTTGCAGACTTTTTGGTTAATTCCATCACTGTTGTCTGAAAGCAGCTCTACTTAAGAGTCATTGCTGTTAGCTGTCTAGGGATCTGAATCTGTGTAATCTTGAGATAGCGCAGTGGAAGGCTGTTGTGATGTATACTTTGATTCGGACTTTCTATTTAGGTCATTAAACAGACAGGCAGTTGTCATTGTATCAGTGAAAGCAGTTCTCTCCCAATTGGATGCCAGAACTTCACTCTATTTAAGGAAAATGAGCCTATTGAGAAAATACTGGTTCAGTTTATGGAGATGTTGAGTTTTTGGTGTCTTTGAAATCTTTTGCAAGAAGAGGCCAGTTAGTTTAATGCATGAACCTAGAATTTAAGAGGAAGATCTGGGCTGGAGACATAAGGCTTTGTATTGTGTCACCCAATAGAAATGGATGAGATTGCCCAGGAATGATGTGTTATATTTTCTATTATTTAGAGCAGGGTGCCAGATAGGGAAGGAAGTGAGACTGAAAGGGCTAACCAAGAGACAGTGGAGAGGCCGTTGGATTGGTGGATTTGGTTAAGATAAAAATCAGGTATAGGGAGAGTAGCTGAGTATGAGAAATGGAAGAGTAAAGGGTGCTCAGAGAGTGGGATGGCTGAATTTAATCTTTTAAATCTGGAGCAATTTTGAGTGACACAGTAGTAGGTGTGCCTAGGGAGTGTCTGAAAATGAGGAGAGGCCCTGTGGAAAGGATTCTTAGGGAAGGCACAAAGGAGAGGAAGCACAGAGTGGTAATGGTGATGGAGATATAGAAGAGATTAACAGGCTTAGGAAGTGAGAGAGGACATGAGAAATGTGAGGTATGGTGAAGACAACTGGTCCCAGCTGCCCTCTGGAGAGATAGCTATGGAGTGGGGCACTTGGGCTCTTTTAGAATCAGTCACAGCCTGGGATAGATGGCATTTTTGAGGGAATACTTGTTGTTGAGGGTGTGGCAACTCAGATTTCTGTGGGTCTCCATTGCATTAGTTCTGGAATCAGAGTTGTTGGTGTGCGAACTTATACTAGGGCTGCTGTGTGGAGGTCCTTGTTCTGAGGGGTCTGTACTCCAAGAGTTTTACCCAGTGCAAGGAATCCGTGCTGGCCATTGAGCCTGAATCCCTTCAAGTGTAGCATCCATCCTGTGAAGTTTTCTGCAAGCTCAGACAGGGATGGGGCGAGAATTAGGGCTCTAACTCATTTCTGAGGGCCCTATGGAGTGAATGGAGAAAGGGAGTTGAAGATTGGGAGCTATTTGGGTCATCATGTGTTGGACTGAAAGATTAAGTAGAGAGCAGATGAATTCTGACACAAGATCGGAACCCGGGGAGGGACCAGAAGTCACTTCCAAAATTATGAAACCAAGGAGGTAAAATGAGAAGATTAGTAGATCACATGTATTCCAGATAAAACAGAGCGGTGAGATATGGAGAGGGTGGAAAACGGGGTCTAGTTATTAGGGTGAAAGAAAAAGGAGTTTGGTTATGTGGTATATAGTATATGGTTGGTATGGTATTAAGAGTATGCCTCTATTTTTGCAGAAGCAATATAATTAAAAAATAAACCAAAATATTGCTGCATTGGAGAACTAGCCCTTGGCAGCTTCTAATCAGCAAGGTGATCCAGAACAATCTATTAAAGTCTACGTAACCCTATCTTCTCATCTGTAAAAATTAAGCAATTGGGTGAGATGATCTCTGAAGTTTCTAGTAGCTCTGTGATTCCACAGCATTTATTCCTTCATCTTTCAGATCCCTGCCACCTTCCCCTTTAGGGCTTCAAATCACACTGAAGGGGTCCACTTTCATGCAAGGCTAGCCCTAAATACTTGTTTTCTTTCTGACACTTAAGATTGAAGTAACTGCAGACATTGGGAGAGGCATAGCTCGTATCCTGCTGAAATTCAATGAATGACCTCACTTCTCTAGAATGGAACATGACTGCATTGTTTATATATTTCTGTTTTGTTACCAGGCAGTCAGTACAGACTTCATTGAAATATTGTGTGTTCGTTGGGTTTTGTGCCTCATCTCACTGGCAGAAGAATGTAGTGGTTGATTTGGGGAATGGAGATGGCTGGAAAGGAGGTAAAGAGTGAAGATGGAGAAACAAGACGGCAGTGATGAAGAGAACCAGCGAAGAGAGAAGGCCATGGTGGTGCTGAGAAAGTAGATCTTTTCTTCTTGTTAAGAGCACCAGAGGGAAGAATCCAGCTGATCACTATTCAGGGGCATCTGGCTCCAGGAATAACAGACCATCTGGCGTCCAACTCCTTCAAAATGGTGAGTTTCATAAATATTCTCACTAATTTGACGTGGACCCAGCTGCTGCATACCCAGCAGATGTATTCTGTGAGCATTTCTTGGTGGGAACCGGCCTAATCAAAGTGAGATATTCCAAAATTGTCTGAGAGGAGCGAATGTGAGAACTGTTTACTTTTATTTGAGAGACTAAGATGAGACAGTTTAGATGAGTTATTGAAAGTTACACTTTGTTTGTTTTCTTTTTTAAATACGAGAGCTGACTTGGACCATGCAAACGATTTTCTTATTTCTGTATTACCACACATTCAGCATGTGTCAGCAAGCTGCTTTTGTTTTTCATTGACTGGCTAAGTACAGAAAGAATATCCTACAAGAAGGGAGAGCAGAGCCAGAAGCAAACTTAAGCATTACTTAAGGCTGTGATGTCTCTTATTGGCCATTTTATGATAGATATTTCTCCATACGACACCCACATCCATCCCCCACTCCCCGCCCTTCAGTGCTTCATAGTAACTCACCATGTAAGGAGATGATGGATTTGCTCTCTTGTCTTCCCTTTATCTCATTCCCTTCCTTCTAACAAGCTGAATTTGGGTGTGAGGGTCATCGGAGGGATTCGTGAATTCACCCTAATTTGCCATCTCTGAATCACACCTTATTTTAAAAAAGAAAATTCAAATCCCAACTTTATAAATGTTGCAACAAATGGCTTTCACTGCTACTTTTATGTGCATCATGGAAGCAGACAAAAATATCAGAGGTCCCTTTTGACTCAAAAACTATTAGGTTCTGATTCTTTTGTGATTTTTCATGGGAAGTGGAAGTGAAATGACTGATCAGTGACCATAATTGGCATGGGTAGAAAAATCAGAGAAAAGATGTGATGTGGGCAAAATAGCCTGGGAAGAGCCAAGAAACTAAAGAGAATATAGTTTTAGAGTATAGCTTGAGTTGGATATTTCATAATCTAGTATTGGACAGAACAACTTAAAAAAATTTTTCCATCTATTCACCAGATCTAGTAAGTTGTTAAGCTTCAATGAAGCTTTATATCATTAAAAATAGCCAGAGAAACTTTTTTTTAATGTGGAAATGATTAAAGAAATGGAAGAAACTAGGGACAATTATACAAGAAATGATTCTCAGTCAACTTTGGTTACTTCACATTTATCGAAGAAGGCTTCAGAAAGCTTGATTTAAATTCCACATGTCCCCATCTGAGAGTAGGAAGAATTACTGAATTCCAGATAACCTGGAGTACAGTTCTACAAGTCTGTCATGATCTCAAATTCATGCTGTGTGGATACTTTTTCGCTTAAGAGTTGATACTAGTTACTTCATGATTGGTGTACCAGGTTATAAACGGAAAGATCTGAAATTTGAAGCAATAAGATGGATAAAGATTGTCTACTGAAATAAAATCACACAACGTGAGAGCTGTGGGTTAACTTTTACTTGGGGCAAAATGAGGACTCCAGTCCAGGAGACAGCATCTTAGACAGCTGAGAGAAACTGTTCCGAAGAGGCGGGGGAAACTCAGATTATATATGATTTCAGTGAAGGGGGCACATGCAGTCAAGCACACACCTAGGCAGAAGCTTGCTGCTCATCATGAGGAGCAGATGTCATTATTAATGATTTTAGTGCTTTTCTAGATATGAGGACACGCAAGAACTTGGGCTTATAAAATCTTCTCCTGAAAACATCTAACTATCTGAAGGCCTGTTCAGCCAGTTTTCCCAGAGCACAGAGTGCTTCATCCCTGGTCTCCCCCCTGAACTTTCAAGGTGTGTTGGAGGTCAGTGGCTGCAGTGGCTTGTAATTTAATCCAAGCAGAGGTAGATGTAAAGTGCCAGCATGATTCAGTCCTTGTGGAGACAGGTGGAAAATGCCAATTTTTAGCTGGAAAGACAATGAAGTATCTGGAACTATTACAAAGAAAGTTTCAGAAGAAATTATTTAATTTAACTGCTTAGAAACCATTATTCTTCTCAGACTTAAAAAAAAAAATCCTGCTTAGAAAACATTGTTCTTCTTAGACTTAAAAAAAAATCCCTTCGGCTACATTACTCCTTCTACTCTTTTTCTTCCTTTTCTTGTGCCCATATTTAAAATTATTCAGTTACAACCCGAGCAGTAATCTGCTTACATATTTCTGGACACAAAGGAGTTATGCCCTCATGTGTGGAAACCAGTCTTAGTTCAGTGGGAAGGGAATTCAGTTTGGATCTCTAGACACCAGAGGAAGTCCAGGATTTTCCTCTTATGTCTGACTTTAAGTGAATCATTTAACTTTTCTGAACTTCATTTTATCATTTGTAAAATCAAGACAATAATACTTACTCCATGAAGTTCTTAAGAGGATTATATAAGGTGTATATGAAAAATACTGAACCCAGTAGATTGCTACTCAGTTTGTAATTAATCAGATTCAGAAACTGAAACAAACATGTGGTAACTCATCTAAGGTCCTTTAAGGCAGAGCTCACACTTACATATTTTCCTGAAGTGCCTTGAATTACATCACATGGCAGAGTTCTTTTTTGTGTGTAAATGCTACCTTTAGGTGTAATCGCTTGTTAGCAACTGGTTACTTTCTTTATTTCTATTTTCCGGTTAATTCTGGGAGGGAAAGTTCTGGGACGACAGTTTTTTGTCCTCCAGGCAGCATTTTTCTTTTGTTCTGATGCTTCTTGTCATACCTGTGAGATACTCTTTCCCCCTAGGTGTTGACCTTTATGTTAACTTGGCAATGTGTGAGGTACTGTAGCAAGACTGGAACTCCACAGAGGGTAAATAAATGTCACTCTTCAAACAGAAACCAGCATCAGTTCTAGAAAAGAAAACCAAGATTCTCAGCTGGTCATGTTATTAGAAACAATAGGCTCTCTAATAGCAGAAAAGGCGTCACATAAAGATCTACACGGAATACAAGATAAAACTGAACTACTAAAAAACCTAACAAGGCAGTATTTCCCAAGATGATACATTATTTGCAAAGGGTACTAGGAACAACTAAATTTATTACTCCACTTCATCCCTTAGGATTAGGATCTCAGATGTCAGGAAAGAGATCAAGGTCAGAAACCCAGGTGGTACTCCTATTACACCAGGCCATCATACCAGTCAGGTATCAGCTCTAGCACCAGCTAATGGGTATCAAGAAAACTTTGCCCAAGTTGGGACAGTTCAAGCTTTTGTTCCTTAAAGTCAAACATCGTAAAGATGATTTTGCTAAATTCACTGTTAGGTTTATTCTACTGTGAGCTTATTTTCAGACAGTATCGCACTTGGATTGGCTTTAAGTAGTTCTTAGTAATTCTTGGATCTTGATTTTGGCTTTTCTTACCATTTGAAGAGTGAGTCTGAGAATGGGTAGATTTCTGTTTATGGGTCATAAAATAGCATTGAGTATTTCTAGCATCATGTCAGACATTGAGGCTTTGAGGGAAGAAGCAGACTTATTTCAGTTCTGGCAAAGTTTTCTGTATGTATTAGTTCATGCTAGAACTTTGTCTCTGACAAACATGAGCACCATCTGGATTCCTGACACTGGCTTTGTTCCTTCTCTCTGAGATCAACTTTCAAAGCAAACAAATGCTGCCTAGAAACGTGTGTGTGTCTCTAGGGAAAGGGGTATATTCCTGAGATATGTTCCATATGTTTTCTCAGAAACTCCTCAGAGGAGATCAGCCCTAGGTGCCCACACTGATAACCCACTTGTTTACACATCCTTTATCGACTTTTCTCCTTTCCTTGTCTTGCTTTCCTCACTGTCTCTGAGATCACTTCTCAGGTAAACTACCTGTACCCAAGTGCTTCTGCTTTTGCTTTGTGTAACCCAAACTAAGACAAAAACCATTAAAAACAAAACAAAACAAAACCTCCTTGGGGGATGAAAATCTAATGCAAAAATGTGCTCATACTACTTGAAAAAACATCCACTTTTTTTTTTTTTGTAAGAAGAGAAACCATAAGTAAGCCAAAAGCCAAATTAAAAAAAGAAAGCCTAGATAGTTGTCAAATCACACATACACACACACACACACACACATATCCCACATTCAGGTTGGCCTACACAGGTAGAAGATAGTTTGAGTAAAAGCAAGGAACTTACTGAAACACAAAGCCAGAACGTAAAAATTATAAATAAGATGAGAGGTGATAAATTAGAAGTTAATGTGAACTACAGTCAAGAAAAAGGCTGAAGAAAAGAAATAAGATGTGTTGGAATCTGGGGAGATTAATACAATGAGGATGAGGTAACACAATTTTATTTTGGTATGTGCATGATGTGTGTGCTTTGTAAACTATATATTGAAATTCATACTCAAGGTGTTGTCAACAAGTTGCATTAAAGAATGGTTGTCAATGAAATAGATGACATGGGGGAAAATACTACACTAGAAGCTCTCTGGGTATTTTTTATCCTAGTTTCCCTGAATTTTATGACATTTGGCAGGTCAATTCATTTCTCTGGATATGTGTTTCCTTGATCAATATGAACTCAAACTTTATATTTTCAATGTCTTTTCATATATATTATAAAGTTCTGTGTAAATATAAGAGTTTATTATTAAAAAATAAGAGGTAGGATCTGAGAATTAATGTTTACTACTCTTAAATTCATCTTGGCCTCAAAGATGTACACCTCAAGAGGGTAGAACTTTGCCAAATCCAAGGTTCTCTGAGTGATACTTCTTTTTCCTTTTAAAGGATACACATACCTAAGTTTCTTTATTCACTTATAATTATTGTACAGTTAAGTGTCTGATTTGAAGAAACTAATGTCTGATTTACTTTTCTCAGAGTAAACCCCAAACACAGCATTGTTCCATCTCAAGACGACTTAGCAAAATGATAGCTTGTACCTCTGGAAATCTGAAAAAGTTCTGAGTTCTCCCAAGGGCTCCAAAGAAGGATGGTGCCACTGTCCCCTGGTGGAACCTACTTCTCCTAGATTCTTCTAGGATATCCTTGAATGTAGATTCCTATAATATGCTCAGAATTGTGAAATGTACAACCAACTGTGCAAACTTATGGAGCTTAAGGAGCTTAAGTGTAGCTGGGGGAGAAGGGAGCCAAAGTCCATCCATGAAATTAATACAAACAGATACAAGTCAGTACCAATTCAGATATCTGTTGAGAATGTTCTTTTGGCACACTCCAGGTGTTTTGGAAGAAAAGTGATCTTGTCTTTGAATACTGCATTAGAGCAGTTTAGTCCATTCTGGGGGTCAGAACTGTTAATATTGCTGACCAGCATCCTTTGAAATTATTTTACCAAATCATCTGCTAGAGTGGGAAGGTGAATGTCACAAGTAATTCCCCTTCTTCATTCTTCTTTTTCCTTCACACCACATCAGGGAAAAACCCCTCCTATCTCTAGAGCTTGCACGAAAAACCAGTGAACTAATCCAGTGGTACTGCTAAGATTAGTGACCCAACCCCTGCTTAACTGGCGCATTTCAAAACCGCATATGTCAAGGTCTTCTCTGCATATAGGTCAGTGTGTGGTTTCCTACACTGTGGCTACTCTGGGGAGACAAAGCAGTGCTGGTTTCTTACTTTAAAAAAAGGTGCTCACTGAAGAAAAGACCTTGAGATGGTAGGCTGAGAAAGCACAGGAGGACCTGAAGGTCACCTTATTCATCTGGAAATTCTCCGATTGGCCACTGTTACTCTCAGGCCACGGCTGTTGTTCTGAGTAAGCTGGGCCTGTTCTGGCTAAACACGTCCCAGGGTGATGCAGGCTGGTGTGGCTTGGTAGGGGGATAAGTGAGGAGATGGCCGTCAACATGTGTGGGCCAGATACCCATTTCCTTGTGTCTCTGACATTAAAAGAGTCAAGTATTCCTGCTAAAGGACCCTTGAAGATGGAGGGTGAAGGAAAGTAGGTGTATCTTCACGGAAGGGTAGAGGATTTCTGGACGGGAAGGTGAGGGGTAAAGACATGGTGACTGCTTGTGGGGAGGTGTGCTGATTGTCAGTCCCCGAGTAGTGGGTCCTGGGAAGTACAGCAGGCCATTCTCATGTCAGAGTGTAATAACCCTTGGTCACTTTGAAAGGAGGACTGATTTTAAGTAAAGAACTTGGTAATTTTTCCACACTTCTTTACATTCAGACGAGATCTTGGGTTATAGTCCATTAGGTTAATTTCTCCTATATTGAGGGAGAATAAAGTAGTGCTTAAAAGTTCAGAATCTAGAGGCAGAAAATGTGATTTATTTATATATTTTTTACTGAGTTACAGTCAGTTTACAATGTTGTGTCAACCCCTGGTGTACAGCACAATTCCTCAGCCATACACAAATATACATATATTCGTTCTCACATTCTTTTTCACATGAGCTACAACAAGATATTGAATAAAGTTCCCTGAGCTATAAACTTGTTTATATATTTTATATATACCAGTCAGTATCTGCAAATCTCAAACTCTCAGTTTAATACCTTCCCACCTCCCTCCCTGCTGGCAACCACAATTCTGTATTCTATGCCTGTGAGTCTGTTTCAGTTTTATATAAAAGTTCATTTGTCTTTAGAAAATGTGACTTAAAAATCCATTTCCAACCCTGACTAGCAGTGTGACCTTGGACAATTTACTTAACCTCACTATGCCTCAGTTTCCTCTTCTGGATACTGGAGATAATAATAAAAGCCTTGTCTCAGAGTATTGGAAGGATTAAGGTGAGTTCGTAGGTACAGATTGCTTGGCACATAGTCAGCACTTGATCATTATTTCCCATGGAAATCACATGCACACTGACCCTCAGCCTAGGGGACTACACGGCCTAGAGATGGAACACATGGGATTTATGGTTCTGTTGGATCTGGAGTCAGCCCAGCTGTGCCCCTTGCCTGCAGTGTGATCTGAGACAAGTTATTTCATCTTTCTAAGCATCATTTTCTTCATCTGTAAGTTGGGATAATAGCGACATTTACCTCATAGTTTGCTCTGAGGAATGAATGAGATGATTTACATAAAGTTCCTGATGCAAGATCTGGCACCCGGTAAATGCTACTTCTTTAATACTCGCACACACATCAGGTATCACACATCACACACACACACACACACACACACACACACACACAAATATTCTCGCATCTTACGTGATTGTCCCTTCTCTCCTTAAAAGAAAACCTGAAAAAAACTTCATCTTTCCTAGGGAGGTAGAGAATAATGACCCTGAACTGATTGATTACTTATGTACCTGGGAAAAACATACTCTTTTTCAACTCTCCCTCACATTTTCCCTTTCTATCCCCCATGTCAGGAGCAGAAGGCCAGGGAAATCTGTTGCACAACAGGAGGGGAAGGAGAAGGGGACCAAAGCTGACTTGGCACATATCCCCTCTTCTCATGGGCACCTGCCCACCAGGACTGGCTGCATAATTTGTAGGGCTCAATACAAAATGAAAATGCTGGCACCTTGTTCAAAAGTCGTTAAAAACTTCAAGGCAGAGATATCACAGCATTAAAGCAAACACATGACTGCCACTGCCTGGGCCGCAGTCTGTAAAGCTGGCCCTGCCACCAGCCCGGGGGCAGTGGGAGAGAGGAGGTGTTGATGCCCCTTCTGCCGTTGATATGGGGCTAACTTGTCTCTGCTTTCCATCCCTGAGCCTGGCTGAGCCATGTGGGTTTACTTCCAGGGCTCTCTGGGAGCCTGGGAATGTGAGGTATCAGAGACGTCCCCACCCCTAATTCTGTGGAGAGAAATCGAACTGTTAGAACTGTCTAACCCAGTCAATGAGTTTGACCAGTTCTTAAGGAAATCCTCATAATTGTAGGTCATCCACAAGGGGAAAAAAGTATAGTAATACTAGTCTTTGGAAAATATTTGTTGATATGGGTGTGGTCTGTAATGGTGCAAAATGTTCACTTTCATGGTCTAAGAATCAATCTCTTAAGTTTAACAAGTGTTACGCACTTAAGAGGATTTACCCACCTTTTTTTTTTTTTTTTTCACTTTTCAGAGAAGTGAAAGCTTGACCTTCTTTCTTCCTGTTGTTAGACTCATACTAACTTGAGGACATTAGATGGAAGATGAGACCTGTGCAGGCAATAAAGTTGCTTCAGTCTTCAGGAGCTAACAATGCATATTATCCATTACATCCATTTTGTCCATACCCTTTTATCTATTATATGCCCTGCAGGGAAATGTGGTGATGGTGATGGATTCTTTGAAAGACCACCACATGGTGCAGACTGCCTATATGCTCCTGTTCTGTGATCACATTTGAGAGTGTAGCCCCTGGGGATGTAGCAGTGGAGACACTTGGAGGGGATGTGGGGTCAAATGGGGCAGAGAAGGGGGTTTCGAGGAAAGCTGCTAGACTTAGAGGAAGGAGAAGAGTGGTGAGAAAGGGTGAGGAGTAGAGGAGAGGGTTGGGGAGAAGGGGAGAATGTAATGGGTCGGGGTGAGGGTGTGGGGAGAGAGGAAGGGAGAGCCCAGGAAGAAGGAGGTCTAGGGTGAAAGGTTCTGAAGTTAACATGTGGGTTAGGAAGTCCCAGAAGGAGGGGAATCCTGGAGTTCGAGCTCCTGCAGCAGGCCCTTTCCTGTCTTAGGCGAACAGAAAGCCCCAAGGGGCCACAGAGAGAACACTGGTCATTGTACATCCCCTGGCGCTGTCACTGCTTAACTCCACAGGTCGGTCACTACTCCTCTCAGTGATTCAGAGTCCTCATATGCAAAGCAAGGGGGTGCAGCAGGGGGCCTTCTAATCCCAGTCTGAGCCAGACTGTGAATTCCAGGGGAGCGGGTGAGAGAGAGGAAAGGGACAGGTCAGAGAGTGGGAGGAAAGCACAGCCGGGAAGAGCGAAAAGGAGGGAGCTCAGGGGAATGCAGGGGACTGGGTCGGGGAGAGTGAAGCCTGGTCATTTTTGCCTGTTATACATTTCCTAATACATTTTTTAAGTAACAATTTTAATGAGATATTTACATACCATGTGTCTCACCCTTTTAAAGTGTACAGTTCAGTGGTTTTTAGTCTAGTTACAGCGTTGTTCAACAATCACTATTATCTAATTCAAGAACATTTTCATATCCTCCCTGAAGAAACTGCCTGTTCGTGGTCACTCCCCATCCCCTCTTGCCTCTTGTCCCTGGAAACCACACATCTGCTTTTACTTCCTATAGATTTGCCTATTCCAGACATTTCATGTAAGTGGAATCATACAATATGTGGTCTTTTTTACCTGGCTTCTTTCATTCAGCATTATGTTCTCAAGGTTCCTCCGTATTATAGCATGTATTAGTACTTGCTGAATAATAGTCCACTGTATAGATATATCACATTTTGTTTATCCACTCATCAGTAATGAGAAACAATGTATGAGTTTTTTCCACTTTTTTTTTTTTTTTTTGGCTGTAGTGAATAATGGTGCTAATATCTTACATTCTTACACATTTTTGTACGGACATATGCTTTTATTTCTCTTGGGTATATACTTAGGAGGAGACTTGTTGGGCCACGTGGTTATTGTGTGTTTAAAGTTTTGAGGAACTGCCAGTTTTCCAAAATGACTGAACCATTTTATAACCTCATCAGCCATGAATGAGAGTTCTAATTTCTCCACATCCTTGTCAACACTTGTGATTTTCTGACTTTTTGCTTTGTTATCCTAGTGGGAATGAAATGGTACCTCCTTGTGTTTTTTTTCTTTTTTGAGTATAATTGATTTACAATATTGGGTTAGTTTCAGGTGTGCAGCAGAGTAATTCAATTATATGTATATGCATTTTTCAGATTATTTTTTATTACAGACTATTATAAAATATTGAATATAGTTCTCTGTGCTATGCAGTAAATACTAGTTGCTTATCTATTTTATATATAGTAGTTTGTGTCTATTATCCCTCTCTCCTCCCCTTCTCCTTTGATAACCGTAAGTTTGTTTTCTATGTCTGTGAATCTATTTCAGTTTTGTATGTAGATACATTTGTATTACTTTTTAAATTCCACATGTAAGGGATATATAATATTTGTATTTCTTTATCTGACTCACTTCAGGAAATATAATTTCTCTGGATCTACCCATGTTGATACGAATGACAATATTTCATTCTTTTTTATGGCTGAGTACTATTCCATTGTGTGTGTGTGTGTGTGTGTGTGTGTGTTTACACACATATACATACCACATCTTCTTAAGCCAATAGTCTGTTGATATGCACTTGTGTTGTTTCCATGTCTTGGCTATGTAAATAGTGCTGCTATGAACAGTGGGGTATGTGTATCTTCTGGATTAGAGTTTTCATCTTTTCTGTATACATAGCCAGGAGTGGGATTGCTGGATTATATGGTAGCTCTATTGTAACTTTTTTTAAGAACCTCCACACGTTGTCCATAGTGGCTGCACCAATTTACATTCCACCAACAATCTACAAGGGTTCTCTTTTCTCCACACTCTCTCCAGCATTTATTTTTTGTAGACTTTTGATGATAGCCATTCTGACCAAAGTGAGGTGATAACTCATTGTAGTTTTGATTTGCATTTCTCTGATAATTAGCATCAGAGCATCTTTTCATGTGCCTATAGGCCATCTGTGTATCTTCTTTGGAGAAATGTCTGTTTAGGTCTTCTGCCCATTTTTTGATTGGGTTGTTTGTTTATTTTTTTGATATTGAGCATATGATCTGCTTTTATATTTTGGCTATTAACCCCTGTGAGGGATCATATAATTTGCAAATATATTCTCCCAGTCTGTAGGTTGTCTTCATTTTGTTTCTGATTTCCTTGCTGTGCAAAAGTTTTTAAGTTTGATTAGAATCCACTTCTTTATTTTTGCTTTTATTTCTATTACCATGAGAAACTGATCTAAGAAAATATTGCTACAAGTTATGTCAGAGAAAATTTTGGTTATGTTCTTTTCTAGGAGATTTATGGTGTTATGTCTTATATTTAGGTCTTTAAACCATTCTGAGTTTATCTTTGTATATGGTGTGGAGTGTTCTAATTTTATTGATTTACGTGCAGCTGTTCAGCTTTCCCAACGCCACTTCCTGAAGAGATTGTCTTTTCTAGATGGTATATTCTTGGCTTTTTTGTCATAGATTAATTGACTGTAGGTGTGTGGATTTATTTCTGGACTCCCTATACTGTTCCATTGATCTGTATGCCTGTTTTTCTGCCAATACCAAATTCTTTTGATTACTGTAGCTTTGTAGTATAGCCTGACATCTGGAAGGGTTTTGCCTCCAGCTTTGTTCTTTCTCAAGATTGTTTTGACAATTTGGGGCCGTTTTTGGTTTCATATAAATTTTAGGATTATTTGTTCTAGTTCTATGAAAAGTGTCATGGGTATTTTGATAGGGATTGCATTAAACCTGTAGATTTCTTTGGGTAGTATGGCTATTTTAACAATATTCTTCCAATCTAAAAGCATGGGATATTTTTCCATTTCTTTGAATCATCTTCAGTATCCTTTATCAATGTTTTATAGTTTTCATCATATAGGTCTTTCACCTCCTTGGTTCCTCTTATTCCTAGGTATTTTTTTTTTGATGCTTTTTTAAGCAGAATTTTAAAAATTCTCTTCTGTATTTCATTGTTAGTGTAAAGAAATGCAATAGATCTCTGTATAGTAATCTTGTATCCTCCTACCTTGCTGAATTCATTTATTCTAATAGTTTTTGTGTGAGTATATATGATAGTCAATATAGAGTATCATGTCATCTGCATATAGTGGTATTTTTACCAGTTCCTTTCCAATTTGGTTACCTTTTATTTCTTTGTCTGATTGCTGTGGCTAGGACTCCCAATACTATGTTGAATAGAAGTGGTGAGAATGGGCATCTTTGTATTGTTCCTGAATTTAGCAGGAAGGCTTTCAGCTTTTTACGATTGAGTATTATGTTGGCTGTGGGTTTGTTGTAAATGCCTTTTGAGATGTTTCTTCTATACCCACTTTGGTGAGTGTTGTTGTTTTTTTTTTAATCATGAATGAGTGTTGAATTTCATCAAATGTTTTTTCTGCATCTATTGAGACGATCATGTATCTTTTGTCTTTACTTTTGTTAATGTGGTATATCACACTGATTGATTTGCATACCCTGAACCATCCTCGAGACCCTGGAATGAATCCTTCTTGATCATGGTGTATGATCTTTTTCATGTATTGTTGAATCCAATGTGCTAATATTTTCTTGAGGATTTTTGCATCTGTATTTATCAAAGATATTGGCCTGTAATTTTCACTTTTTTGTATGTGTCTTTGTCTGGTTTTGATATCAGGGTGATAGTGGCTACCTATTATGAATTTGAGAGTGTTCCCTCCTCTTCAGTTTCTGGAATAATTTGTATGTTTGGTTGAATTCCCCAGTGAAGTCACCCAGTCCTAGACATTTCTTTGGAGGGAGTTTTGTAGGTTTTTTTTTTTTTCATTACAGATTCTATTTCACTTCTAGTGATCAGTCTGATCAAATTATCTGTTTCTTCTTGACTCCATTTTGGCAGGCTTTATGTTTCTAGAAACTTGTCCATTTCTTCTATGTTGTCCAATTTTTTTGGCACATAATTGTTTATAGTATATCATTTTGATTTTTTATATTTCTGTGGTATCAGTTGTTATTTCTCCTCTTTCATATCTTATTACATTTATATGTTTTATTTTGTTTGTTCTCAGCCTGGCAAAAGGTTTCTTGATTTTGTTTCTTGTTAAAAAAAAAAAAACAAAAAACAGCTTTTAGTTTTACTGATCTTTTCTATTTTTTAAATTTCTATTCTATTTCTTCTCTAATCTTTATTATTTCCTTCTATCTGCTGACTTTGAGTTTTATTCTTACTCTAATTCTTTTAGATGATAGGTTAGGTTGTTTGATATTTTTCTTGTTTTTTGAGGAAGGCTTACGTTGCTATGAACTTCCTTCTTAGAACTGCTTTTGCTGAATTCAATAGAGTTTGTAAGGCTGTATTTTCATTTTCATTTGTCTCAAGATATTTTCTGATTTCTTCTTTGATTTCATCATTGATCCATTAGTTTTTTAGTAGAATGTTGTTTACTTTCCATATGTTTGTTCTTTTTCCATTTTCCACCTTCCTATGGTTGATTTCTGGTTTCATATCACTGTGGTAAAAAAAAAAAATGCTTAAAATAATTTCTATTCTTTTAAATTTGTTGAGGGTTGTTTTGTGGCCTAATATGTGGTCTAGCCTAGAGATTGTTCCGTGTGTGCTGGAAACGGATGTTTATTCTGTTTTTTTTTTTTTTTTAATGTAGTGTCTTTAGGTATCAGTTAAATCCAACAACTGGTCTATTGTGTCATTTAGGACAACTGGTGTACTGTGTCATTTAGGATATCTGTTGCCTGATTTTCTGTCTGTATGATCTGTCCATTGGTGTCAGTGGGATGTTAAAGTCTCCTACTATTATTATATTACTGTCACTTTCTCCCTTTCTGTCTTAGTGTTTGTTTTATATATTTGTGTGCTCCTATGTTGGGTGCATATATGCTGAGTGTACTATCCTCTCTTGTATTGATCCCTTTATCAGTGCATAATGTCCTTCTTTTTCTTTCTTTATGGTCTTCAAAAAAAGGTCTGTTTTGTCTTATATAAGAATTACTACCACTGCTTTCTTGTCACTTCCATTTACATAGAATATCTTTTTCCATCTTCTCACTTTTACTCTGTGTGTCTTTCACCCTGAAATGAGTCTTGTAGGCAGTATGTTGTAGGTTCTTTTTTTTTTTTTTTTTTAATGTACTCTGCCACTGTGTCTTTTGATTGAAGCATTTAGTCCATCGACATTTAAAGTAATTATTGATGGGTATGTACTTATTGCCACCTTAAACCTTGTTTTCCAGTTGCTTTTGTTTTCAGTTGCTTTCTTTTTGTTTTTCCTTTTTTAATTTGATACTTTTCTTTTACAGTATGCTTGAATTCCTTTCTTTTTGATTTTTGTGAATCTATTGTATTTTTTTATTTGTGATTATCCTTGTGTTTAAGCATATTGACCCATAACTATATATACTTGGTATAAACTGATGGTAATACAAATTCAAACACAATCTAAAAGAGCTACATTTTTATAATCCTCTCTTCCACATTTTGTGATTTTTATGTCCTATTTCACATCTTCATGCTTATCCTTTTTCTGTTAATTGTTTTTATAATCATCTTAACAAAAAATTTTGGATTGTTTTTAATCTATGTCCTGGCTCATATAAATGATCTTAAATCTTTTTATACAATTACCTTTCTCATATAAATGATCTTAAATCTTTTTATACAATTACCTTTCCTATTGTGATTTTCCTTTTCCTACAGATTCCTGATTCTTTTCTATTTAGAAAAGATCTTTCAATATTTCTTTTAGGGTAGGTTTAGTATTGCTGAATTCTTTTAGTTTTTGCTTGGCTGAGAAATTATTTACCTCTCCTTCTATTCTAAATGATAATCTTACTTGGTAGAGTATGCTAGGCTGTACATTTTTCCCTTTCAGGACTGAATATATCATGCCACTCACTTCTGGCTTGCAAAGTTTCTGAAGAGAAATCAGCTGATAGCCATATGGAGATTCTCTTATAACTGACTTTGTTTTTCTCCTGCTGCTTTAGAATCCTCTCTTTATCTTTAACTTCTGCCATTTTAATTATAATAAGTCTTGATGTGGGTCTGTCAGGATTCATCTTGTTTGGGACCCTCTGTGCTTGCTGGATATGTTTCCTTTATTAGATTTGGGAAGTTTTCATCCATAATTTCTCCAAATACATTTTTGTTCCCATTTCTCTCTCTTCTTTTGGAACCCCTGTTATGTGTAAGTTGGCATGCTTTATCTTATACCATAGATCTCATATGTTGCTTTCATTTTTTTGTTTTTCAATTGTGTTTCTGTCTGCTGTTCTGATTGCGTGATTTCCATTATTCTATCTTCCAGATGACTTACTTGTTCTACGGTGTCATTTAGTGCGATTCATTGTTTTCAGATTGGTTATTTCAGCAATTGAATTGTCTATTTTTGATTGGTTCATCTTAGTTCCTTGTTACAGTGATCTGAATTTCTGTCAATAATCTTTCTTAATTCCTTTAACATTTTTATTATCTCCTTTTCAAACTTGGTGTCTAGTAGACTTATGAGATCTGTTTATTTGTTCAGCAGATTTCTCTTGTTCTTTTAACTGAGAGTAGTTCTTATATTTTTAAATTTTACTTAACATGTCTGCCTTTATGAATTTAGGGGAAACAGTTATCTACTCTGGTCTTCAAGGGGTGAATTTATCTGGAGCACACCTGTATAGACTGTAGGTCCAATGTTTTTGGTATGAAGGCTGATTTTGGTATGGATTCCAGCCATGTCTTTCCTTAGTGTGTTCTGGCCATTTTTTACTTGATAGGCGATGTGATTGTTGTTGTGGTAGCCACAGCCTGTGCTGGATGTGGGGCAGGGCCTCCTCTTTGCTTTGTGGCTGTCACTGCCCTATTGGAGGTGGGCTTGTTTCCCAGTTGTTGGAGTAAAAGTCCTAAGGGTCAGGTTCGGTCAGCTCTGTTGCCCTTGAGTACATGCTCTGCCCCAAAGAAGATGGCTGATGAAGCAAATGAAGTCTCAGTGGTCATAGTGAACCTATGTACTACCTGTGCAGATGTCCACAGTTCCACATAGAAGCAGCTCAAGGTCACATCCCTTTTTCCTTGTGTTCATCCCAGACTTAGTGCTAGGCTGTGATGTGCAGTAGACTGGGGCTTGGGCTGAGGTTCTGTGGCTCCAGGAATCGATGTGGCTGTGCTGCTGTCTTGGACCTGGGCTGCCTCTGTTGCACACCTCTCCCAGCACCTGCCTGCCCTAGATCTGGCTCTAAGCTGTGGTGTGGAGTGAACAGAACTGGTGCATTCCCTCCCAAAGCAAACTTGCTAGCTACGTGCTCCTGTCCAGTGCCTGTCTCCCTGAGATTCAATGCCCAGCCACTACGTGTTCCTGTGGTACCAACCGATGCCTGCATTGATAATGTCTACTGCACCCCTGACCCTAGCCATGTGCATGCTGACAGTGGAGGTGCAGCTCCCCTCCCTGTGGGACCACACCCCAGACTCTCCAGGCTGTCTCCATGCAGCTGTCTACCTAAGCTTCAGCAGTTAGTATTGTACTTTCCTGTGGCCACTCCCTGGTAAGCATACCAAAAATGTCTGCCCAGCTCACCATGCCACCCAGAGTGTGTGCTGACTGGTTCCATCCACTAACCCCATGCATGTGCTAACAATAGTTTCTGCAGTTTGGCCTGGATCATACTCCAGGTGCCCTGGTCTGTCTCTGTGCGGCTAGACTGAGTCTCTGCTTGATCTCAAGCCAGGCTGTGGTGTGGAGTGAGCCATGCTGGAATGTACACTCCTGATTGGGAAGTGCGGTGAGGTGGCAGCTGTCAGCACAAATGGCTCTCCACCTTAATTGTTAGCTAGTCAGCCACTATGCACTCCTCACAAGTGGAGTCTAGTCTTTTCCAGCCCCTCTGTCTGTCTCAGTGGATTTCCCAGCAGGGAAAAGGGGCTTCCTAGAGCAAGGGTCTATGTAGACCTTTTCTTCTTTACAGATCCCTCCTAGGGGCGTCGGTTCCATCCTGATGCCTTTTTCCCCCTGCCCTTCCTGGTTACATGGAGATCTTTCTGGCAGCTTTGATTTATAGGAGCTCTTCTGCCAGTTTCCAATTGGTTTTCTGTGAAAATTATTACACATGTAGATATATTTTTGATGTTTCTGTTGGAGGAGGTTAAGCTCAGTGTCCTCCTGCTCCACCATCTTGATCCTCCTTCCTCATTATGGTTTTAATTTGCATTTTATTGATGACTAATACCACTGAGTATCATTTCATGTACTTATTGGTTGTTTGTATATCTTCTTTGGAAAAATGTCTATTCATAACATTTTGTTTCAGTTATCTTTTTATTGTTGTAAGAGTTCTTTATATATACTGGATTCAAATTCCTTATTAGATAATTGCATTTTTTTTACCACTTTTTATTTTCTTTTCACTTACTTGATGGTGTCTTTTAAAGCACAAATATTTTAAATTTTGATGAAGCCCACTTAATCCGTTTTTTCTCTCATTGCTTATGCTTTTAGAGTCGTATCTAAGAATCCATTACCAAATTCAATGTCATAAAGATTTATCCCTTTATTTTCCTCTAAGAATTTTATCGTTTAAACTATGACTTTTAGGTCTCTGGTCCATTTTGAATTAATTTTTTGAGGTAAAGATAAAATACAATTGTTTTTTATGTGGATATCCAGTTGTCCCCAAATCATTTGATGAAAAAGCAATTCTTTTCTCTGTTAACTATCATGACACTTTTATCAAAAATCAGTTGACCATAAATGTAAAAGTTTATTTATGGACTCTGAAGTCTATTGCATTGATCTATATACCTATCTTAATGTCAGTACACTGTCTTGGTTATTGTGGCTTTGCAGTAAGTTTTGAAATTGTAAAACATGAGTCCTCCAACTTTGTTGTCCTTTTTGTCTTTTTTTAATGATTATTTTTGATAATTGGCTGTTTTTATTTATTTCCATCTCTGCATGAATTTCTTGAATCAAATTGTTAATTTTTGCCCCCTCCAAGTTGTATTTTTTTGATTGACATTGTGGTGAATCTGTAGATTAATTTGAAAATTATTGTCCTCTTAATAGTATTAAGTCTTCTGATCCATTAACATGGGTTATCTTTTCATTTATTTATCTTTTAAAAATATTTTTCAGCAGTGTTTTGCAGTTTCAATGTACAAGTCTTGCACTTCTTTTGTTAAATGTTTCTTATATTGTTATTGATGCTATTATAAGTGGAAATATTTCCTAATTTCTTTTTCAGATTGTTCATTATTTGTATATAAAAATGCAGTTGATTTTTATACATTTATCTTATATTCTACACATTTTCTGAATTTGTTTACAAATTATAATAGCTTTTTCAGGGATTCCTTAGGATTAGCTTTATAGAAGATAATGTCATCTGCAAGTAGAGATAAATTTACTTCTTCCCTTCCAATCTGAATTCTTGTTATTTCTTTTTTCCCCAGTTGCCTTGAGAGAACCTCTAGTGTACTGTAGGGTAGAAGTAGTGAGAGCAGATACTTCTGTTCCTGATCATAGGACAGCCTTTTACCATTAATTATGATGTTACCTGTGCACTTTTCATAGATGGCCTTTATCAGATCAAGGAAGATCTCCTCAATGCATAGTGTGTTGAATGTTTTTAGTATGAATGGATGTTGGATTCTGTCAGATAGTTTTTCTTCATCACTTGAAGTGATCAGCTATCTTTTGCCTTATACTCTATTAATATGATGTATTATGTTGATTTTTGTATGCTAAACCAACTTTGTATTCCTAGGCTAGATCCAACATTATCATGGTGTGTAATTCTTCTCACTTGTTGCTGGATTTTGTTTGCTAGTATTATGTTGAGTGTTTTTGATTCTGTATTACTAAAGAATATTGGACTGTAGTTTTCTTGTGATGTCTCTGATTTTGGTTTCAGTGTAACACTGGCCACATAGAATGATTTAGAAAGTACTCCTTCTTTTCTATCTTTTGGAAGCATTTGCAAATGATTGGTGTTAATTATTCCTTAAGACTTTTATAGATCTTACCAATGAAGTCATCTAAGCATGGGCTTTTTTTTTTTTTTTGGAGGGAAGTTTTAAAATTACTGATTTTAATACCTTTACTTTTTATAGTACATTCGGATTTTCAATTTCTCTTTGAGTCAGTTTCTGTAGTTTGTATCTTTCTAAGAATTTTTTCATTTCATTTAAGTTATCTAATGTGTGGGTGTAGAGTTGTTCCCAGTATTCCCTTGATATCCTTTTATTTCTGTAAAGTTGATAGTGATGTTTTCTCTTTAATTCCTGATTTTAGTAACTTGAGTCTTGTTTCTTTTTTTCTTTGTCAGTTTATCTAAATGTTAATTTTGTTGATCTTTTCAAGAACCAGCTTTGGTTTTCACTGAGTTTTTTCCATTGTTTTTTCTGTTCTCTCTTTCATTTACTTTCATTTAATTCTTTACTATTTTCTTTCTTCTGTGTGCTTTGTATTTAATTTACTCTTTTTTTCTTAGTTTCTTAAGATGAAAGATTAGATTAGGGAATGTTTTCTTCTTTTTTAATATAGGGATTTACAGCGATAAATTTCTCTCAGGCACTGCTTCAGCTTCATTCTATAAGTATTGGTACATTGCATTTCATTTTTATCCCAACTCAGAGTATCCTTAAATTACTTTTGTGATTTCTTTTTTGACCCATTAATTATTTAGGCAATTATTGTTTAATTTTCACATTATTTTTTCAAACTCCTAGTATTGATTTCTATTTTCATTCTATTACAGTATGAAAACATACTTTGTATGATTTCAGCCTGTTAAATTTATTGACACTTGTCTTATGACTTATGTTGTGTCTACAGACTGTTGCATGTATTCTGCTGTTGATGGTAGGGTGAGGGGAGGAGTGTTAATTAGATGTTCGATTGGTCTGTTTGGTTTACAGTTTTATTCAGGTCTTCTGATTTATTGTTGTTCTTCTGTCTTCTTGCTATATGCTTTACTGAAAGGGTGGTATTGAAGCCCTCAACTACTATTGTTGAATTTTCTCTCTCTCCCTTCAGTTTTGTGTGTTATGTTTTACACAGTTGTTCTGTCATTAAATGCATTGATATTTATAATTGTTACACTTTCCGGATGAATTAACTCTCAGTACTATAAAAAGTTCTTCTTTGACTCTAATAACTTTTTTACAGAGTACATTTTGTCTGACAGTAATATAGCACTCCAGCTCTATTTTGGTTACTGTTTGCATGGTATATCTTTTCCCATTCCTTTACTTTCATCCTATTTGTGTATTTTAATCTAAAATGTGTCTCTTGTCCACTACATATAGTTGGTTTAATCAGTTCTTCTAATATCCACCTTTCATTTGGAATGTTTAGTCCATTTACATTCACTGTAACTACTGATAAGGTAGGATTTACATTTGCCCTTTTGTTATTTGTTTTCTATGTTTTTTTTCTAGTGTACCATTTTAATTCCCCTGTTGTTTCTTTGATTGCATATTTTCATGTTCTTTTCTCAGAGGTTTCCCTGAGGTTTACAATTAATATCTTAGCTTAAAATAGTCTTGTTAAAACTTGCCCCAGTCTAGCTTCATTCCTTCCACCCCGCTTTGTGCTGTTATTGTCATACAAATCACACCTTTACATATTATAAGCCCACCAATATAATTTTATAATTATTGCTTTATGCAGTTGTCTTTTAAAGCAGATAGGATAAAAAGAAAACTATAAACAAAAATACATTTCTATTTCTATTTACCTATGTACTTAACATGCTTATTTCTTTGTGTGAATCCAAGTTACTATCTAGTATCCTTTAAGTCAGCCTGAAGGATTCCCTCTACTATTTCTTACAGTGTAGATTTGATAGCAATTAATTCCCTCAGATTTTGCCTGTCTAAAAACATCTTATTTTCTCCTTAATTTTGGAAGGAAGCTTTGCTGGGTATGGAATTCTTTGAGGGTCTCTTTCCTGCAGCACTTTGGAAGGCAGCTGTGCTCACCACTGTACCACCAACGCCCTACAGCACTTTGAATATATTGTCCCACCACCTTTTGACTTCCATAGTTTCTGATGAAAAGCCAGTTATTAATCTCATTGCAGATAGCTTGCTTGTGATGAGTCTTTTTTTTTTCTGCCACTTTTGAGAGCCTCTCTTTGTCTTTTTAGAGCATGCCTATAATATGGGTAGGTGTGTATCTCTTTGAGTTTATTCTAGCTGGAGTTTGTTGAACATTTTTTATGTGTAATTTTGTTTTTCACCAAATTCAGTATGTTTTCAGTAATTCTCAAGTATTCTTTATGTCCTTTTCTCTCTATCCTCTCCTTCTGAGACTCCCATTATGTGTATGTTGGTATACTTTATGGTGTCTCACAGAACTCTGTGTCCATTTTTCTCCATGCATTTTTCTCTCTGTTCTTCAGACTGAATATCTCAGTCTCAGTTTACCTATCTTAAATTTGTAGATTCTTTTTGCTGTCAATTCGTATCTGCCATCGAGTCCCTCTATTAAACATTTTATTTCTATTATTGTACTTTTTAATTCTTGAATTTCTATTTGATTCTACATCCACCCCATAACATTTATATTCTCTTTTAGTTCCTTAGATACAGTTTCCATTAATTTTTGAACATATTTATAGTAGCTTATTTAAAGTTTTTGTCTGCTAAGTCTAACATCTGGGCTTTCCTAGGGACATTTTCTATTGACTGCTGTTTTGGGGTTTGGGCCATATGTTTCTGTTTCTTTGCATGTATTTTAATTTTTGGTGAATATTGGACAATAAAACAATATAATGTGGCAATTCTGGAAATTAGATTCCCTTTCCCCTAGTTTTGTTGTTGTTGTTCCTGTTTGTTCTTGTTGCTATTTGTTGATTAACTTTCCTGGTTGAATTCTGTAAAGACTATATATTTTGTTGTGTAAAGTCACTGATGTATCTGTTTAGTTTAATGATTAGCTAAAGTTTTGGTGAAATTTTCCTTAAATTCCTTGAATCAGTAAGTCTTCTACATGTTACTGTGAGATTCTGTGTGTGTGTTGGGAGAGTACTTAAACACTCTGGAAGCTTACAACTCTGCCTTAGTGCTTTATTCCTGCTTGTGTAGAGCTTCTGGTTCAGACAGCTGAGGTGTTAGAGCTTTTTTATATCTTTCTTAGGCTTGCACATAGTCCTCAAATGTGAGCATCCTTCTAGATCCCCAAGCACAATGCTGGAGCTTCTCAGAGCCCCCTATAGAGATCTCATTCACCAGATTTTCTTGTTTGCCCAAGCTGGTATCACTGCCACAGACCACTGCAAAGTTAAACAATTACCAGATTGTTTTCAGCAAATGCCCTGAGGATTGGGCTTTTGTTATGGAGTAAACTCTGAATCAGATCAAGTAACAATAAACCTTATAGACTTTTCTAAGGAATTGCCATACAGTTCAAATAGTGATTTTTTTTTTTGGAGATGTGGCTTTCTGTGGAACTTTAAAACCATTCTGCTCCCTCCAGCAGTTGGTAGGCTTCTGGTTCTCATAGCTACCATGGTTCTATGATTGCTGAATTTCAAGGCTGTTTGGAGCGGAGAGAGGGCATTGGGAAGTGAATAAGTTAAAAATGTCACAAATCTCACTGTTCTTATTGAGATTCTGCTGTTTTTCTTGAGTAACTGCCCCTGATTTTTGCACAACTTTGGTTAATTTCAAGTTCCAAAGAAGTTGGTTTTGGCATTTCCCCCCCAAATTCTCATTACTTTCTTGGAGGAGCAGATTTTTGGGTGCCCTTGCACTGACATTCTGGAAATGTTCCCTTTTCCTGCTATTCCAAAGTCTTTTTTTCTTCTTATTATAGAAGAAAATTTAGAAAGTGCGTAAAAGCATGCAAAAGTCAAAAAAGAAAAGTCACCTATAAATATAAGTTCATCACCACTTTAAGCATCTTTCCTTCTATATTTTATTTTATGCATTTTCATACATTTATTAATTTTTTTTTTCCTTACTGGTGGTCATGCAGGGTGAGGAGTAGAAGAGAAGTTACGGGAGAGGAGGCTGTTGTACTTGATGGCTGGAGAGAAGGTGGAGTTGAGGAAGAAATAAATCGAGATTGAAAAATTCAAAATAATTTAAGGAAAAAATTAAAATTACTAGTAATTCCACCTTCCAGAAATAAATATTGGTGATATATTGTGTTGTTTTCTTCTTTGTTGTTTCTATGGCTGTATCTATAAAATGTGCATCCTATAACTACACATTCACATACATATGTGGACATGCAGAGACATACCTGTGTCTGTGCATGAGTATTCTTAAACAAATTGCTATCATATGGTGAGATTATGCTTTTTCCTTATATAGTGAACATTTTCTGAATGTCTTTAAGTTTATTTGGGAGCCCAATTTTCCATCAACTAGATGTATTTTAATAAGACACAGTTTTCTTGTATTAGAAAGCGATACAGTTTTTAATTTTTCAGTCTTATAAAATTGCCTTAGATTTCCTTGTGTATACTTCATATACATCTATGATTAGCTCATTAGGATAAATTCCTAAAGTTTCCTTTTATAATTTTAAGTATTAAAACCTGTAAAACATGTTTTCAGTTTTACATAAGGATGAATGCTGAATTGGAGAACAGAGGTATCTAAACATTTCCTCTATTCTTATCTTTTTATGTAAATATTTTATAGAACTATCCACTAGAATCAGAAAAGTACACAAATCATAGGACTGGTGAATTTTCACATAATGAACACAAAGTGCAACCGTTGCCCATATCAAGGTGGTGATGAGGATGATGACAGTAATGATGAAAATGCAGCACAATACTATGCTAGATGCAGTGGGAGAAAAAAGACACAGAAGAGATCTTCCTTTCATGGGCACATGTATAAATTATTAGTCATACAGGGTCCAGACTTCCTAAGGTCGGGGGATGCTGGGTAGAGAATTTTCAAATGAGGACTGTTGCATAAAAGAAGCAAGGGAAAACCAAGCCCAAGTGCAGGTTGTGAGAGGGGCAGAGTACAGTGGTGATAGTAAGTAAGCTTTGGGGCAGTTCTAAATGTGACATGAAGAGAGAGGCTTTGGTTGGCTTTACTGCTCTTACTGTAAAGCTTTGGGGATCATTCTGTGAGTACCTGCTATGTGGGCCAGGTCCTATGCAGTTAGGAAGTCAGAGTAGAGAGTCGGATTAATCTGGGATGGAATCTCCATTTCTTCACTTTCTATCCAGGTGATCTGGGACATTTGAATGATATTTAAATTTTCTGTAACCCAACTTTCTCTTTTGTAAAGTGGGAATAGCAATATGTACTTCACAGAATGGACGTCGGTATAAAATGAGTTAACCCAAGGTTAGAGTATCCAGGGTAGTGCCTGACGTAGTCAACACTTAATAAACAAATATTATTCCCTTTTCCCTTTTGCATGATACAGACTCTTTTCTCCAGAAATTTATAGTTAATATCAGGGCAAGAGAAAAGGAAATGCAATAATGAGCGATCACATGTAGTCAAGCATGAATTGATGTCAGATAGTAAGAGAGAGTTGTGTGCAGGAGAATACAGGTTATCCTTCATCTGCTCTACTTCCCTTTTTTTTGATAAGATGTTACTCACGTGTCAGCCCACACAGAACATTCAAGCCGAGTAGCCAGAGGCGTCAAGATCTGTGAGGCTACCTACAATTTTACAAATTAGGTAAGTTGTTCCGCTTTGGACAATTTAAGAGACAAAGACTGGGCTCCCCTAAACATGGAATAACACATGGAACTCATCTTGTCCTAGAAACTTTGGCAGCCTGCTCTGTATCTTCTCTAGCTTCTCAAGAAATTCGTTTGCTCTTTTAGTTTATGATTTTACTCTATAGCTTCCTCTAGAGTTGATAACATGATATCATTGTTCTACTAGTTTTTAATACCTGATATCAATACTGAGTATTAGATTGAAATAGTCTGTTTTTTTCCCCTCTGATTGATTTCTGTCTTTTGTTCCTACCCTTGATTTTCCAAAGCTCCACTTATTGGTCACTGGGACCCACATATATAAGTGTATATGTATAAGTAGATACAAATACTTACACACATAGGCATTTATGTATAAAATCAACATGTGATTAGTCATTAAAGAATGTAAACTTTTATAATAGTCACTATTTTTCAGAATTTAAGTAGGTATAATGTGGGTACAATTTGCCACAGAGGAGCTGTAAGGAAGGGGCAAATAAGAAGAGGAAGTAAACTCTTCTATAATTTTGTCCACTTTGTCTCTCCTAACCTGCTGAGGCTTATGTGTATTTCCTTTATTATAATAAATAAAGATTCCAGGTGAAGGGTGAAGCTTCAAACTGGGAGATCTTGCTATACATCAGTGTTGGTCTATAAAAACTCTAGAAGAAACCAAAAAGGTCTGAGATAAAAATCTGAGGATACGAGTAATGGGCATTTAAGAGTTATAAACTTTTCCTTCTAGATAAGAATGCAGAAGCCAAACTTTATCTAATTTGAGAGGGGCAGAAGGGTAAAAGTAACCTAGAGAGAAAAGCAAGGAGTGGTACTTTAGGGGGAAAAAGGGCTTAAACAAAGGGAGGGAGATTGGAAGAAGATACGAAGAAGGAAGTAAGAAAAAACAGGCGTAATCTCAGAAGGAAAACAAACACAGACGTCAGTTCAGGTGAGTAAGAATGAGCGTGGGTGATGGGGTGAACAGAGGAGTGGGGAATGCATAGGGTAGGAGCAAAAGATGGGGGCCTTGAAAAAATGGAAAGGAAGGAGGAAAGTGTAATAGTGTCCAGTTTGCAGGGATGGTTGAGGAAATGATTGGTAGTCAGTGATGGAAAAGGGTGAAGTCTGGGAGGAAAATGGTCACTGGATTGTGGTGACAAGAACGAGAAAAAAATGAGGCTCCACCTTTGACTTCTGATCTGTGTGACGTGAAGCTGAAAGCACAGACTTGTTAGGTTATGAGGTGACTGTGAAGGGAGAGAGACTGAGGGTACCTGGTGTCTGTTCCTGTTACAGTGCTTCCAAGAATTCTGTTCTATCCCAATACGTCATTCCCTTCCCACCTTGTTCTGTAACGTAATAATGTTCTAACACTTATGTGCAGCGAGGTGCTTGTGGGAAAGAGGACCTGGTAGGGATAATATATACAACCTATAGATTCCTGGTTCATAGCACCTGAGGGTTCGTTAAAAACACACCCAAAATAACAAAATAAGAAAACCTGTAGACCCATCCGGGTCACATTCATGGGGCCCATCTTTTCATCCCATTTATTTACATAAATGCAAAAAACGTGACCACATTTTCAAATGATTTGTCACCCATTTTTACCTCCTGGAGAAAGACAACTCTTTCATTCAGCAGCAAGTTCTTTGAACAGGTATTTCATTTACCGTATGCCAGACATGTCCTCCAGGCACTGGGGATCTGGTCAGTGAGCAATAGGAGAGTAGAATTTATCTTTTCCCTCTAACTCATGTCTCTTTGTGCGCTCAGTTTGAGGACAAGGAGGGAATTGTGGCAGTGCTGATGGAGGTAAAGATGGAAGGATTATCTCAGGGATTGCCTTATTCGTCCCATATGACGATGAAACCCTGACCTGACAAAATTCTAAGTCGTAGCTGCAGTTTTGCTGCCCCTGGCACCCCATGTTTGTTTTTGCCACATTTGGGGGGTGTATGATCAGAGCTGTGCAGTGACTTGGAGCAGCAGCAGAAGGGGAAATAAGGATGTAGTACCACCCATGGGGATGTGAGGATAATCTTAGTGGAGGTCTAAGTTCTCATGTCTTATCTATTTTTAGCACATTCTTCTATTACTGGTACTTGGGCAAGACAGGCTGGCTTGAACTGGCTACTGACTCTGAATTTCCTCTTTTTTTTTTTTAACACAGTAGATTGGGAATGGAGATACGTGTGTGTGTGTGTGGTTCTGATGCTTACATTATTAACAGAGTTGATTGTGGCTGCCCTTGACATTCATTTAAATGAAACAAATTATTTTTTAAAGAAACTTAGCATGACCCTGGCATGTAAGGGTGCTCAATTGTGTTGCCTGTGAATAAAAGTACTAAAGGGGCTTCACTTTATGACTTTTCACTGCCTCTGTCTTCTCAGCTGGCCTCCTCCCTTCCAAGCCTCCGCTGGGGTTGGGGGGGTACCACAGCAGTAAGAGATTTGTTTTCTGTGACATTTGCTCTTTGTTGCTGGCTCACTGTTTCGGTGGGGGAGGTGTCGTGTTAAAGTCGGTAGGGGCAGTAGACCATACACTTTTTGACACTATTACTCATTTCTCTCCTGGAGAATGTCACCCAGTGTCACTTCCCCCATTTTTTTTTTTTTTTTTTTTTTTTTTTTTGGTGTGTTGGAGCTGCCCAAGGTCATGTTATCACCCATGCGGCAAGTGGCAGACTTCACAGCCTCAGAGAAAGTGGGGGAGTCGGTGTCTCTCCTGATGTCTCCTTCTCTGCTCTTGTGTTTCTGGGTTGATGTGAACTCTTTAGGCTGCTCTGTCCATTGAGGGGACTGGCAGACTCGTTTTGCCGTCCGGTTTTTTGATGGGAAACCTCTCGCTTATTTTGGATAATTTGAGAGATTGTTGCTGGGTTGCAGGGCTCCAAAAGGTGAACCCTTTAACAGAAATGCCTGTTGGTTTCAGTTTCTGCTCTTAAACTCTGTGAAACCAAGGCTCGGGGTAGGGGTAACATTTCTCAGTTTTGTTTTCTCATGTTCCAAGGCCTTTCTCTCTTCCCTCCAACTTGTTACTGCGTGAGAGGGCTTGCTGTCTGAACGTAGACTTGAACTTAGGTTTAAACCGTATTTTCTACTTAGCTTGCGAGGACTCTTGAAAATACCACCGGTTTCCTCCTCGTGTGCAGGGCATGCCTCAGAGCCGCAGACCCACTTTCCCACAGGCCGGGTGGCTTCTGTAGTTAACTGTGTCAGAGGACCAGCTTGCATGGCTGCCTCTGGAGCTGGTCCACACATGTGCAGTGCTGTGTCCCCCTCTCACCAGGCTCCAGGGGCACGCTGCAGACAAGGGGCCTCTCACACCTACTGCGACATTGGTTTTTTCTTTGATTTTGTGGCATATGGGGGACCTGGGATGCTAAGAAGCACACTTTGGGAGAGGCTGTCTAACTTGAAGCAATTCTAATCTATTAATTTAACTTCTCCTCCCCCAAAAGGAGATTCCACAGTGTCTTTCCATGTTCTGTTCATGGAGGGTTATTGTCTAGTGGATGTTATGTCCAAGGTATGTGGTATTCAGATTAGGCTGCTCCCCCAGGAGGGAGGTCCAGTGCAGATAGAGGGAGTGACAGAGTCCTGACCCTGCCACTCCGTGGGTGCCTCTGCTTCCTCCTTGTGACTCACGCTGCCGCTAGCCTCACTGGTGTCTGAAGGCAGATCTAAGAGGCAGAGCAGCGAGGGGCTAAGGGCGCCAGCATCAGAAGCATGTGGCCAAGAGTCCAGCTACCTCTGATTTACTGACTGCTAGCTGTGTGTCCTTGAGCCAAGGACTTACCTCTGTCAGCCTCAGTCTGGCCACATAGGGTTGTTCACAAGGATTAGATGAGATCAGATATTTTAAAATTTAGTCTTGCGCTTAGCACATAGGCAAAGTTTGATAAATAACAGTTACTATTATTACAGGCTGTCACCATCACATAGCCCAAATGTTGCAGCCCACTACTCCACTCATCTACCTGTGGGAGACCTTGACCTCTTGACATTTATTTTCTTCCTCCTCACCATCATAATTCACTGAGCACTTACTGCTCCAGGAGAGGTGTGCAGGCAGAGCATTTAATTGCAACGTGTCAGCTAATCCCTACATCACGCCTTGGAATTTTTGTTCAATTGTTTTCATTGAAGCTTACTTTCCCCCTGTTATTTAAAATGGCAAAACCCCCTGCAAACTCCCAATCTCCTGCTTTTTGCCCCTTGGACTTACCTTCTAACATACTGCATATGTACTCTTGTTTATTTATTTTTTTGTTTATATCATTTAGGATATAAGTACCATAAGGACAGGTAATTTTTTAAAAAAAATAAATCTGTTTTTTAACTGATACATCCTAAATGCCAATAGAGTGCCTGGCACATAATAGATGCACAGTAGATATTTCTTCAACAGATGTGTGAATGGTATGGATTGAACAAAAATAAATGTGTGACCGTAACAACCCTTATTTTACAGATAGAGAATGAATTCTGTTAAGTTATGTAAACTGACCAAGGTGAGAGCTAGTAGGTGTTGGAGTCTGGGTTTGATTGAATCTGAAAGCCCAATCTCCTGACCATTTTTCTCGACCACTCTTGTCACCTAAGTACACTTGGCCATTTTTCAAGGGAGGTTTCCCACATGCGTACACTTCTTGTCAGATTGGACAGCCCAGCTAGTGCCCTAGAATCCTTAGGTGGCAGAGCTAGGTGGTCTGTGCCGACGTGGAGAAGGCCTGTGTTGTCTTTGTGTTCCTCTCTGTTAGAAGCACCCTGGAGAGCTGACATTTGTGCCTTATTGCTCCCTAGAGAGTTAGCTAAGCCTTGGTGTGCCTTACAGCCATGAGCGCATTGGCTGGACCAGATGTAATCTCAGTAGCAGCCACCAGGCTGCACCTTCATTCATGTCTTTACTTCCCCGTGACAGCTAATGTTCATAGTTCACCACTGGTGCATGTATCCATAAATAGTGTGTCGTGTAGTTTTTGAAAATCTGAGCGAGACATGTAAATCCATTTGTGTATCCAAAAAGCAGTATTGCCAGTATTATGTGACTTCTCCCAGCATATGAAGATGCGTAGAATGAATGAATGGAGTCTCTGGATCATAGCGTGGTTTTAGTTTTTCTGAGAGTTGATGAGATCCCCTTGTGGAGGTCAGTTGGCAAGATCATGAGCGAGAAACATAGGCGTCACCACATGAGTGACCCACATAGCCTCCACCATCTGGCAGGGCTGCTGTGTGGACCAGGCTTTGGGTATCTGATAGAAATGTGGTCAAATGGAGTGACTGCTTTGTATTTTCTGCTTCTTATCTCACCCCCCTACCTACAGCCCTCAGGGGTAGAGCAAAACAGGGAAATTCTTTGGGATGGAAGCAGCATCCTCAGCTGGCCTAAATTGAAGTAGTAGAGGAGATTGTAAGAACTTCAGTCAGCACAAGGTCACAAGTCAAGGTTAGATAAGAACGTGGACCTGGCCCACTAGCATATTCTGCACTCAAGTTAAAAACGTGGTTCAGTGGAGGCAAGAGGCTTAGTGAAGGTAGTCCTCGTCATATCTGTCTCCTGCATCCCATTGCTTCATTTAGACGGGTTGGCTGGATTACAACTTCCTGCCCAGAGTGTAAGGATCTTTCTGCTAAAGTTCTTAGAGCCGAGTGGGGGAAGACAGCAGTAGTTGGGTGCATTTGGCATTCATTATGCACAGCCCTCCCCTCAGTGATTTGGATCAAGAACCTAGGCCCTCAACGGCACCTGCTGTCCTCTAGATCCAGAACCCCTCTGTTACCCTTTCCAGAGAACAAATCTTCAGATTTCTGCCAAACTGGGAGAAGGGAACATGGAGAAGACAAGGAAATTGAGGGGCTCCAACTACTTCTGTTCACTCAGGGCTCCTTATTCAGACTTCTTTCTTCCCAATTTCCAGAGATCTCCGGGCTTCCCTTTCCCGAGCACTTGGAAGATTCTGTGACGTCAGCTAGGTTGGTTCTTCCCAGCTTTGCCTTCTGTCAACATGGGACTCAGCATTCTCAGACCTGGTAAGTTAGTTATCACTCACCCATCTCTTTCTATCTTCTGGTGGACTTAAGGCTTTTGAAAGCTTCCTTTACTGCGGTTCTGGTTTTTAGGAGGGAGTGAAAATAGATATATGTGTTAAATCTTCCACCTTAACCTGGAATCCCCAAAAATATAATTTCTTTCTTTTGCCTGCACTTCATCTGATCTGCAGGGGAACTCCTCTGCTGGCTACCAGGGGAAAAAATTTATATTGTTCATTTCTATGTAAATTAGTTTAATTAGATAATTTAATCAGTTCATTTAGGTAATATTCAGTCTCTTTAGGGAAAAAAAAAATACATTCTCTTTGATTGCTCCCCCCTTCCTCCTGTGTTTCTCCCGGAGGTGGTCTGTGCGCATCTTGGAAGGAGGTCTGAGAGGAAGACTTTGTGTCTCTGGATCCTGTGTTCTCTGGAATCCAGGTGATGCTCCTGTTTACCTGGCTTCTGTTGGCTTTGCTGGCATTTTCCTGTGAAGTTGGTGATTGGTATCTTGCTGCTCCTTTGCTCTCCTGGTTTCAGAACCCGGCAGTGCCCCTTTGGTTGGGCTGGCTTAAATCTGGCTCCCGCTGGCTGTAGGCCTGGATCTCCCCCGTGTCCTCCTGCTGATCCACAGGTCCACCTCAGTCTCTGTCATAAAGTCACTATCCATGGTCACAGTGCAGTCGGTGGCTGATCTGTTGGAACTTAGCCCCCATGCCCCGTGGCAACCAAGAGTTGCTCTGGAAAGCTGAACTTAGGAGATTCTCTCCACTCTGGGCTTCCTAACTGATGTGGTCATATGGCAGGTTGATGCAGGAGGTAATTATTTTCCAAGTCCTCAGTGGGGAGCAGGCAATAAACAACTCCAGGATTACACAACTGTACCTACACCTCTCTGGGCCAAAGCCTGGAACTGGGCAATTGGGACACACATGATTAACCATCTTGCTCTCCTGCCTCCTTGGCTTTCTCTCTTTCATTAAAAAATGAAGCAGAGGATACTGTTTTATTTCTAGAGCCATATGTTTCTTTGCAGGGGGCTTGCCCATCCCAGGTCCAGAGCTCTATCATTACCACACTACAGGCCATCTCTGTAAGTGTTGGGTCTTAGTAAAGGAGTTTGCAAAACTTCCCTCAGGACAATAGTAATTGTCTTCTGAATAAATTGATTTTGTATATCAGAAGCTGCATATTTGCTCATTTTTTTCTCTTTGCATTCCTTTTGTAAATTATTCTAGTATTTCCCCCAGACAAACGTACTCCTTGGGCCGACCTATTCAAAACAGGCAAAAGAGAGAAGCAGGTATTTTTCAAAATATTACTCACTGCCCTTGTGATATAATTAAACTGATGTAGTCTGAAAAGAATCAGAAAAATCTGGGGTTGGCTAAGCCTGGAGTACCTGGGAAATGTCTTAAACTGTGGGATTCTGGTTACTGAAATAGGGTTTGGGGCGGAAACTGGCCACCTGAATATTAGCTTGTGAGGTAAGGCCATTTCTGAACAACGCTTCATTTGTAAATTCGGGTGCTGAGATGTTTAACTGAGAGGTTTGTGAAGAACTTAAAAGAGCTTCATTAAATTGTTACCGTGACCATTACTAATACTCCTTCTATAAATGTTGCATTCAGAAAGAGCATTGCTTTGATTTGAAACATTTCAAATGTTGTAGTTTCGCTGATGTAGGGTACTCCCTTTCCAAATAATCTAGGATTCACAGGAAACATCTTTGGACAAGATGCAGGGAGACGCCAACACACTAAGGATTGTTACAGATAATCAAGGGCAGTGCTGATGAACAAGTGAATGGCTTGGCTGAAGGTGCCGCCTTGGACAAAGCTTGCCCAAACCTGCTCAACGTTGCTCTGCTTTGACTGTTTGACATTTATTTGAAGTCCCCAGGTTGCTGATTGCTCTGGTTAGGTGGGCTTAAAATAATGAGTGAAAGAACTTCTGTAAATATGAGAAATCTTTGTTTTTAAAGCCTCAGCTAATTTCATGAGATAAAGTGCCTAGTTTGATATCCTTAACTTAAAACATGGAGAAGGGATTGAAAGTGCCAGAATCTTAAGAAAGATTATCATTGGGTTATGGAATTTTGAGTCATTTTTAATGTTTTCTTTCCCTCTGAAACCTCCAGATTTTCTTTATGACATCTGTTGCTTTTATTGTCAGAAAAAATAATAAATAAAAAAGCAGAATAATATAAAACTGATTATTGCACCTTACGATAATTATCATCAGTAGGCATGTTTCCTATTTCACCACTCCATTTGAGTTCACATACATTTTACAAATATAATTTGAAATGGCTCAAATTATACAGAACATTATACTGATCTCTTGGCAATATGATTGTTGCTTAAGATTAGTTTAGGAGCAAAGATTTGTGCAAACTGCTGCATTTCATCCATGTGTTTGACTTAAAACAAGGGAGTCTTAGGGACAGAGATGCTATCCTTGGGCTTAAATGAATACTTAAAGATCGTGTATATGTTGTTTTGTGGTCTGCAATATGTGTAATTACTCATGTGCACAAGATAATACAATATGCAAGTTAAAATAAAAAGATTTTGAAAAATTAGGCAAGTCCTCATCTGTACAATAAGGAGAGAGTGAGTCCCTAAGGTCTCTTCCAGCTGCACAATTCTCCTTTCCTGTGATTTAACCTGGAATCTCCCTGTGGGAGAAAGTTGAGAAAAATTCAAGACTGGCCACACGGTGGTGCAGTGACTCCTCACAGAAACAGTGCCCCGCTTCCCTGAATGCGAAATGATGACACCCTAAAGTTGAGTTATTCCAGGAGCCGCCAGACGAGCATGATATGCATCTGGTTCCTGGCAAGAGCAGAAACTTCCTAATTTTCCTGTCCACACAAATGTGGTTAGAATTCTGCCAGTCAGTGCCAAGGCATGTGACTTTATCCTCTTCTGGTTTTGTGACTGAAAAAGGTGTTTGGGTATTGACTGGATGTAGACTGCTTTCTTCTGTTCTCCTTAAAGCAATAAATTCAATAGTGACCACTAGTTGACTGTGTGCCTCTGTGGTCATTTTTCCTTTGGCCTTAGTCAGCTGTCTCTTGGCCTTGAATCCTCTCTGGCTGTGCCCTAATTCTTCACCTTTCCTTCTCAGCTAAGTTATGCCTCAAAATTGTAATTCACCTAGTCTTCAGCTCATCACAATCTGGAGTCCACAGCTCGCCTCTGCAGGTGGACAGTGAACTTCGTGTTGCCCAGTCCTAGGCTGCTTTCTCAGTCCTTATCTTAACTCCTTTCTAAAACCCTCTGGATTTTATTTCCTTGATGCTCATCTGTCCTAAAAGTCCTCCTGCTTCTTTGGTTGGTCCTTTCTGGGCTTTGTGGATGCTGCCTTTTCTGTGTATCCGTTTCACTGTGATACCCCAGGGTTCTAAACTCTTCATTTCTGTCTGTCCACACTTTGCTTGGGGATCTCATCACTATCATTGTTTCGTCCATCAGTGGAATAATGACCAATGCTAGATTTCTATCTTTAGCTTTGATCTTATATATCCTATAGGAATTGAAAATTCAGTGTCTCCAAAAACTGTCATTGTCATTCTCTGCTCACCACCTCCAGTCCTCACTACCAGCTCCCCCAACCCCCCACAATGTACTTTGGTTCCTTTATTTCTAGTTTGGTTACTGGCACAACCATCTAGATGCCCAGACCAGAGACTTTAGGGGTCATGTGTAACTTCCCATTTCCCTGAAACTTCATGTCTAGCCAAATAGCAAGCTCTTAACAGTTTTAGCTCTTAAATATTTTCTCAAATCTATATTTTCAGTCCCATCTCTAATGCCAACATCCTCTTGCAGGTCCTAATCCTCTCTCGCTTGGAGCATTACAAGATTTAGTCTCCTTTCTCCTATTTTGTGTCCCTTTAATCTGGCCTCTACAATGTAGAGAGAATACTCTGTAAAACCCCACCATTTAACTTCTGTCCTTAAACAATTTTAGCAACTCTTCATCATTTACAGATCAGAGAGCAAAGCTTTTAAAATAATTCACATAACTCTTCCTGTCTAGTTTACTCCCTCTGGTTGCTTCCTGTCTTACCTCTCACCAGTTTCTGCTCCCAACATTACAGTCCAATCACATTGCCTTTAATTCCTTACTGCCTTCCCACTGTTTATGTCTCTGGCTTTATTTTGTTCCCTGTGTGTTAAACTCTCTTCCCACCATTCTTGTCTTAATAACTCTTATTTATCTTTTAATATCCCTTTCACATGATCTCTCTTCCGGGAAGCCCTCTCTGAACCTCTAGTTGGATTAAATGCTTCCCTTTCTCACTCTTAACAGCACTGTGTTTACCTCCAACTTAGAATTTCCCATGTTTTAATTCAATGATATATTTATGGAACTGTCCAGTCCAGTGGGCATGAGCCTCTCCAGAGGAGGGATCACATCTGTTCATTTTCCTCACACCCCCACCCCAGTTCCTAGCACAGGACTTTGTGCATCATGAGTGATAACTTTATTGAACAGAATTTAAGATTTTTGAGGCTTGGAGTTCTAGAGGGTACTCTGTGAAGTCTGCTTCAGTTCTAAGAAAACTGATCTATGGTTTTAGTTGGGGCCAGTTTCCTGGAAGAGAGAGGACTTGTGCTGTGAAGAGTTGGGTGGATGAGGTTTGAACTAATAGAAGTGAGAATAATCAAGCAGAACTGATGAGCAAAGGCGAGATGGACTGTGTGAAGGACAAAGCAGAAACAACACTAAGCAAACATTGTGTCTGACAGAGTAGTGGGAGGTGAGTTAGGACAGGTAGAATCAGCTTACTAGAAGCTTCTAATGAGAGGCAGGTGGGTTAGGGGCTTATTTTCCTAGGCAGAGGAAGCACTTGAGAATCTTGAACAGAGGAGCAACATTTTCAGAGCCATCCTGTAAGAAGAGGAATCCAGCACAAGATATGACTGAAGTGAGAAACAGGTGGGAATCAGTGAGGCCAATGGGAAATTAAAGCAGTTCAGCAGGTGCCAGACGATAAGGGCTTGGACTAGAATGGCAGTTGTGTGAAAAATGGAGAGTTAATTTTTGAGCCATTAGAGGAAAAGTGAACAGAGGTTGATTGCATGTGGTAACAACAGAGAGCAAGGAGTCATGCCATTTTTAGATAAAACAGCAGAAATTTGGGGATACAATTAACAAAAAAGGGAGATGGGTGAGGAAGGATGGTTTGTGGGGCAGCAGGTGACTTTGGTTTGAAATCTTTGAATTTGAGATGATGAAATGTCACAATACTTCATATTTGCTAGGTATGCTCAAGAGATTCTGTATGCATTTGAGTAGGTGAATGAATGAATGAAATATTAACGAAAGGGTTCATCGGGCAGGTGAAACCATACTACTGGCTTATAAGGTAGACTGAGTCAAGGTCTGTCACATAGATTTAGGAGTTACCAGCTTAGAATTATGAAAACTACTGAAGTACCTGAACTTTTGAAGGAAGATATGCAAGGAGAGAAAGGAAGAGGGCCCAGGTGTGAACCTGGGGAGACTTCTACCTTCGAGGTAAACAGAAGAGCCATTGAAAGCCAATGAGTATATGAGGTCAGCTAGATACACATTTGTTGCTCTGAGCCTAATAAATCATTTTTAACTCGGCCTTCAATAGACCAGAGTTGTTTTAACAAATTAGAATGCAATTTTTCAATTATGAAAAATACTTGAACATACATGGCATATAAATACTCAGAATATATAAACGCTTTTATAGGTCAGTAAGAGAAAAATGAGTATTCTAACGGAAAAATGGGCTGGAGGCATAAACAGGAAATTTCTGAAACAAACACGGAAGTCTGAGGAGCATGTAAAAATGTATTCAACTGTACTGAAAATAAAAAATTAAAATCATGTGATATGATTTTGTTGCTTAGCAGTTAGGGAAATTTTTAGTTAAAAAAAAAATACCCAGAGTTAGCAGTATCCTGGGAAATAGGCACTTGGTGGAAAAGGAAACTCACACAAACTTGCATGCCAAGTTGCTGATATGGATCACATTTAATGCAACGATTTTGGCTGGTTCAGGAAGTTCTAGAAGCTTGAAAGAATAATTGCTTGGCACCAAAATAAGTATAAATGTAAAACTGTTCATTTCACCTTTGCTTATAGTTATACAAGGTATAACATGAACTTTTTCTAGCTGATCTTAACAGTTATTAAAATGATTATATGCACTGAATTGATTTTAACTTTTATCCTGAATATCTGGCATTGCAGCTGTTGTAATTGTAACTTACTTCTAATGGTATGCTCTTACACATTGATCATCTTCACCTGGTATTTAAATTGATTAATTTATGGCATTTAGCTTTCCTCATTTAAAACTGCACTTCCCCCTCCTTCAAAACTCTCTACCAACTCCATTCTTGTTGAGTTTTATTTATCTTTTTTATTAAAATATAATCACTTACAATGTGTCAATTACTGGTGTACAGCACAATGTCCCAGTCATGCATATACATACATATATTTGTTTTCATATTCTTTTTCATTTAAGGTTATTTCAAGGTATTGAATATAGTTCCCCATGCTATACAGAAGAAATTTTTTAAAATCTATTTTCATATATAGTGGCTAACATTTGCAAATCTCAAACTCCCAAATTTATCCCTTCCCACCCTGTTTCCCTACTGGTAACCGTAAGATTGTTTACTATGTCTGCAAGTCTGTTTCTGTTGAAGAGCTCATTAGTGTCCTCTTTTTTCCCTTTTTTGATTCCACCTATGAGTGATATCATATAGTATTTTTCTTTGTCTTTCTGGCTTACTTCACTTGGTATGACAATCTCCAGGTCCATCCATGTTGCTGCAAATGGCATTCTTCCTTTTTAATGGCTGAGTAGTATTCCTTTGTATAAATCTACCACAGCTTCTCTATCCAGTCATCTGTCAATGGACATTTAGGTTGCTTTCATGTCTTGGCTGTTGTACATACTGCTGCTAAAAACATTGAGATGCACGTATCTTTTCAAATTAGAGTTCCCTCCTGATATGCCCAGCAGCGGGATTGCTGATCATATGGTAAGTCTATTTTTAGCTTTTTGAGGAATCTCCATACTGTTTTCCCTAACGGATGCACCAAACTACATTCCCACCAACAGTGTAGTTCCCTTTTCTACATTTCTCCTGAATTTATCACTTGTGAACTTTTGAATGATGGCCATCCTGAGTGGTGTAAGGTGATAACCTCACTGTAGTTTTGATTTGCATTTCTCTGATAATTAGAGCTATTGAGCATTTTTCCATGTGCCTATTGTCCATTTGTATGTCTTCACTGGAGAATTGCTTGTTTAGGTTTTCTGCCCATTTTTGTATTTAGTTGGTTTTTTGTTAGTAAGTTATATGAGCTGTTTATATATTCTGGAAGTTAAACCTTGTCAGTTGCATCATTTGCAAATATTTTCTCCCATTCCATAGGTTGTCTTTTTGTTTTGCTTATGGTTTCCTTTGCTGTGCAAAAGCATATAAGTTTAATTAGGTCCCGTTTGTTAATTTTTGCTTTTATTTATATTGCCTGAGTAGGCTGCCCTAGGAGAACACTGCTAAGATTTATGTCAGAGAATGTTTTGCCTGTGTTTTCTTATAGGAGGTTTATTGTGTCTTGTCTTATATTTAAGCCTTTAAGCCATTTTGAGTTTATTTTTGCGTATGGTGCGAGGGAGTGTTCTAACTTCATTGATTTACATGCTGCTGTCCAGTTTTCCCAGCACCACTTGCTGAAGAGACTGTCTTTCCTCCACTGTATATTCTTGTCTCCTTTGTCAGAGATTAATTGACCATAGTTCTGTGGGTTTATTTCTGGGCCCTCTGTTCTATTCCATTGACCCATATGTCCATTTTCTATTCAACGTATTCTTGGAAGTCCTAGCCACAGCAATCAGGCAAGAAAAAGAAATAAAAAGGATACAAATACAAATTGGAAGAGAAGAGGTAAAATTGTCACTATATGCAGATGACATGATACTAGTATATAGAAAACCCTATAAGCTCCACATAAAAACTACTAGAGCTGATAAAAGAATTTGGCAAGGTAGCAAGATACAAGATTAACATACAGAAATCAGTTGCATTTCTTTTCACTAACAATGAAATAGCAGAAAAAGAAAATAAAGAAACAATCCCTTTTAAAATTGCATCCAAAACAATAAAATACTTAGGAATAAATCTGGCTAAGGAGGTGAAAAACTTATACATGAGGAACTACAAAACATTGATTTAAGAAATTCATCCCATGCTCTCAGATTGGAAGAATCAATATTGTTAAAATGGCCATATTGCCCAAGGCAATCTGCAGATTTAATGCAGTCCCTATCAAATGACATGACATTTTTCACAGAACTAGAACAAACGTCCTAAAATGTATATGGAATCACAAAAGACCCAGAATTGCTAAAGCAATACTGAAGAAAAAGAACAGAGCTGGAGGAATAACCCTCCCAGACTTCAGACAATGCTACAGAGCTATAGTAATCAGAACAATGTGGGATTGGCATAAAAACAGACATATCTATTGTTGAGTCTCATTTTGATGTGGTGAACTATCTGGTATCCTCTTAATGTTTCATGGACATATCTTTTACAGTTCATCAGAGTGTCTTGTACTCTGCACATAAATCAGTAATTTTTATGCTTCTTAAAATATTAAATCTTTGAAAAAATAAGCAGTAGTTCAGAAATGCAGAAAATAAACTGTCAGAAATGAATTCATTTTCTACAAACCTTTTGATACTTCAGGTCAAATTTAAAAGAGGTGAGTTGTTTAACTTTGCATGTTGTGGGAATTCTAAATCTAGTTTCTAAAAAAAAAAATTAAGCAAATACATACTTAGAAGCTTGTACAATTCCTTATAAAGAGGAAATGAGCCCATCAATCACCATGATCAATATTTGCAAAGAAATTAGTTAACACAAAATGCTAGTATTTTCATTGCTGAGGTGATCACATGCAAACCAGTCCCTCCTGACTCTTGGGAAGTTATCCTAAGTGTTTTCTAGATAACTGTAAATTAGATAGATCAATAGATAGATGACAAATATTTAGAAACATTGGGAGATTGGTTAAATAAATTATAGATAAATAACAAACTAAATTACTTTACTTTTCTAACATAGAATGAGGTAAATCACTGCAGTTATTAATTATTGCCTGTTTAATCTTTGTTTCTTTGATGTTGCCAAGAACCAGGAGGGAAAGAAGGAGAAACCCACTTATTAGGAATTAAACATGTTAGAACTAGTTAAGTGTTTGCTCTCAGTTTAAGCTTATACTGAAATCTCACACTGCTGCCCATTTTTACTAAACTGTTTTTTAACCCCTAGAACAGTGACATGTATTTAGCATGTTTCCAAATGCATCAGAAAAGTACTGAGCAACATGACTTCATTATTTTGTATTGAAGGGAGCCAGGGATGTGTATAGATCGTCCTCAATTTATCATGATTCAGTTTAGAATTTTTGAACTTAATGATGGTGCAAAAGCGATATGAATTCAGTAGAAACCTTACTTTGAATTTTTAATTTTGATCTTTTTCCAGGCTAGCAATAGGCAATAACAGTACTCTCATGATGCTGGGTAGTAGGAGGGAGCCACAGCTCCACTTCAGCCACAGGATCGTGAGGGTAAACAACCCGTATACTTACAACCCCTTTTGCACCCATTCAACCATTCTCCTTCTCACTTTGGTACAGTACTCAATAAACTACGTGGGCTAGTCAAACACTTTATTATAAAATAGGCTTTGTGTTAGATGATTTTGCCCAACCATAGGCTAATGTAAGTGTTCTGAGTACATTTAAGGTAGGCTAGGCTAAGCTATGATGTTCAGTAGGTTAGGTGTATTGAATGCATTTTTGACTTAGGATATTTTCAGTTTAGGATGGGTTTATGAGGATGTAACCCCAAAGAAGTTGAGGAAAATCTGTAGTTTTACACAAATCTCATTTGAAGTGTTACTGTAACCGACAGAAATGTGTTGTTTCTGATAGGTGTGCTGGGCAGAGAAAAGACTGCAAATCATTGATCTAATGTCACAATTGTGGACAAGTCACTGGACAATCCTAGTCATCTGTAGCAGAGAACTACAAGATTCTAGGAGACACCATAGAGAACTTGTTCCAGGTCCATTCTGCCCATCTCAGGAATAGAGGTAAAGATCTTCATTCCACAGATTACCAGTTTTTTTAATCTGTAAAATGACATGCTATTTCTGTTGTGTTTGTCATGTGGTTAGTACTGGTATTTGGCCAGAGATCTAGGGTTGCAAATCCGTGAATTCGTTGTGGCTACAGCCATTTCTTGGGATGGTCCCAAGAGAAATAAATGAATGAAGGTCCAGGTAAGGCAAAGCACATTTAGCATTTCCATAGAACTCCTGGCTCAAACCTCAATAGTGCTACTTGTCAAGTTAATTAGACTTATCTTTGCCTAAGCTGCCACCACCACAGCTCTGTCTCCTGCCCCTTTCCCAGCCCTGTCCAGCCTTGGCTTCTGTACCATTCCATTCTCAAGACCAGGGGAAGCAAATCCAAGGAAGTGCAAAGTAGAGAATACCTTTTTAGGATTTAGCATATCTGCGGTTTAACCTGTAAGCCCCAGGGGAGCATTCTCAGCCACATAAGGAGAAGAGTCACTTACTAAGGCTTGGAGCTTTAATCTCTTGGTTATATCAAGAGCTCTAGTTACTGGTACTTTAGGTCTGTTAATGTTTTTGAATATAACCCAAAAAGAATGAGCAGGGCAGATAGAGAGGAAGAGGCCAGTATGTTAACAATTATTGAGACAGGCTGGAAGAAATATTGCAAGGTGGTCAAGAGAGGTGGCTCTGATGCCAGACTGCCTGGATTAAAACCTTATTTCTGTCACCTTATAATTTAGTCAAGTTACTTAATGACTTTGTGCCTCTGTTTTCTCACCTGTGAAATGGTGAAAATAATATATGACTTATGAGAATTCAATTACTTAATAGAGGCAAACATTTATTTGTTTTAAGTGCTTAATAAATGTTTGTTGTCATTGTCCAGACATACCATGTTGCCCTTCCACCGTAACCTCACACAGCCGTGTTTCTAGGAAGTGGTCATCAGTGTCCAGAAAAACAAAGTTTATTAGTGCATTCATAGTAGACTCAGGTAGACCTGTTTGTCCTAACCACTCACAGTTAACTGATTTTAAAACTAGGCAGCCAATATATTAAGCTATAGTGGAAGGTACAATGTGCTAGAGATCTGGAATGTTTTGGTCTAATTATTTGGTCAGTTCTTTCCATGAAGAAAAACTACATGAGATGGGAAGTAAAATTATAATCAGAAAGTCAAATGAAAAACATAAAATTAGATTATGAAGGTATTACGTAGGGTGTTCAACTTTGATGACCAAATGCATCCATCATCTTAGAGCAAACATATATGTTGGTCAGTGAGAACTATCTTTATCAAATGGCACAGAAGACACAGGCAAAACTGTTGCTTTTAGGGCTTCTGTTTCCCAGACTCCAAGTAGCCTGTCTCCCTTCCCATGAATAGTTTTCACTTTCAGATAAAATACACTAAAATGGCTGGTTTTCAGATTTATTAGCTGCAATTGTGTTTTAGTCTCCTAAGTCTTCATGCTGTTTTCCCTGATTTAATTCAGAAGTTCCTAAATCTCAGGTGCACAATTATAAACACCCTTGTAGAGCAGTGCTTCTCAAGTGTTAATGAGCATAATGAGCACCTGGGCATCTTGCGGAACTGCAGAATCTGACTCAGTAGGTCTGGGATAGGGCCTGAGAGTCCATGTTGCTAGCAAGCTCTAGGTGATATCAGTGTGGCTGGTCCATAGATAAGCTGTGAGTAGCAAGTTTGTAGATTACTTGTACGGATCCTAACGCCTCTAACTTTGTCCTGACTGTTAGTAAATATTATTTTTAAGTTCTGGAAGTAGCATATGAAGTGGGCAGGGGGAGTCATTTGCTGTTGCACACAAGGGACTCCTCTTTTGTATACTAATAGCAGATGACTTCTCCTATCACTTCATATGGCTCTTATTCGAATGTTTGTGGGAGTGCTTTGTAAACTGTCAAGAGTTATACAAACTCAGTGGCTCGTTATGCGTCATTAACCACCTCTTAATAAATAAATCCTCCTGGCCATGTAGATTGTCCACGTCAGAAGAAACTTCCTGGGTAAGCAATGCCCATTATTTATAGCATCTGCCCTTGTATTTTGATATAGGTGTTCATTTGAATTCATTCTTGTTTTCTGTCTGTGATGTCTAGCCCAGGGAGCGCCCTTCCCAAAGAAGAGTCAGGTCTTTTGTTCTTGTTTCCAGTTTCTGTGGAGGGTGACTCCCTATCTCTTTGAACAAATTGCCAAAGTGCATTTTTGGTACACCACAATCTGTTTTAAGTCAATGTTTCAAACATATGTTCCATATTTGGGAAAAATCTGTTTTGTTATTTTCACTTGATGGAAAATATACAGATCATAGTTGCTTAATTTTCATACATTACTTTTAGACATTTTTATTGAGTCATCATCATAACAAGTACCAATTTTTGAGTTCTACTTTGTACCATGAACTGTTAGGTAGTTTACACACATTAACTTTTTTCCTAATCATTAAAAGACACCTGAAATCTGAGGACAGGTTCAGGTAAGCTGTAGTAACAGATTCCCCTAGAAATTCAGCAGTTTAGCCAGACAAACATTTATCACCCAGTCATGCAAAGTCCAATGCTGGTCAGGAAGGATTCTTCATCTTATGAGGCCATCATCTTGATTTGTGCCTGGGTCTTAATTTATATAGGTGACTGAGTGACAATGTAAGAGATCAATGCTGTTGAAAGAAAAGTTTGTTGTTACTCTCAGTTCCCCTAGAAATAAGAGGCATGACATTCCAAGCAGGGCCACCTGGGGAAAGACCAGAGTTAGTTTGGAGGTGGAAGTAGGAATAAGGGGAAAAGCATAGATTCAGAGCCTTGATGGTGTTTTCATGGGAAAGGCAGGGCAGGGCAGGGAAGCTGCTTTAGGACTGCTCTCAATAATGTTGGTGGGTCCTGGGCTATCGCAGTGGTCTCTAGTTCCTTGGTACCTGGCCCTGAGTGATTTTAGACAGCAGAAATCTTGTCTTGGTCTGTGAGAATTAGATAGAAAAGGTAGTTGGGGATATGAATATGGGATTGGTTGTAGAATTTGTGACACAATTTTTTTGTGTGTGCTCTTGAAAGCTGGATCACAGAGGGGATGTAATTGGCCATTAGTTTGGTTCTGATTCAATTGATACCACATAGACAAATGTAGAATCTATGAAAACATGGAATACTTTCAACACATGGCTTCTGAGTTTACCATAGCTTGAGGAGACAGAGCCAGAAGTCCCCATGGGATGTTTTAAAAGATCAAATCTCCCTGTCCACATCCTATTGCTAATGGCCTCTAGCTCATTCCTTGGAAGGCTGAGAAATGTAGTCTTTCTGTTGATTAGGGTGAAAGGAAATAAGATAGGATTTGGTGAATACATCTTTTGTCTCTGCCATACTATAATTACCTCCAATTTATTAGAGAATAAACTGAGGTTCCGGTAGATTGTGATTTATCCAAACTACTCATCTTGAGAATAGAATAGCCAGGGGTTGAGTTTAGACATTCCAAAGTCATCATCTTTCCAAGTATCACATGACCTCTGAATTGAATGTGATAATCCTGACCATGAGGGATAAAATGGGACTGATTATATTTGACATGTTTATAACTGAGAAAGCACTGAGGTTATAATTAGTGTGAAAGTCATAACATAATTGAGCTAAGAGTTTAGGAACCAACTGGGTCTTAATCTGCCATTCAGAGCATTAAACACAAAGAAAAGTGCCTGACTTTTCAGTTGAATTGTCAGATTTGGAAGATCAACAGCCAGGGGCTTAAATGAACCTGGTAAGTAACAGTTAACAAAGACCTTTAATTTTTCTCTGAAGAGAGAGATAGGAAGAGCACAATCTTATCACCATCAGGTACTTTCTGGTGGAGTAGGTTCCTGAGAGTCTGGCCACCACTGCCAGTGCTACCTTGAGAACACAACTGGAGAGTCATCATCAACATTGTTGATGGTGAGGTCGAGGAGGATGCAGTCCAACACACTGGTGCAGAAAGTCCCCAGTTTTCACCACAGTGAGTTCCTGGAAATTATGTCATAAAGCAGATATAAAGCATAAGACGTGGATCTTATTTTGCCTAATTAACAAGGCTGCACATTGCAGGAAAGTTGTCCTGCTGATGAAGAACCAAATATCAATTAAGTCAAACGTATGACTAGATTTTTGAAAACAAATGTATATAAAATTCTGTTACAATTTAAAAATAGTAAGGCCGTATTCTAGATTTTATAAAGTGGACCCAAATTGGAGTTCACTTTGAGTCTGGAGAGGATTGTATCTCTATAGCACGTAAATTTTATCTCTACTGTTTTGTACATTTAACCACAAACAATCTGCTAGTTAGCAATTAGTACTTTTACTTCAGACTTCAGAATGTAAAGTTTTGTTGAGATTATCCAGGTGGCTCAAGTGTCTTTAAGAACCTGTCTGAGAAAGTGTGAGGTGAAATAGATAGATAGATAGATACAGATTTTTTTCCCCTATGAAAAGGAAAGTGAAGTTCCCAATATTAAGTATGCGTTTTCAGAATCATCCATTGGATTGGCTGAGTAGAGGGAGAGGTGTGCCAGGGAAATGTGGGGTGGTCTGCAATAGGAAAATGGCAAGGACTGGCCCTGGACTTAGAGCCAGGGCAACCAAGACGATAAATTCCTCCCTTAGGCTTGGTAACAATTTATATGAGACAGATCTTGTTTGAATTTGTGTGTCCTATTTCCTGAATATGTAATAACAAATACCCAGCTAACTAAAATATTTCCATGAATAAAGTCCTATCTGCCAATGATCCAGCAGTTTCATATCGAGATATATACCCAATAGAATGAAAACTTATGTCCTTGCAAAAAAATATGTTCATGAATGTTCATATTGGTATTATCCAGAATAGTCAAAAAGGGGAAACAACCCAAATGTCCATCAACTGATGAATGGGTAAACAAAATGTGATGTATCCAGATGGTGGAATATTATTTGGCTGTAAAAAGGAATGAAGTACTGATACATGTTACAATGTGAATGAACCTTGACAACATTTTGTGAAGTGAAAGAAACCAGACAGAGAGGACTGCATATAGTGTGACTCCATATATATGAAAAGTTCAGAATAGGCAAATCTGTAGAGACAGAAAGCAGAATAGTGGTTGCCGAGGGCTGGGGCCTGGGGTTGGTGGGGTGGAGGTGATGACTAAGGGATGTGAGGTTTCTTTTTGGGGTGATGTGACTGGGGTGATGGTTGTACTACATGGTAAGTCACTGAGTTGTACATTTTAAATGAGTGAATTGTATGGTATGTGAATACATCTTAACGAAACTATTAACAGCGACAAAACTTCATCTGCCAGACAGCTTACCACCCCAAGAAGCAATACAACAATTATTTTAGATATTGTGTGCTCTGATATCAGAATCAAAAATAGGCCTTGGTAGCAACATTTCTTGTACTATGATTTGGAGGTGCCAAAAGAAACAAATGACATAGTCCCAGCTCATACAGAGTTTAAAATATATCAAAGAAAATGTAGAAAAATCCTGCTTGTTCTCTTCCTTGCAACTTTTTTTTTAAGCTCAGAATTTTTTGTCCAATATAACGAAGTTTTTTTAAATATATTTCACAGATACTTATAAGTGCCTATTACGTTCTTGATACTATGCTTATAAAGGAGGACTGCTATTCCATCCTCTGTCTCTTCTCTAATTGTCATAATCCAGGGGCATAAAGGTTAGGAGCGCTGAGACCATGGCTTCCAGAGGCATCAGAGGTGCTGCAAAGGGCTTTGTGATGAGGCTCCAGGGACCCCAACTCATTGTGGCATGACTGTGCATTGGCTCTGTTGTCCTGCGCGAGTCATTTGTCTTTGAACTCTAATTTGCTGCTTTTATAAAATGAGAGGGCTGGATTCTCTCAGGTTCCTTCTAACTCTGTATCCTAGTTATGTTGTGTAGGATATTGATCTGGGCCCTTTTAGAAAGTATTTTCCCCTTTGTGCTGCTTTTAAGGAAAAAAAAATAAATGCATTTTGAAATAGACTCATTTCATAGTTTGTTACATGAATAATGTACGTTTTGCCATGGTGATGTGAAACACTAAGGTTTTATGGTGAACAGTTATTATCGCATCTCTTACTTGTATGTGAGTAAGTGACACATGGAGCTGAAAAGTGCGACTTCTCTCCAGTCCCGGAAAGTGTTAGGATTGTGTCCTTTGCCTGTTATACCACATTTATTTACAATTTTAGGAAGAAGTAAATTAATAATGAAACTTGAACAATCACCCATAATGTTACTGGTTTCCACATAGCCCATTATTGAAGACTCGTGTATTTATCTCTTGCCATCTGTTGGCATTTGATCAAATACCAAAAGATGCAAAAATGAGTCATCGCTTTGTGAGTCTCCCTCTCTCTCTGTACCCTTTACCTTTAAGGCTGTGAGTGAGAAAGAAGGTGTGTCATACCCAAACCCACTGATAGCCAGTAACAGAGGAAATGAAGGGAACTCTTCAAAGCCCAAGGCCAGAATGTGTGTTTGTTGTGGTGACTCGCTTGGAAAATGAAAGTTTGATGTTGTTTTTCTGTGATAATTATTTTGAGCTTCCAATGTTATGCTCCTGAGAGGAGGAGGAAGAGCAGGAAAGAGTTTCGTGTAGGACACGTTCCCTGAGACCATGAGGGTTCCACGTGCTCTTGGGAATGTTTTGACTTTTGGTGCCGTTCGACAGAAACACTTTTAATGGGTTGAATGTTTGTGTCCCTCCAAAATCTATTAGCTGAAACTCTGAATCCCATTGTGATGGTGTTTGGAGGTGAGCCTTTGGAAGATAATTAGGTTGAGATGAGGTCATGAGGGTGGGGCCCTCACGACAGGATTACTGTGTAAGAAGTGGAAGAGAGAGCACTCTCTCTTCGTGTACCCGAGAAAGGCTGTGTGAGCACACGTAGCCTATGTGAGTTGAGATGGTGACTGTCTACAAGCCAGGAGGAGGGCCCTCACCAAGAACTGAGTCTGCTGTTATCTTGACCTTGGACTTCTCAGCCTCCAGAACTGTGAGAAATAAATGTCTGCAGTTTAAGCCACCCAGTCTGTGGCTATTGTTATTTTTTTTTAATTGCAGCTGCTAAAGATGGTGTTTATTGTTTGTGAATGAGCTGCTTTGGCATTTAAATTCCCCTAATATCTAGACAGGTAGTAAACAGTATTACTTTCTGACTCTGGGACTGGTGTAAGTATATCATCCCTTTCCCAGCCATACACCTGCTATGCTGAAAAAACCCTCTAGCAGCCCAGCTGACCAAGACAGACACCTTGTATTGGATGGAATGTACCTATCACAGAGGGGAGGTTGGGGAACTTTTACAACAGCTGATCAGACTTCCTTGCTGGATGGAACCAGGACCAAGGTGAAGGGGAGCTGTCCCATAGCACATTTGAATCTAGCATCACAAAAGCATTTTTAAAATCTTGAATCCATAGATACTCAAATTTGGGAAGAAAGCTAGTAGTCATCGATTGTAATCTCTTGTTATAAATGAAGAGACCCAGGAAGGTTAAGTAACTTCTCCAGGTCCTCTAGTCATTAACAGTTATTTTCAGAATCTTGATCTCCTGAAGCTAAATCTGGTGTTGCTTCCAGAAGGTAATTTAGGATACATCAGGTAATAGTTCCTCATATATATATATACATACACACACACACACACACATATACATATATATATATATATAGTATAGGTTTGCTTTCATTTAAGAATTTGAAACATCAACCTGTGATATATTTTTATGTGAATATATAATAATCTTAATGAAAATTAGAATTATACAGTACATGTTCATTAGTACCTGTATTACCCGTCTTCCTTTTTTCTGAAATGCCTGCTTTTTTTTTTTTTTTATCATGGTAAGGACACTTACCATGAGATGTGCCTTTTTAACAAATGTGTAAGTGCACAGTGCGGTATCGTTAACTCCCGTCGCAGTGCTGCACAGCAGATCTCTAGAATTTATTCATTTTGTAGAACTGAAACTTTATACCCGTTGAGCAGCAACTCTCCATTTCCCTCTTTCCCCCACACCTGGCAACCACCATTCTACTCTCTGTTTCTATGAGTTCGACTGTTTTAGATCCTTCAGATAAGTGAATTCGTGCCGTATTTGTCCTTTTGTAACTGGCTCATTTCACGTAGCATAACGTCTTCCAGGTTCACCCATGTTGTCGGATGTGGTAGGGTTTCCTTCTTTTTTAAGGATGACTGTTATTCCATTGTATGTATTTACCACATTTCCTTCATTCATCAAAGTACATTATGGATTTTTAAGAAATTTTTCAAATGATTTTCACAGGCAGAACCAGGAGCTGGAATATTTTATTCCCTCTCTTTCCTCTCATGGTGGTGCACACGGTGTTTGGTATGTGATTGTTACTTAGTGTTCACTCAGTGTTTTACCCCGTAAAACATAGTTAGGAAAGGTGTTTACTGTCCCTGCTTAAGCAGTGTAGAAATGGAGGCAGAGACTCGTCTGGGTCTACCAACGCCCCAGGCAGAGAAGGCCATATGCTGAGTCCCTGAGGATGGAAAGTTCTGGGATGGGAAGGAAGCCGAAGTGCCTGGAGCTGGGTGTGAAATGGGTTTGGAAAGCTGAGTAGTGACCTGATCACTCAGAGCTGTTTACTCAGTCATGACAGGAAGTTTGGGTTTTAGTGCAGGTGAGGAGGGAGACCTGATTCATATTTTAGAACCATCACTCAGGACGATGTAGGGAGAATGGATTCACCAAGAGAGAAAGTGGGAGCAATAAGAACATTTAGGAGGCCTTTGCAGAGGTCCACCTGAAGATGAGGGAGCTTCGCCTAGGGCAGACAGGGCGGACTGGAGGAGGAGAGGGCTCTGAGCTAGGGAGCGGGGTGGCACAGACACTGAGATGGAGGTTCTAGAATGGAGACCACCGGGGTTCATCATCCCTGCCATCACACTTACGAGTTGTGGGAACTTTGGCAGCTTGACTTCATCATGCCTCAGTTTCTTTCTCTGTGCAATTAGAATAATGATTTCTACTTACAGAAATATTGTGAGTACTAAATAAATTAATACTTATAAAGCACTTTATAAAGTCCATAGCACACAGTAAGCACTCAATAGGTGTTCTTTATCGTTAGCTTTTGGAAGTGGTACCTGTAACACTTGCTGATGAATTGGATTTACCAGGTGAAGAAAAGGGACAAGGCAAAGGCTATATCTTCCTTAAAATGAATTTCAGATTTCCCAAGCAGAAATAGTCTTCCTTCTCTGTGTAACCTCCGAGTACCTTTTTCTTTTTTTTAGTGGCATAATTTTATTGCACATCCAGCCTTAAAGTTTTGTGTGTGTGTGTGTAACTGATGGGTTTTTTTGGTAAGCTTCTTAAGGATTAGAACTGTGTCTAATTCACAGGGTCTAAGTGATTTCCAAGTAAAAGGTGGGGAGTGCCAGTGAAAACCAAGTATGACTTTCCTCACAATTACAACCTTCTCCATCTCACCACCCTCACTCAGAGCATTCTGAAACAATCACCAAAATGAGCCACTATCACTGATGGGAATGTATTTTATCCCTGAGATGTTTCTACATAAGAGGCATGTTGAGAACGGCAGATCCTAAACAGTAATATTACACATTCGTCATTGAATTGAGCATGGGCATGTGCTTCATGGTATTTCAAAATCGTAGGTATGTAATTATCTATTTAACTGTGTCAATATTAGAAATGATGATAATGTGAAGTAAGTAACAGCGTAAAATAGTATGTGTACGATGACTATATGTAAAATAATAAGGATCGGAGGACAGAACTGAATAATGCAGTTAGCTTTTGTTTAGTTTTATTGAATGTTTTCTTACAGAGTTAATTAAAAACAAACTTCAGTGTTTCCCCAAGTGTCTTCTATACACCACTGACTCTCCAGATGCTTCCAGCAAACAGGATTTCTTTATCAAGTAAATTGATGAAAAATTTCTGTGGAATTTCACCTCTCAGAAAAACACAGAACATAGAATCCTATGGGACAAAATCTTTTTCTCTTTGTACTTTTCAACCTTCTTCAGACTAATTTGAACCCCAAACCCTTTCCCCAGGGGACACCCATTTACAGCTGCCAGAACTATTGTCTGCATAACAGCCTCAGGAAGAACGCAGGTTCAGTGTTGATTTCCCCCACGTGCATGAGCCTTGGTGACCCTCCCCGTGAGCTGTTCCTGTTGTAACAGGATGGGGAAGCCCCTTGATAGGATCCTAAAATCCTGTTTTCTCTTTACCTTTTCAATCATGTAAAAGGACTTGGATTGTTACATCTGTTGACATTTCAATAAGTATTTCTGTAGACTCCTTTCTTGAGATATATTGGTCAAAATGAGAAGACTAAATCATAAGATACGACAAATCCTATAGCCCTTACTATATGAATACTGCCAGATGGCTCTCCAAGGTGATTGAACTACTTCATTATTTTATGTCCTGTAAATGTATGACTTGATATTCAGTAATTTTTTTTACATCAAGTCAGTAAATATGCAGTAGTGCTTCACACTTGTTTTAAATTATGTTCTTTATTACAAAGGCTGAAACTTTCCCACATGTTTTGTCACTGAGTTTACTAATCTATAAACTACTTACATTGTTTTAATTCTTGTTAAACTTAGCTAACTTTATGACAAATTAGAAATGTACTCAGGAGCTAGAAATGAAAACTGAGTACAAACCACTCCATTTCTTTTTACTCGGGACAAAAGAGTCAGGCCCAGTTTATTGAACCAGGCCGAGGCAGCCTTGCCCCTTCCTGCTCCACAGTGAACACCCTCTCACCTCTCACAGTAGAATGCAGGGTCCGTGACAGTGAGGATCATGTCAGTCGTGTGAGTTTACACTGTGCTTGGCATTCAGTTGGTATAAGCAGTGATGGAAAGATGGAGCAAGGACAGAAGGCAGGCAGGAAGTGGGGGATGGAGCGGAGCCTAGTACCTGTCAAATAATGTCCTAATAACAAATCACATCATCTTTTCATTTCTTTAGCATTTAACAACAGAAAATGTGCTATAGCTCTTATTTCTCACACTTCCTTGATCAAGTCACATACACTCACTGGTCCCATTTTATGGAGTCTATGAGGATCTCTGAGGTTCCATCTGGTTAAAATGATGCTGTGATCTGAATGGTACACTTCAAGCAGAACTTCAGTCCAAACTTGGCTGGGAATAAATAAATAAATAAATAAATATATATATATATATATATATAAAATCCAGTCCCCTTTTATTTCCCAGGACAAGCAGGGGTGGCCCTCCTTGGTTCTCCCCACTGCTTGCACAAATGCATGCGCGCACTCGCGCGCGCGCGCGCGCGCGCACACACACACACAACCGCATGCTAATTCCTGCCTTAGAGTCTTTGCTCAGGGAGTTTCCCCTCCTAAAATACCCTCTCCATCCCTCTCTGCTCACTGACATCCTTCCTACCCTTCAAAGCTTCGCTTAAGTCATATTTGAAGCCATAGCATCATAAAGCTGCTGCCTGTATGTTAACTTCACTTTCTGTTTTTCCTCTTACAAGCCCCTCCAACATTCCTGTGAGTCCCTCCAGACTTGTCAAGTAAAGACGGGCCAGCAGCTTCAGTTGTCTGACCCCACTGGGACACTGTCCCTCCCTGCCTGCTGCTGCTACAGCTCGCAAACCTTGGAAAGGTCCCTGGCTGTGCCCCCGGGGCAATCCCCCCGGGGCCTGGAGCTGACGTGGTTTGAACTCCCACGCAGAGCTGTTCTGCCCTACTTCTGGATTTTACTGTAACTTGCTTAGCAGCCGGAGGTGCTGAAGGTGCAGAAAGGCCCTGTGGGTTTGCTTTTGATAGCGTTCAAATTGTTTCCAAAACTGTTCAGCATTTCCTGCCCTTGTTAATGGTCTCCTTGAGTTTTTTTTTTTTTTTTTTTTTAATTTTTGGTCATTGTCTGTCCTTCCTGGGCTCCATTCCTTTACTCCTTGTTATTCAGTTTGATCATTCATACTAGTTCTCAGTGTTTGTCCTCAGCATGGTGTGACTTTCTCTGTTCCATTTCTCTGTCTCCTTTACCTCCTATTACCCCTCCCCCCAAACACCCAGATCTCTCCTGCCTTTCTTCCTTTTGTCATCACTGTCACATCTTTGCTCTGGCACCCAGTTATTGGTATTGTCCCTTGCTTCTATTACTTAAGTAACAAGCTTCCTACAGAGAAATATTTCCAAGCCTTAATTAAGTGGAATTTTTTGGTATCAGACCAACCTCAGTTCAAATGTGACTTCTGACCCTGGTTATTTGACCTTAGGTGAATTACTCCAACTAATTTGAGTGTCAGCTTTATCCTCTCATAAAGAGGGGTGATGCATTCCAACTTTCACACATTGTGAGGGTCAATGAGACGATTTTATAGGCAGTGCTCAGTGTCCCAATAGATAATACTCCTCAGCCACTCTGTTTCCAACCTTTTCATGAGGAAGCTTCGTTTCTGTGTTGATTGTTAACTTTCTGTTCGTTCATTTATCCAGCAGATACTTGAGCACTGAGTATAGGGCAGGCACTGAGGTAGGACTGGAGACAGAGCGATAAAGCGTGCTAGACAATGTCACTGCCCTCCCGGAGTAGAGCCTAGTGGGAGATTCAGGCAAGTAAACTGGCGTCTCGCTCTCCATTTTCCTCCCCCTCACATAGGAGAAGCCTGATGAGCACCTGCTTCCACGTGTCAGATCCTGTGCTTCATGCTCGGGTCCCCAGAGAGTCCCACTTCCCCCTCGGGGAGCTGCAGCTTTACAACTGGCTTATGTGGCAGATGGGATGATAATTTAGAGAAAGAACTGACCATTTATGGAACGGGTGGGGAGAGAGGAGGGGTGTCTGGGAGGGTTTCACTGAAGAGGTGGGTTGGGAAGGGACTGCTGGCTGTATTCAGGGTGGTGGAGGAGGGTTTCAGAGTGAGCCACATGCTTAACAAATGACAGTGTGAAATGGCATGGCTCCCTGGGCAGGTAGAGAGCCAGAAGGGATTTAGTTCTGCTGGTGTATGAGCAGCAAGGAGGGAAATGGTAAGAAATGTGCTGAATAGTCATGAGGGACTTGACTTGAATGCCATGACGGAGAGTTTGGGTTTTTTTTTTAAGTTAAATTTAAATGTGTTTTTTATTGAAGTATAGTCGGTTTACAATGTTTTGTTAATTTCTGGTGTACAGCGTAATGTTTCAGTTACGCATATACACATTCCTTTCCATATTATTTTCTACTCTAGGTTATTACAAGGCATTGAATATATTTCCCTGTGCTATACAGTAGGACCTTGCTGTTTATCTGTTGTATATATAGTAGTGTCTGCAAATCCCAAACTCCCAATTTATCCCTCCACACCCCCCATTCTCCCCTGGTAACTGTAAGTTTGTTGTTTTTTGGAAGTGCAAGAGACCCAGTGAAGTATGTACAGAAATCCATTTAAGAAATCTAACTGCTGACGCTGGAGAGGGAAGAGGTGGGAAGCAGGGGGCCAGGCAACTTGAATGCTGTCTCCCTTTAACAAATGAGGAAACTAAGGTGTGGGGAGATACGGGAGCGTTTCCAAAGTCATACAGAGGGGTAGAGGTAGGATTTAGACCTAGGTAGTCTGACTCTAGAGCCGATGATCTGGCATATTTGAATCAGTCAGAATGAAACAATACTCATAAACTTGAACACCATTAGAATCTCCCAGTGCTTTGTTAATGCATGGATTCCTGAGCCCCACCTGAGTCATGGTCTGAGTAGGGCCTGAGAATTGCACTGCTGATGAGTTCCCAAGTGATGCTGAAGTTATAGGGGTTGAAAAGACAGTGAAATCAGAGTACTGGAGTGCCCAAGAAAAGCAGAGCAGTGTAAGTGAGAAAAAATCTGCCGTGATGCAAAAGTTATCCACGGATAGGAGGCGGGTGCCTCAGAGTCACTTTCTGTGGTTTTGAGCCTGCATTAGGACACGTGGACACTGAGGGCAGCTGAGGAACAAGTTCACTGGGAAATGACTGGGAAGAGTGAAGAGTCTGTCCCAGGCAAGGGAAGTGATGTGAGCAGGGCATGGCTGTGGGAATGTGATGGGACATTAAGAACTCACAGAGAGGAGGGTCATACTGGGAAGATGTGGAAGATAGGACTAGAAAGACAGTCCTGTCTCAAGACAGAGTCCCAGAGGGCCTTGAATGTCCTGCTGTTGAGCTTCAGATCTTATTAAAGTTTAAAGTTTAATGGAACTGGCTTATTCAGAGCATTCGCTTGAGGGGGTAGAAAATATGAATTGAAGAAAGGAGATAAGTCAGAGGGGGGACCCCAGCCCTACACTTATTGCTTGAGCAGAAGACGAGCCACCTGGATGTTCCTCAGACCTTCACTCCTGACAGTTTCCATCCTGCTTCCTCTTCCTCCTTCATCTAGATTTCTAAACTTTTAAACTTTGTGTTCTTATTTACTTCCAATTTTTTTCTCTATCTTGTTTTTCTTAGGTAATTCCTTTGTTTTCAATTTTGTTTAATTTGTAAGCCCATCTTTTTCTGGCCTGTGAAATCTTTTACATCATTGATAGAATATCTTTAATCTTAATCTTTTATTTTTTCCTTTTATATTTTAAGCTTCTTATCTCATTAACTTTTGGCCTCTTATTTAAAAGATGCAGATTTTATTTTTCAAATCAACTTATTAATGGGTCTTTTGTAAGACGGTTTTTTTGGTACTGTTTCTCAAGTTGAATTCTTATTGCTGTATTTGTTGTTAAATTAATTTTGTTTGCAGGTTCAGATTTTTATTTATTTTCAGAATTTAATACTTACTCTGATTTTAAGTTTTAACCACTTTTGTAAGACTTTGACATTCTGATTTCTCTTACTCTTATTCACATTCATTTATTTTCTCTTTTCTACAAAGATGTAGAGCATCTTTGATTTTCTGGAAGTTGTGCATTACCAACATCTTGTATTTTTCACTCCTTTATGAGTAAATACAAGTGTTAAAAATCGAAGCCTTCTGATATGTATAATTATATGTGTTTTGGAGAAAAATAAAATAGGAAAAAAGGGAGAGTTAGTAGAGAGAGGGCCTGCCTGGTAAAGTGACATTTAAATAGAATCAGCCTTGGAGGTTTTTGGTGTAAGAACCTTTGAGGTGAATTGAATAGCATGTGCTAAGGCCCTGAGGTACAAGCATGTCTGGTAAGTTCAAACTTCAAGGAGACAGTGGCTGGAGGAGAGAGACAGTGGCTGGAGGAGAGAGACAGCAAGGAGAGTGGTATTCAAAAAGTTGGGGAGTGGTAGGGTATAGAAGTTCATGTATGGCCTTGTAGTCATTGTAAGGACATTGGATTTTATTTTCATGAAATTGGGAAGCCCTAGGGCGTTCCAAGTTAGGGAAGCAATATATTCTGATTTATGTTTGTACAGGGTCACTTTGGTTGCTCTTTTGAGAATAGACTGGAGAAGGGCAAGGGGAGAAGGAAGAATCTGTTGCATTAATCTGGGCAAGATATCAGGGTGCAGCTGGGCTAGGGTGGAGGCCGTGAAGGTGGTGAGAAGTGGGAAGATTCTTGTTATATGTAGAAATCTGAGTTGACAGAATTGGATATTGAATGTGGGGGATGAGAGAGAAAGAGAAGTTGAGGATGGCTGCAAGATTTTTGCTTTGAGGAACCAGAAAGAATAAACTGCTTTATTTTGAGATGGAGAAGACTACAAGAGAAGTGGGCAGGGCACACAGCTGGGGGAGGGGGAGGGGATGGGGAAGTGGTACCTCGTTTTTCAGATTGGGTCATATTAGTTTGAAACACTTGATAGACATCTAAATTGAGATACCAAGTAAGTGACTGGATAGGCGAGTCTGGAGTTTAGCAATCAAGTTCCATTGAAAATAGAATTTGTATTTTTGAAGCATTAGCAGAGAGATGGTGTTTCAAAACCATGACGCTGGATTGGATCACCTAAGGTGTAGGTGAAAAGTCTGAAAGGCTTTTCAGACTTTTTGGACCACAGCTACAGTAAGAAATGCGTGTCGTGTGGTACACACACACACACACACACACAGTCACACACCGATTCAAAAGCCAATGAAACAAAACCGATCCTTACCACGTATGTTGCATTCCAACATTTTCAATTATATTTTTATATATTTCACAAAACGTACTGGTCATGACCCTCTAAACTGACTTCATGGTCCACTAACGGTGACAACCCACATTTTGAAAAGTCCTGGCTTAGATGAATATAAGCAGAGAAGAAAAGAGGTTTGAGGATGGAGTCCTGGTGCCCAACTAAATGTTAGAGGTTAACAAATGAGGAGGAGCCAGAGAGGCTTCTGAGAAGGTGTGGTCAGTGGAGAACCAGTTCTCTCGGACACAAGTGGTCTGTTTCTTTGCGCCCGGCCTGGCTCTCTCTCATCTCACCTCCCATGGCCACTCTCCTCTTTCTTCTATTTCATTCCTTGGATGGACATGGACACATCCTCTTCACTGCCCAGAGGCTAGTGTGTTTAATTGCCCCAGACTGTATGCTTGGACTATCACAGTGGGATTACAGTGCACACAGAGTGATGTACGAATCAATGTTTCATATTTCTGTTTCTTCAATTTCTTAGCAATCCACAGCAGAGCAGACTTCTCACTGGCTCCTTTCTTCTTTAGGCCGGTGACATCAGACTCTCTAAGGCCAGCCCACCTCCTCTTTCCTTAGACCTTGTTTGATTCTCCTTTTCTGTGTCTCACAAGGAGACTATGCCCAAATTCTGTTTGTCTATTAAGAGGAGAAATTCAGCTTCCCTTTGGGCCATCTTTCTCTTCCAGACTAAACATGGAACCTATTTTTACGTAAGTAAAGGCTTATTAAAATGTATTTCCAAACAGAAAAGAATTCTCTTCCCCCAAATAATTCTGCACTCCTCTTAAGGAAGCCAACCTGAATACGTAGAGCTTTCAAAACACCAGTTTCCCACTTGTAGACTTCATGTGTCTATTTCTATGTGCCATGTAGTGCTTCTCCAGGCCCAAGACCCCAAGAATAAAACTTTAAAAACAGAGGAGTCCTAGGTATTGCAGCAGATTGTTGGATTTCCATGTTTAGGGACCATCATGCTATTTCTGTGGTACTTGGTAATTTTAGTTTTGAAATTGCTAATTACACAGTTTTATTTTAGTATCAAAATGAATGTATAAACAAAGTGTATTTATAGCCAAATGTTGAAAAATACACTTTACAAAATGCAAAACCATGTAAAACTTTTCAAATCCAGTGTAATAAACTACTGTTAAAACAGGAAATCTGACATCACATCAGTATTAAGGAGACACAAGGTTGTTGTTGGAGATATAGCTCCCAGTTCTACGATAAAGAAACTTGCTATAAAAGTTTCTTTTGGAAATGACTATAAAGTAATTGTTACCATAGAGCTTGTGCCAAAGGAATGGGTAATTGCACAGATTATGAAATGAAGTTAAAGATTGGGTCTGTATGTCTAAGCTGATTTTCACGTTGTTTGAATCTAGGGTGGTATCAACACAAAAGAAAGTGAAATGATTTGTGGAAAATGTTCTTGTTTAGAACGGGGGTTGATTTGGCCTGCTGCCTGTTTTGTAAATAAAGGTTTAATGGAGCACAGCCAAGCCCACTTATTTACTATTGTTTATGGCTGTTTATAACAGCAGAGTTGAGCAATTGCGATAGAAACCGTATGGCCCGCCCACTGCCCCTCGAGACTAAAATATTTACCACCTGCCCATTACAGATGATGCCTGCTGACTTTGCTTTAGACAATCAAAAACTATTGCTCAGTTTTCAGTCTCACCAGTACGATGTCTTCACCCAGCTACAAATAGGAAACTTGAATTCTGATCTTCAGATATTTTGATGAGAGAAATAAAATTATTATGAAAGTCTTGAATTTGATGTTCTTTCAATATATAGGATAGTTTCTTTTTTCTTCTATAAATTGGCATACTTGGGAAGTTATTTTGGCAGATCACTCAGATACAAAATGTATGGATTTTTAAAACCCTCTTTTTTGTAAAAAAAAAAAAAAAAAAAAACTAGGAAACTAAAAGTAACTTCGAGGTGTGATTGAGATATATTTGCAATAATTCAGTTTACATATATTGATAGTCTGACATGTAAGTTATAATAAAATATTTACATAATATAAGAGGAGATATAGTTATATAATTAGCCAAAGAGTAACAATTAAATTTGTTCTATTCCAGTACAAGATTTCTGAGATTAAGGACTTTTCCCAAAAGAATATTAACACATTTAATATGCCATTATTTTGAAAAGATATTTTAGAAATTCTTAACTCAGAAATGCGATATGGTTTTTACTTAGCATCTACTATGAGTCAGTGTCCTGGGAGATTTGGAGGAAAATGTCTGGACTTCCTCAAATTCCTATTCTTCCACCTTGAAACTTACCTATAGAATCCTTTTCTCCTATCTCAGGAAGAGAGTCTTCTCCAAGGCTATACTCCCACCTGGGACTATGCTCCATCCCTCCTGTTTCTGCTGAGGTCTTGCTCACTCATCAAGACCAATTGCCTCATGTATCTTTTTTTTTCTTTTAATAGTTTCTTGAAGGTTTTTAAAAAATTTTTTTTATTGAGCTATATTCATTTTACAATGTTGTGTCAAATTCCAGTGTAGAGCACAATTTTCAGTTATACATGAACATACATACATTCATTGTTACATTCTCTTTCGCTGTGAGCTACCACAAGATCTTGTATATATTTGCCTGTGCTACACAGTACAATCTTGTTTATCTATTCTACATTTTGAAATCCCAGTCCCTTCCCAACCCCCATCCCCCTGGCAACCACAAGTTTGTATTCTATGTCTATGAATCTATTTCTGTTTTGTATTTATGTTTTATTTTTTTTAGGTTCTGCATATTAGCAATCTCATATGGTATTTTTCTTTCTCTTTCTGGCTTACTTCACTTAGGATGACATTCTCCAGGAACATCCATGTTGCTGCAAATGGTGTTATGTTGTCATTTTTATGGCTGAATAGTATTCCATTGTATAAATATACCACCTCTTCTTTATCCAGTCATCTGTTGATGGATATTTAGGCTGTTTCCATGTCTTAGCTATTGTAAATAGTGCTGCTATGAATATTGGGGTACAGGTGTCATTTTGAAGTAGGGTTCCTTCTGGATATATGCCCAGGAGTAGGATTCCTGGGTCATATGGTAAGTCTATTCCTAGTCTTTTGAGGAATCTCCATACAGTTTCCCACAGTGGCTGTACCAAACTGCATTCCCACCAGCAGTGAAGGAGGGTTCCCTTTTCTCCACAGCCTCCCCAGCATTTGTCATTTGTGGACTTTTGAATGATGGCCATTCTGACTGGTGTGAGGTGATACCTCATCATAGTTTTGATTTGCATTTCTCTGATAATTAGTGATATTGCATTTTTTCACGTGCCTATTGATCATTTGTATTTCTTCCTTGGAGAATTGCTTGTTTAGGTCTTCTGCCCATTTTTGGTTTGGGTTGTTTGTTTTTTTCTTATTAAGTCATATGAGCTGCTTATATGTTCTGGAGATCAAGTCTTTGTTGGTTTCATTTGCAAAAATTTTCTCCCATTCCATAGATTGTCATTTTGTTTTACTTATGGTTTCCTTTGCTGCCTCCTGTATCTTTGATCTATTCATCTTCAGTATATTTTTCCTCTCAGCCTACCAGCGTCTCAATTTCTGTCCCTCCCTAAATAGAATCTCTATGTCAAAACCATCTGCCTTCCAGTGTGTGACACTTTCATTCTTTCACTTGAGATAGTAGCATCCACGAGTTGCTTCTGCCTGCTGAGCCCTTGATCTGCTGCTTGCCCAGGCTGCTGGAATCACACTTCCTTCAGTTGCTAATGACCCAGTCGCAGAGTTCCATTTTCAGTCTCCATACTGTTGACCTTCTCTTCTTGAAATTCTTTCTTACTTTGGCTTCTGACTTCACTTCTCCCTGACTCTTTTTCTATGACTTTGTCTTTATTTTTGTTTTTGTTTTTTTTCTGGATCTGCCTCTGGCTGCTCCTTGAATTTGATGCACATCAGGATTCCCTTTCCATTTGTTCTTTACCATGTCCCCTTTCCTGTCAGGTCTCTAAACTTTACAGAGACTCCAGCATTCAGACCCTTGAGAATTCCTGTTCTCAATTTCTATCTCCTTTCTATCTGGCCTAGACCCCAGTACACATCACTTCAGTTGCTCTCTTGCCAGAAGACTCATCCTCCTCATTGCCCCATCTTTTTTGTATCTTTTCTTAAAATTCTTTGACATTAGATGTACCCACCACTCTTTTTCTCACTTTCCTCTGGGCTATTGCATTCAACTGGAGAAAATCACAACTGTTGTTCTTCAAACTGAGTTGCTTAGCCATTCCTCTTCTGTGGCCTTGATACCTTTCTCCTTTGTATTTCTCCAAAGGAATTTATTTCATATCTTTTTCATTTAAACTTCTTAGCCTTCACTCATCATTCTTACTCAGAGCTGGTAGCCTTGCCTTTAAGAAAGTGGTAATTTGATATTCAATTTTCATTATCTCTTCACCTTGAAACTTCATTGTATCTCTACATCTCCCACTCCTTCCCTGCTACTCTGAGTAGAAGATATCTGTCTAAAAATTTACCTCGTGATAATTTTGCTTCTCTAAGTTTCCTCTTTCGTCTCCTCCAAGACTGAGATCTTTTATTCATCAGTCACTTCCTCCCCATCATGCATTTTCAACCTCTCTTTCTCTGTTACTTAAATCTTTAAGGCCTACAGATGTGTTCAGATCTCTTTGATTTTTAGCTACGACCACAACCAACTCCCTTTCACTGCGTTAAAATAGGCCCTCTTATAAACGGCCATGGGGCCACCTTTCTGGAAGGCAATTTGACAATATGTAAATATTCTTAAAATAGTCTTTTAAGCGCCCGACTTTTCTCTACTTAGAAATACAACTTAGGGAGAAAAATTGGAAATTTTACTATTAAAAAATTTGCATCTCTTCCCAAACTTAAATGTCAGTGTATGATTTGTTTAATAAATGGTAGTTACGTTTAAGAAGAATCTTAGTTGGCTAGAGAAAGTAAAGTCAGATGGAAATGGCTCAACCAAATCTTCACTGAATCGTTGTTAAATATTTTATCATTTGGGACAAAAAATTCAACTCACACGTGCTTACAGATTTGGAGAGATTTATTTGTTCATGTAACAAAAAACACCAAAATTGGGGTTGGTTTCAATTGAGGCCTGATAAAGTGGTGCAAATTATGTCTGTGCGGACTCTCAACAGCATAGGCAATAAACCTGTAGCAGTCTCATAGGCAGAGTTACTACTATTTTTGCCTTAGCATAGTTCCTACAGTTTGTCAGTAGTCTTAACACATACTCTCCTCGCCTTATCTACTCAACCAAGACAATCACAGAGTGAACCTAAAAAAAATACTTGCATATATAGCACATAATGAAATCTGTGAAAATGCAGTATTATGAAAATGAAATAGGAAAATGAAATATTACTCATTTTCTAGAATGATATTTGAAAGTTAGAATCCATTTTTGTGATATTTAAATTTTTTCTACAGTGGGTGTGCACAACTCTATAGCAAATACAATCCCAAACTGCAAATACATACTTAACACAGATAAATTTATAAAAGACTATAAAGAAACACACCAAAATGCTAACAGTAGTGATCTTTCAGTGCTGGTGTTACAGGAGGTTTTTTATTTTTTTATCTTCATATTTTCATGTGGGTAATGGGCACAAATCTCAATCCACAAACAAAGGCCAAAAAATACAACACTCTTTAGTTTATCTACAAATCAACCTACGTTCTGTCGGTGTTGCGATATCATGTACACATACACACCATATGCAGAGAGAGCTGATGGCTACTCTGTTTATTGATTCTTAGAAAAGGATTTGTACAGAACATGCATGGTGCCTCACATATCATCTAAGTTATAACAATGTTAATAATTTTAAGCTATTTAGGTTCCCAGGCTCCTGCAGTAAGCACAGGATGTTACATGATCAAGGACAGATTGTTTTAAAGTTCGTCACAAAACTTCTTAAGTAACCATCTCTTAGCCAGCTGTGCCCATCTTAGGTTGTCCTCCTCTGAGGATCTTACCTGTCGTTGGCTATCCACCTGTCCATGCTGGATACATTAAATAGGCCATCTCTTATCCAGCCGGCTACGTGACATTTCTCACAGCTTGTTTATCAGTTCAGCCCATGGCTTATTCTCTAGAGCCTTCAGGCGGGGGCCTACATATCCCCTCTTTTTATTAAAAGCAAGGAAACAATCCTGTTGCGCAGAAGCAAGCAGTCCCATCATAGCAAGAGTTTGTTGTTGAGCTTCCTGTTGCTTATGTAAATTATACATCCATTTTAAAAGATATAACAAGGCAATACAGATCCATACAAGCATGCCAATATTAATAAAAATGCGTAAATTAAGCCCGTTAAACCAATTTTTAGGCTTAAGCCAATGTAATCCATTTTCAATTTGCTCAAATACGTTTTGTGCAAAAGCATCATGGATATTATGAAATTGAGTTTCCAACTGGTCTTGTAAGGAGTTAATATGTTTTCCCCAAAAATCATTAAATGCTCCTTGTTGTCTTCGAATCCATTTTATGGCAGCCTCAAGAGCCTGTAGTCTAGCCATGATTCCACGATCTATGTCAACCTGTGTTTGTAGCCGTTGAGTTACATTAGTCAAAACCTTCTCAACTATATGGGCAGTATTAATAGAGGATATTAGAGCTGTTGTAGCAGCTGCAGCCGTGGCAATTATGATTATTGCTGATACAATAAATGCAATGAGTGTAGCTATAAATCTTTTTGGCCTAACTTTCTTGAAAGACTCTAATAGCACATATAAACTTTACTCATTAGACCAGGTTTTGTTCAGGGTAACTGGTAGCCATACATGAGCTCATTGTTTTAGTAGTCACTAATATTTTTATAAGTCAAACAATCAGAATACCAGAAAGGAGGAAATAAATTGGTGATATAAATATGGTCAGTAGTAATATTAGGAGGGAAGGGACCCCAAACTAAAATGTAACCAGAATCAGAAACATTGGTAATTAATGACATAGAATAATTGCCTGACCCATTAATACAGTCTCCATGATAAAGAATTTTGTCAATAAAAGGCAGTCTGAGGCTCCAAATGGTCTTATGCATAGGACTAAAAATAGTGTTGCCATCAGTTGTAAAATGGGTCCGGAAAGTCCATGTTCACTCCAAGTAATTGGTGCCAAAGAATTTTGTCCAAACTGAAGAGACATGTTATTACTTAACAAATGTCCATGGGGCCCCCAATCCAAGAGAGTTTCATTGAACAAGGATCTATTATGAGGACGTTGTATCCTGCAGGGTGACCATTGAACAGAATAAAACTTATTATTTCCAATCAGTTTTTGGTTTACACATGGGGACAGGTGGTACTTGTGATACATTCATAATTTCATAAGTAGTAGTTGATACAGCTGTAATAAAAGTTAAATTAGCTGCTTGATTCCCCTTCTTAGGTTGATAATACAAGTACAGTTGCTTCTGTAGATTAATACATTCAGTATGTGACTTACTATATACACTACATAAAGGTAGATTATGAGAATATAGTGTCAATGTTTGGTTGCTGCGCAGATGTTCTTGTGTTGCCTCAGGAGGTATCCATGTGCCACCTGTCCAAGCAGAATTGTTCGAAGCAAGCAGGGGGTCTGCATGCCACCAAGTTCAAGGTGTGCATAAGGGAGGGTTTAGAACATAAGCCCAATAAGGTAGATTAAGCTCAACGTGCAAGCAGGCAAAGAAGAAAGAAGTAAATATGAGGGTGTAGAACCATACTTTACCCCTTGTCAGCCGTCCTTTTCAGTGAACTTCTTAACTCTCTTCTTGGGTACCCACTTTAATCTAGCACCTGTATCAATATATAAGACCCCTTCTCCCAACATTTTACATCAGAAGTCCCTTCCCAAGAATCAGTAAATGGTTTTTTAAAATTTATACCTTAACTCCTTTTACATCTAAAGGTGGGTATAAACTTTTCAGCTGGTGTAAAACTACTTAGTCTTCAATTTAAAAAATTAAGTGTAAAAAGCGCATGATATAATATATTATGGCTTTCTTGTATTTTATAATTATTTCCCCCTTTCCTATGTAAGCACCCCTGTAGGTGTCTGAGGTGTATTTAAAACAATAAGAATAATAGGTAATTTAGGTTGCAACCAGTGTGAAAATAGAGAATTTAAAGCTTCATTATCCTTTTAAAATTCTTTGATAGTTTTAGGGGTTAATGTACGTAATGAGGTAGGTTCCCTATCTCCTTCTAACGATTGAAATAAATGATGTAATAGGACTGTAGGTATTCCTAAAAAAGGTCTGATCCAGTTAATATGTTTTAGCAATTGTTGCAATTGAACTAATGTCATAGAAGGCTTGATATCTAATTTCATATTGTGTGGCCTGATAGTTTGTGTGTTAATAGTTATCCCAAGAAATTCCCAAGGTTGCATTTTTTGTACTTTATCTTGAGCAACAAAAAGGCCCTTGGTTTGTAAAATTGTAACAGTTTTTTGAAATACAAGGAGATTAGGTTTGTTTTTTATAGTCAGTGAAATGTTATCCATATAATGAAAAATATATGCCTGAGAAAATTGTTGACGTATAGTTTCTAAAGTTTTTCTTACTAATTGCTGACATATAGTAGGACTATTTTTCCTACTATATGGAATTTCCATTGATAACGTTTAGGAATCTCCTGATTGTTATAGGTAGGAACAATAAAGGCAAATTTTTCTCATTAGCTTTGTGCAAAGGTAATGAGAAAAAACAATCCTTTATGTTAATAACAAGTAAGCGCCAAGAGTCAAGAACAAGCGAAGGATTGGGTAGCCCCTTTTGTAAGGATCTCATAGGTTGCATTACCGCATTTATAGCACGCGAATCTTGAAATAATTTCTATTTTTTTTATTATAAAAACAAGTATGTTTTAAGGACTAATAGAATGTTTTAAATGGCCCAACTTTAGTTGTTTTGAAACCAATTTTTGTAATGCTTGTAGTTTTCTTTAGGAAGGGCCATTGTTCCCCCAAACAGGCTGCTGTTGGGTCCATGTTAGAGCAATGGTAATAATATTTGGGATAGTAGCGGCAGTCCCTATCCTTAAGGATCAATCTTTAAGGTCAGGTTTCACTGAGCAAGAAGGTCCCTGCCCCATAGAGTGCAGGGTATTGGTAATATAAAAGGAGTTACAAAGGCCATTTTATTTTTAGGCTCCTGGACCTTTAGTGGGTGCCATCAGTTCATCAGTTCACCAACTCCTTAACAGTAACATCAGATTTGTGTTTTTGCCAATCAGAAGGCCAATGAAAACTAGTTTTGTCCGCTCCTGTGTCTAATAACCCTGTAAATAGCTTTCCTTGTATTGAAACTGTTAAAACAGGTCTGTTATCAGTTAATGAATGTGTCCAAAAAACTTGCTGTCCTGTATGTCTGAAGCCCTTACCTCTTCTATTATTTTCAGCAAATTTTTGAGCAGGTAAATAAGGTATCAAAATAATTTGAGCAATTTGAGATTGCTTAGGAACAATGTAATAAGAAGAGGCATGAACCATAATTTTAATTTCTCCAGTATAATCATTATCAATAACACCAGGTAAAACTGTTAATAACCCTTTTAAGCCCATAGATGATCTCCCTGTTAGCAATCCAAAATACCCAGAAGGTAAAGGTCCCCAAACTCCAGTAGAGATTAAGTAGGTTTTATTATTGTCATTTATCAACTTATTATCAATAGTCATTAGATCTAAATTTGTGCTCCCGGGGGAAGCTGTGATGAGGTCAGAAATGGTGAGATGGGACTTTGGCTGACTGTGATTTCCTATATTTGTTTTTGAGAGGCACCTGGGAGGATGCCTTGCTTTGAAATAGCCTTTAACAATTGCTGCAGAATATGGAAATAAATCTTTTGCTGTACTGTCAGCTGCTGTCCCATGGTTACATTGCGGCATGCCTGATAGGCTGAAAATCCCCGATATAAATTTGTTCCTTTACTTACATGTAGTCGCCGCGCTGATATCATGCTGCTGCTTAGTAAGCTGTTGCTCCATGAGAATTCCTCGGCACGCCTGATAGGCTGAAAAGTCCCCCAAAATTTCCTTAGTTCCATTTATGTGTTTGCCGAGTCTGATATCACGTCAGGGTCACCATCTGTCGGTGTACACATACACACCGTATGCGGAGGGAACTGATGGCTACTCTTTATTGATTCTTGTAAAAGGGTTTATATAGAACATGCATGGTGCCTCACATATCATCTAAGTTATAACAATGTTAATAATTTTAAGCTATTTAGGTTCCCAGGCTCCTGCAGTAAGCACAGGATGTTACATGATCAAGGACAGATTGTTTTAAAGTTTGTCACAAAACTTCATTAAGTAGGCCATCTCTTATCCAGCTGGCTGTGCCTGTCTTAGGTTGTCCTCCTCTGAGGATCTTACCCGTCGTTGGCTATCCAGCCATCCCTACTGGATACATTAAGTAGGCCATCTCTTATCCAGCCAGCTACGTGACATTTCTCACAGCTTGTTTATCAGTTCAGCCCATGGCTTATTCTCTAGAGCCTTAAGGTGGGGGCCTACACGTTCTATTTCAAGCCTTCAGTTGAACTGGGAGGTAGAATTTTATTTAGTGTTCCTGGACCTATGACTAAGTTCCAGGGGTGTTCAACAGGCTGCGGACTCTAGGGATCAGATTAGCTCTCTGCCATCCTGTCTGTACTGGCAGAAGGTTGGATGTCATTTCCTATCTGGCTTCCAGATGTCAGTTCACTCACCTCATGGTTCTGCTTTCTTACCTTGCTGAGAGGCCTCTCTGAGTCTGGTTTTCTCTCAGCTAACTCTGCGGCCTTCTTGGGTGCTCCTGGACCACCTAGGGCATGAGAAATTTGATAAGGTTATATAAATCCCAAATGTGCGTGTAGTCAGCTCTCTTCCACTGCTCCCATACCATGCTAGACAGAAGGAGACTCCCCAGAAATTGGCATTTTTTTTCAAGTTACATGTAGAAAACCAAGCACAGGTTTTCTCTTTCTGCTGTCTCTTGCTTACCCGGATTTTCTGTCATGTCCCCCTTCAATTCTGAGCTCGATGCAGCTCCTGTGGAGGCCCCCAGCTCAGGGATATAACCATATGGGAAGTTCTTTAATTTTTCCTTTCCTTTCTTCAAGTCTGGAAGCTTATCCATTGTGAGGATGGGAAAAATTGATTCTTTTTTATCATGTATTTTTCCAAAGTTTTTATTTCTAGCACAAGGTAGATATTGTATTGAATTCTCTAAGGTAAAATATTCTTGACTCAAAATATTAGGCATTTATTTTAAAAAATCTTGCAAAATCTTTGATTTTGAAACCTACAATATTTTCTCTCCATTTCTAAACTATTTTACTTCTCTTGAGAAAATGCATGTGTTGCCTTTTAGTTTAAATGAGGAAAAAGACGTAGTTGATGAGGAGTAGAAGTGAAAACTACGTTGATAGTACATGTATCAAAATATGATCTCTGTGTTTATTTCTAAATTTTCTTTTTCCCTTTTTGAATAAATTTAACGTGTAACATTGTATGAATTTAAGGTGTACAATGTGTTGCTTCAATACATTTATATATTGTGATATAATTGTAGTAGACTTTGTAGTGACATTAATCATGTTACATAATTTATAGTACACTGCTATTGTCTTCATTGATTACATTGTGCATTAGATCTCTATGATTTATTTACTGTCCACTAGAGGTTTATACCCTGAAAAAATATCCATTTTGTTCCCCTTTAACCCCCATCCCCCAGGAACTGCCATTTACTCTCTGTTTTCTACAAGTTTGGCATTTTTAGATTCCACATGTAAGTGACATCATACAGCACTTGTCCTTCTCTGTCTCCCTTATCTCACTTATAATGTGCTCAAGGTCCATCCATCGTGTTGCAAAGGGCAGGATATCCTTTCTCATTACTGAAAAATATTCCAAAGTTTCTTTAGAAAGCATATTTTTCTTTCATAATCAGAAGAAAAACATTAAGTAAACGCACAAACAACCCTCCTTTGACCCTTTTCCCCACGTGGGCTCTGCCACGTCTCTTGCCTTCCCTTTATAGTTAATCTCTTAAACAGAACATTACTCTTAACTTCCCGTTGTTTTCAAACCACCTCTGCCAAATATAATGGACTCTTTAACGTCTGTCTTACTTGTTTCTCTTTCACACGGACGTTGCAGACTCCTCTCGTGTTGACACTCTTCTTTCCCCTGGACTCCGAGGTACCACTGTGTTTTGGCACCTGCATCTCTCTCTGTCTCTTTTCATTCTCTTTTGCAGTGTCTTGTCTTTGCTCTTGAACGTTGGCATTGTCCGGAGGTGAGCTGTTGACTCTCTTATCTGATCACTCTGCAGGCTCTATCCTGACTAGTCTTTACTCTGTCACTGTTGGCTTTCGTTACTTACCACTGACATTCTGCTTCTTGGCAAATTAGATCCATACCTATAATCTCTCTTCTGGGCTCTAGAAGTCAGCATCTCATATCCATGACATCCAAAACTGATCTCGTTATCTTTCTGCTTAATTTGTTTTTCCTTCTACATTTCCTCTAAGAACCTCACTGCCATAGATGCAGTTATAAAAGACAAAAATGTTGCAGTTATTACATGTTTCTCTCTTACTTTTAATTCCTCCCTACTTGATTTGTGCCCGTGTTGTATCTGCCCTCTGTTCTCCGTTCCCACTGAAATGACATTGATTCCATATGGATTATCTCTTTTGCTGAACTACTGCTGAAGGCTTTTAACTACTCCTTGTGCCTGCTGTCTCCTATGACCTCAATCTGTTCTCCTTTCTGGATATCTGGAGAGTGATATTTTCATGTTAATCAAAGTTACCCATATGCATAGTTTAAAAAGATATTTAAAAAATCCCAGAAAACTGCTTATAAGATAAAATAGGCTCTGCCACTCCATCCTCTGTCTAACCCCATTTCTGCAGCCCTTTGTTGTGAATAACAAAGATACTCCTGTCACTCAGGAAGTTCTCAGAAATGCTCTGTGCCAAGAAACAGGGACAAAGGTCAAATGTAGTTCTTAACTCTACTGCCCCATGTAGGAAATGACAGTTAGATGCATTTCTTTTCATGTACAGCTTTTTGTTTTCTGTTTTCCCTAGAATTGTCTTCCTTTGGTATGTTTGTTTAGTTTTCTAAGATCCTCTATCATAAATATAAACGCTCTCCATAGCTTTAAACCTTTAAATGTTCTATTAGTTTTGTCTTCTTGGAAATGTCTTTCTCAGAGCCCTCCGAATGCCTGCCCAGATCTGCCCTGCTTGTTCTCTCAGCCTGCTGCACACCTGCCACCCCGGAATCTCCCTTCCCTATTGCCCTGGGGACTCCCTTCACCTCTCTTCTGCATTAAATCCCGCTACCATTTATGTCTTCATTTCCTTATTCTGTTGGGATATCTCTGCAAGGAGCTTCCTGATATTACAGGAAGCTTTTTCATTACAGGTTATTACAAGATATTCAATATAGTTTCTTGTGCTATTCAGTAGAACCTTGTTGTTGATCCATTTTATATATAGTAGTTAGTATCTGCAAATTCTAAACTCCCAATTTATCCCCTTCACCAACTCTCTTCCCCTGAGTAACCATAAATTTGTTCTTTATGTCTGTGAGTCCCTTTCTGTTTTGTAAATAAGTTTACTTGTGTCGTTTTTTAAGATTCTACGTGTAAGTGATATATGGTATTTTTCTTTCTCTTTCTGGCTTACTTCACTTAGTATTACAATCCCAGGTCCATCCATGTTGCTGCAAATGGCATTCTTTCTTTCTTTTTTATGGCTGAGTAGTATTCCTGTGTGTATGTGTGTGTGTGTGTGTGTGTGTGTGTGTCTCACATCTTCTTTATCCAGTCATCTGTTGATGGACATTTAGGTTGTTTCCATGTCCTGGTTATTGTACATAGTGCTGCTACAAACATTGGGATCCATGTATCTTTTCGAATTAGAATTTTCTCCAGATATACCAGGAGGGGGATTGCTGGATCATATGGTAAGTCTATATTTATTTTTTCTTTAAAGAAATCTCCACACCATTTTCCATAATGGCTGCAGCAAATTACATTCCCACCAACATAGTAGGAGGGTTTCCTTTTCTCACCCTCTCCAGCATTTATCACTTGTGGACTTTTTCATGATGGTCTTTCTGACTGTGAAGTGATATCTCATTGGAGTTTTGATTGGCATTTCTCTAATAATTAGCAATTGAGCATTTTTTCATGTACCTATTGGCCATTTGTATGTCTTCATTGGAGAAATGTTTGTTTAGGTCTTAATACCCATTTTTAGACCAAGTTGTTTGCTTTTTTGTTGTTGAGTTGTATTAGCTGTTTATATATTCTAGAAATTAAGCCTTGTCCTATCACTTGAAAATATTTTCTCTAAGTCTTTAAGCCATTTTAAGTTTATTTTTGTGTAAGGAGTAAGGAAGTATTCTAACTTCATTGATTTACATGTGGCTGTCCAGTTTTCCCAACACCACTTGTTGAAGACTGTCTTTTCTTCATTATACACTCTTGCCTCCTTTGTCAAAGATTAATTGACTATAGTGTGTGGGTTTATCTCTGGACTCTCTATTCTGTTCCAGTGAGCCGTATGTCTGTTTTTGTGCCAGTACCAGGCTATTTTGATTGCTGTAGCTTTGTAGTATTGTCTAAGTCTGGGAGGGTTATGTCCCCAGCTTCGTTCTTTTTCTTCAGTGTTGCTTTGGCAATTCTGGGTCTTTTGTGATTACATATAAATTTTAGGATTATTTGTTTTAGTCCTAGTCCAAAAGCAGGATTTGATGGGGATCACATTAAACCTGTAGATGGCCATTTTAACAATATTAACTCTTACAGTCTAAGAGTATGGGATATCTTCCCATTTCTTTAAACCATCTTTAATTCCTTAATCAACATTTTATAGTTCTCTGCATATGTCTTTCACCTCCTTGATTAAAAAGTATTTTTGTTCTTTTACATTCAGTTGAGATTTTGACTGGTGTGGCAGGAATGGCTGGCTGTCCACCAGCAATTTGTGCTCTTCCTTTCATTGTAAAGTGTTGTTGATGGAAGATCTTGACTACCCAGGAACTATATTTTCTTGATTCCTGGAATCTAGAAGGTGACAAATGACTAGTTTTCACCTATGTACGTGAAGAAAAGTGGTGTGAATCACTTCCAGATCAATAAGCTTAACAAGTCTGTATGTCTCCTCCATCCCCTCTTCTTCCCATTCACGACCTGGAGGCAGAACTGCGAGGTCAAGGAGGGAAAACCTATAAGCTTTTAGGAAGCTGGATCTCTGAATCAACAAGTGGAAAGCCATCCACCAAACAGAAACACTTAAATTGCTCTGTTAAATGAATAAGAAATAAACTTTTATTACATTAAGCCACTAAAATTTGGGGGTTTATTTGTTACAATAGCTAATACTAGTTTACAATTTTTACTTATACTGGATATAAAATTTTAGGTTACAAAATCATTTTCCTGCAAAAATTTGAAATCACTGCTCTGTTGTCTTCTAGCTTTGAGCTTTGTTGTTGAGCAGTGAGTTGTTTTAGTATGTAATTATTATGCATGATCTTTGGTTGCCTTCTCCTCGGAAGACTTTAGAATGTTCTCTTTATGGCCAGAGTTTGAAATTTCATGGTGATGGATCTTAGTTTGGATTATTTCCTCTGAAATATTTGCTGAGTAGTTGATAGGACTGGTCAAATAGAACACATAACTTTCTGAGAACTTTTATTAATTATTTCTTTGACAATACTCCCTCCCTGTTCTTTTCTCATTTCTTCTTCAGAAGAATTCAAGCTATTCAGATTTTGGGCATCTTTTACTGTTTTGTTAACTCTAAACTTTTCTGTCCTATTTTCTTAATTTATCCTGTAAACTTTCTATTGCACTTTTTATTCCTGCTATTGTTTTTAATTTCTGAGAGCTCTTTTTTTCCCACTAATGTTTCTTTTCTTGAAGCATCATTTCATGTTTCTGGTATATAATATTTTCTTTTATCTCTCAGAGAATAGTAGTAATGATTTAAACTCAATTTCTTCCAGTTTGTTTGATGTCTCTGTTGGAGGTTGAAGGCTTTCCTTAAGTATCTGCTGCTTAGACACTAGAAAACTGATGGAAAGTTCTGTGGACATGGGTGGGGTTTGTTGACAGCTGTGCTTCACTTCATGGTGACTTGACCTGGATGTACTTTGGGGGACCCACCAACTGTCACTTCTTTTAAGTGTTTTATACTGAGTTAGGTTGACTCTGTAAGTAAGAATCTTCTCCTCTTACACTTAGAGCATATGAGCATTTGGGGAGATGTGTGAGGAAACCAGGATGGGGATTCACCATTCAAGATGCAGACCTTTACTCAACACTCTGAGCACAGAACCCTTAATGGTGTCTTATCCATCAGTCCTAGTGTCTTTCTTTTAAACTTTTTACAGAGAATAAATATGCACTTCTGAGAGAGAAAGGGGCAGGCTTCCATCTATGTACATTATGAGAGGGTACCTGGACTTCACTGCTTCTTGAACAGATTTTTCATCCAGTCCCTTTATTTTCAGCCCCATCCTCACCCCCAGTTTTAGGAATAGCTAATATCACCAATTTCTGAACCAGTTTGTCCATTGCTGCTTTAAGTTTAAGCTCCTTGTCTACCATAGGTTAGGACTTATTCATCTACTTTTCCTCTCCCACAGTTTTGTTCCACCTTCTCCTCCTTATCTTTATCCTTTTGATATGTTTTAAAAATGTTTATGTGTGTGTGTCTATAGTTTTATCACCTAAGCATGCGTTCCTAGGTACTCTAGTCTTGCTATTAAAAAATTGTTCACGTGCATTAAAATCTCTTTTAATCACAGGTTCTTCTTCCATTTCTTTCTTTTTTCTTAAAATGTACTTGTTGAAAAAGTTGGGCCGTTGACCTGCAGTGTTTCCCACAGAACTAGATTTTGCTGATTATATACTGATGGTGTATTTCAACATGTTTCTCTTCTTTTATATTTTCTGAAATTTGATAGTTAGATCAGAGGCTTGATAAAACTCAGGTTTGCTTACTTTGGCAAGATTATAAATAATGTTATATTCTTTCATCAGGAGGGAATTAACCTTGTTTTTACTCTTTTCTGGTGTTAGCTGTTAATGGTCAAATGCCTACATTCACTCGTACACTGAAGATTGTAAATTATATCATTTTGATTTCATTTTTAGCTGAATTAATTTTCTGTGGAGACGCTTACCTTCATTTATTATTTTGTCACACATGGTTCAGTTTTCCTAGACTGGATTATCTTTTTATCTGCTTACTAGTGGTCTTCACAGAGCAAATTTTCAATTTTGATAAAGTTCAGTTAATTAAAGTGTGCTTATGAAAGAACATCTATAGTAGTTTCCATGTAGTAAAAGTTCAATTTGGGGATTTTTCTTTTAATAACTATAAAATTGCTTATTAGCAATTCCATTTCTGAAAAGATGGAGTAGACATAATTTTCCCCTCTTCCTCCCTCTAAGTATAACTAAAACTTATGTACATTACATGTAAAGCAAACACAAAAAAGATTTGAAAGGTAGAGAAGAGAGGGCAGATGAGTAGAAACCTCAGGACTGTGGAAGGTCACAATGGTAAGTTTCCAGGGTTTTTTCCTTGCCTTGCATATCCCAGCCTTGGAACTAAAGAAGGCAGTAACCTGGAAATCCTAAAGGGCACAGACCAAAAAGCCCCAACGAAAGCCTGCTATCTTTAGCCAAAGGAATAGAAAAGGAACAACCTAGTGATATAGAAAACTGCTCTGCTCCAGCCAAACATCACAGAAAAAACTGTGACCTTCCCTCAAGCATAAAAAGGTTGAGTGAGGAGCCTCAGCTGAACCCATCCATCGCTTACCACCACCACCATCACCATCACCCTCTCCCTGGGTTGTGGGTTAGGGAGACTGAATAGCAGGGATCAGGAGATGCAGTAGGGAGGCTGAATAGTAGGTGTAGTAGAAAGGCTGAGTAGTGAGCCAAGACTTTTACCTTTACCAGGCAGAAGATGTAAGGCCACATTCTCCCCTGTGTTGTCAATGGAGGCCACAGAAAGAGGTGTAATAAGGCAACTTACCACTTTCAGCCAGAGAAGTATCAGTGGAGGCTACTGAGGAGCAAGACTCCTAGCTCTACCATCAGTAATCAGCAGAGGCCGTGTGAGCAACCTGAACTTCTGTTTCCACCTGCCAATAATAAGGTGGTATAGTCCTCTTTCCCTGTTAGACTAGTGTCAATGGAAGCCAGCTACACCAGATTTAAATATGATTTAGAGTCTTATATCCCAAATGACAATGTTTATTAGAAATACCTCTTTATAATAAGAACCAGAAGGGTCTCAAATTGAATGGAAGGAAAAGTCAATAGATACAAACACTGAGATGGCAGAGATATTATTAGAATTATCTGACAAAGATTTAAAAACAACCATCATAAAAATGCTTCAACAAGCAGTTATAAACATACTTAAACCAAATGAAAAAAAAATAGCCAAAAAAAAGAAGCTCTCAACAAAGAATTAGAAAACATAAAGAAGAACCAAATGGAAACTTTAGAACTTAAAAATACAATGACCAAAATAAAAAAACTCAGTGGATTGGCTCAGTAATATAATGTAAGGAACAGAGTAGAGAATCCATGAATTTGAAGATAAAATGACAGAAACCATCCAAATATGGGGTGGGAAAGGAGTAAAAGAGGCTGGGGGAAAAAAAAACCTAAACCAAACCTTAGCTACCTGTAGGACTATAACAAAATATCTAACATTCATGTCATTAGAGTCCCAGAAGGAGAGAAGAAAGATTATGGATTCAGGAAATTAAGGGGACATCAAACAGGATGAACTCCTTAAAAATCTACACCAACACACATCATAGTAAAACTTCTGAAAACTTAAGACAAAAAAAAAAAATTAAAAGCAAAAAGAAACAAGAGCTTAGCTTTAGGTGAAAAACAATTTGAATGACAATGGATTTCTCATCAAAACCATGTAGTCCTAGAAGGAAGCGGCCCATTTTTCAAGTGGTGATAGGAGAAAGCTATCCACACAGTATACTATATCCAGTGAAAATATTCTTCAGGAATTAAGAGATAATCAAGACATTCTCAGATGGAGGAAAAGTAAGAGAATTTGTTTCCAGTAGATCTGCTGTACAAGAAAGGCTAGGAAATCATTTCACAATATATACGTATAACAAATTATCACATTGTACACTTTAACTATGTTCTAATTTTATTTGCCAGCTATACCTCAGTAAGGCTAACATATTTTAAAAGATTATAAGGTTCAAAAAAGAAAAAAGGGCTAAGTGAAGTTTTCTAAACATAAAGGTGACAGTGCAAAAAGGAATCTTGGACTATAAAGAAGGAAGAAAGAACACAATAAACAAAAATATAGGTAAATACATTAGATGTCTATTCTCCTCTTGAGTTTTGTAAATTATAATTGATAATTGAAGTGAAAAATATAACATCTTCGAGTTGGTTTTAAGTGTATGGAGAGATACTATTTAAGACAATTAAACTATGAACTAGGGAGGGTGAAGGAACATAAAGGGTGATAAGAATTGTGACAGTTAAATTCATGTATCAATTTGATTGGGCTAGGGTATGCCCACATAGCTGGTAAAACTATTTCTTTGTGTACCTGTGAGGGTATTTCTGGAAGAGATTAGCATTTGATTTAGTGGACTGAGTAAAGATATATAATGGAATACTACTCAGCCATGAAAAGAAAGAAATAATGACATTTGCAGCAATGTGGATGGACCTGAAGATCATCATACTAAGTGAAGTAAGCCAGAAAGACAAAGAAGAATACCATATGATATCACTTATGTGTGGAATCTAAAAAAAATGACACAGGTGAACTTACAACACAGAAGCAGACTCACAGACATAGAAAAGAAGCTTATGGTTACCAGCAAGGTAAGGGAGCAGTGGAGGGATTAAACTAAGAGTTTGGAATTTGCAGAAACTAACTACTATATATAAAATAAATAACAAATTTCTACTATATAGCACAGGGAACATATATTCAATATTTTGTAATAACCTAAAATCAAAAAAATATGAAAAAATATATAATATTTATATAATATGTACACCAGAAATTAACACAACATTGTAAGTCAACTTTATGTTAATAAAAAAATTTTTTTAATGTAAACAGTCTAAATGTACCAGTTAAGTCAGAGATGCCCAGAGTGTGTTAAAAATTATAACTCAACTATATGATGTCTATAAGAAACTCAAGTACAAGAAATTAAGATACAATGATGTAGGCATGTTAAAAGTAAGAGGATGGAAAGATGCCTTGCACTTACTAATCAAAAGAAAGCATGAGTGGCTATATTAATATCAGATAAGTTAGACCTCTAAGCAAAAATTACCAGAGAGAAGGGGTATAATTAAAGAGTCAATCCATCAGTAAGACATAAAAACACTAAATATATATGTGACAAACAACAGAGCTGCAAAATATATGTAGCAAAAACTGATAGAACTGAGAAAGAAATAGACAAATCCACAAGTATAAGTTGGTAACCTCAATGCTCCTTTTTCAAAAATTTGTATAGCTAAGAAGAAAATCAGCAGAGGTATAGAACTCAACACTATCAAGAAACAGGCTATAATGGACATTTATAGAACAATTTACTCCACATACATTCATTACAAGCACCCAGGAAACATATACCAAGATAGACCATATCCTGGGCCAGGAAACAAATCTCAATAAATGTAAAAGAATTGAAATCATACAAAATATGTTCTCTGATCACAATGCAAGTGAAATAGAAATCAATTACAGAAAAATAATGGGAAAACGTTCAAACACTTGTAAAGTAAATATCACATTTCTAAATAACCAGTGTGTCAAAAAGGGATTTCAAAGGAAATTTTTAAAAATATACTAAAGTGAGTTGGACCATAAATAACATATCAGAAGTGGTAGGACACAGCTAAAGCAGTTCAGAGAAAAAAAAATTTATAGTGCTAAATGAATACATCAGAAAGATTAAAAATTCTCTATTAAATAGGTAATCTAAGCTCACATCTTGTAGGCAAAATAAGGGCTTCCTGGAACCTGTGAACTTGTTGTCTTAGATGGCAAATGTGACTTTGTAGACAGGATTAATTCAAGGATATTGAGATGGGCAAATTTTCCTGAGAATCCCAATGTAGTCACAAGGGTCCTTATCAGAGAGAGTCAGAAATGTCAGAGTGAGAGAGACTTGAAGATACTATACTGTTGAATTTGAAGATAAAGAATTCACGAGCCATGGAATGCAGGCAGCCTCTAGAAGCTGGAAAAGGCAAGGAAATATATTCTCCCCTAGAGCCTCCAGAAAGAAGACAGTCCTACTGACATTTTCATTTTAGCCCATGAAACTTCTGATCAGTAGAATAGTAAGATAACAAATTTGTGTTGTTTTAAGTCATTAATTTTGTAATAATTTTGGTACAGCAGTAGTAGGAAACTAATACAGATTTTGATACCAAAACTGAGGTCCTGCTGTAACATACTTTAAAATGCAGAAGTGGCTTTAATATTGGGCAATTATAGAGGCTGAAAGAATTTTGAGAAACATAGAAAAAGCCCATATTGACTTGAGCAGACTATTAGTAGAAATATGGAAGTTAATGACTCCGCTAATGAGGACTCAGAGAGACGTGAGGAGCATGGTAGGAAAAAAAAACATTGTCTTAGACGATCATCATGAACAGACTTTTTGTAGAAATATGCGTATTTCTGAACTAGTGCTGCTGGTGAGGAGGGTTCAGATGAGAATGAGGAACATGTTACTGAAAGTGGGAGAAAAGGGGATCCTGTTTATATAATGACAGAAAGCTTAGCTGAAATGTGTCCTGGCTTTCATGTGGAAAGCAGAATTTGTGAGTGATGAATCTGAAAATTGAGCTGAGGAGATTTCCAAACAGTGCTGTACACCCTGTTTACTTCTAGCTTCTTACAGTAAAAAAGTGTGAGGATAGAGATAAATTGAGGGAAGCACTGTTAATTGAAAAGGAAATACAACTTGATGATTTGGGAAATTCTCAGTCTGTCCACACTGAAACATATGCTAAAATTAGAAGAGTCGCTGTCAGGAAAACGTACTCTGGTGAGAAAGCCAAGGGTATGACCAGACAACCTTTTTTTAGTAGCTTGAAAGGAACCAGATGTCACAGTATTCAGTCATACATGGGTCACTGAAGAAATTATATTTGTTGCTCTGGAGCCCCTCAGCTACCTTAACAGAAGCCTAAAGTAAAAATAGAATTATCTAGGGATGAAAGGAGTCTCTTGTCTAATGGGGTAAATCCCCTGACATACACAAGAAACCTGCAAGTTTCTGAGAAAATTTATACCCACAGAAATACTGTCCACTTTGGCTAGAATAAATAGATAAGAGAATGAAATGAAAGATGGTTGGACTTCTAAAATTCTATAGGCAGGAGACAGGCTGATACAACTGTTTAGCTGCAAACCCATGGTACTTGATGAAAAAGGAAGAATGACTCCAAAAGGCAGAGCCTCAGACCCAGAAGGTGGAGCCATGAACCTGAGAATCATTCCCAGGACTGGAAACCTAACATTGCTTTCTCTGCTAGATGAATACAACTCAGCCACACTTTACATAGTAGTAGAGGGGAAGCAGACAAATTATAATTCTTTTCAAATGAAATGGCAGTACTAAAAGGAAACTATAAACCTATATGAACTGAACAATCTATAAAATAAGGAAAATATTTTTATATCATAGGATGCTTTGCTGTAAAGGGGATACAACAAAATGAAAGATCAAAAAGAGAGTAATCTCAATTTATTGAACCAGTTGCCCATATAACTTTATAAAATTCTAAGATTAATTACTAAATACCCAATTCAGGTAACCTCAACACCACAACATGAATTCTTGTAGATTCATAGGAAAATAAATTTTTATTCGGAAAAAAACTTTCAAATACTCTAAAGAAATATAACCTTATGTAAAAGACATTAAGATATATCTGTCTCTGTAGGACTCAACAAAATTTGAATGAGCTATACAATGAGATTTTATAATTATGATTTATAATGTTATAAAAGTGGCAAAATTTGAAGTGTTTTATTCATATACTTCACATGCAACAGTGAGAAACTATCAATACTCAACAGTATTTCACATTTTTAAAGAATCTGTATCTTTGTATAGGCTAGTTAATATCTAAATTCCATGAACTTTCCAAATAAGCTGGCCATCTCTAGACATCAACCCAAATCTTGATATTACACATGGGACTGTGTCGCCCAAGGCCAACACGCTTGGTTGAATCAGGAGAAAATTCCCCCAGGAGTTTCCATCTTCTACTTTCCTGTTGTTTGAGTAAAGGGATTATGAGCTGAGCAACCGCACGGGCAGTTAATTTCAAGTGTCTTAATAATTTCAAGACACTCCCATCTCAGAGCAGCTCTGCTTTCACCAGGGGAAGACACGACTTTCAAGCTCCATTAGCCATTTCCAGAGTAGCAGAGTTTACAAGCAGTGACCCAGCTGCAGGTTTCCCTGGCATCCTTTGCATCTGAGCCATCACTAACACAGGGCTTCACAACCCAGACAATTCTCTCACTTAGTTTCCTAAATTGTAGCCTCGCAGGATCATTATTTTTCATACAGTCTGTGGGTTTTCCCTCGAGCCTCAACAAACTCCTTGCTAACTTTCCTCTAAACTATTTCACCACATTCTCAGGAAACTCTAAGTCATGAGAATAGAGTATTCTCCCTCTTCAGTTACTTCAGTAAATGATTTCTCCACTTCTTCCCTTAATAAAAACACGAAGATTTTTGCAATTCTTTTCTAGTATCTCTACTCCCCTGCCCCCCATTTTCTCTTATGGAGGCTTCTTATTACTTTTCATTCAGTAAGTTCAACTCTATCAAAGTCCTATTACAGAGCTTCCAGAGTAGGGGTTTCTAAAAGAGTAGTCCCCAAACATGGGAACTTACTAGAAAACCAAATTTCTTGGCTTTATTCCAGACTTAATGAAATAGAAACTCTGGGAATAGGGTCCAGCAGTGTGTGTTTTAACAAACCCTCCAGTTGACTCCTAAACACAGTGAAGTCTGAGAATCACCTTTCCAGAGCATTACCTTTCCACCCTTGTTTAAATACCTTCCTCATTCAAAATTCATGCCATTTTATTATACCATCCTCTCCCTCTCCTGGACAGTGTCAGCTACTGTTTTCACATTTACCCAGATTCAAGGGTTGCACCTTAACTCCCAAGTCATACTGACCTTGGGTGACTTCAGTGTTTAGGGAACAAAGCACCCAATGCCCTAGCCTCAAAGTCCTTGTCTACTCAACAACCTTGGCCCACATCATACTTCTGGCAAATGACACCTAAGGTTACATGCTGAACTTTGTCATCATTTGGAACTGTGCATCCTCTAAAATCTCAAAGTCCAAACCCCTAACCCTGATTAGCATTCTGACCATCCCAGTTAATATCCTGATCAACCTTTCAGTTCTTTACCTCAATGGTATTTGCTCTTTCTTCTTTAAAAAAATAACCTCAGATTTTTTTCAGTTCCTCTTTTTTTCACTTGTACCGTTACTCTCCCCTAGCCTCATTTATGTTACTTTCTTGTCTAGACCTTATGATACACTGCTTAAATCCTTCACTTTCAAACAGCTTAATTTCCATTCTTCCCCTATACCGGCTCTACTAATTTTCAGTCTGAACCGGGCTCCTACATCGAAGGCAAAGTGAAGGTGCACAGATATTAATTTCCTCAGTTTCTCACTTTGACATCTACGGGCTTACTATATGCAGCCATCTTTCCCGGTTTCCATTATGTGTCACAGGATCTGTGATCCCTTGCATATGCAATATTCTCCTGCCTCCTTTGGGGTCTTGGTCTAGCAATTACCTCCTCTTAGTCTCAGCTTTTCAGTGTCTCCTTCCCTTAAAGTATAGAAACATACTCAAGCTTTTCCCATTTTTAAAACGGCATAGCCAGCACCCCTCCCCCCCAAAAAACCTCTAAAACCAGTTAAGGCAGCATCTCTTTCCTTTTATTAGTAATCAAGTTTGTTGAAAAGTTACCCATATTTTCTGTAAACACTTCTTCAGCTTCCCTTTTTCTGTCAATAAAAATAATTAATTAGTATCATTTCACTGACATTGCTATCCCAAAACCTTTCTCAATATGAAACATTATTGTCTGGAGGACAGCTGAAGGACCCTTCCAGGGTCTTGTTTCTATCACTCTGGCCACTCTGATTTGGTCTTTTTCACTAGACAGTGTCTTTTTCACTTGTTCATTATACTTTTTTTTTTTTTTTCAGCAAGATTTCGTCTTTCATCCTCTTCTCACGTGAACATTCTCTCCAGGTGACCTCATTCCTGCTTATCTCTTTCACTACTTCCAAATCGCTATCCTCAGTGCAGCTTCTCCTGAGTTCCAAACCTAGAGGTCCTGCTGCCTGTAGATTTCTCCATCAAAATGTCTGTCAGGCACTACAGACTCAGCAGATTTGCAACTGGGACCATTAGTCTCCTCTCTAGAATCTGCTTCCTTTGTTTTATTTCTCTAAGTGGACCACTAAGTCACCCCAGTAAGGAACCCAGAAGTCATTCCTCTGCTCCTCATCCTTTTAAACCCTGGTTAATTTGATTTTCTTCACTCTGCTTCTTATCTTCCTTATCTTGGTTCATCTTACACATGGTCATTGCAATAGCCTGCAACTGTCCTTCTTGTCTCCTTTCTAACCTGCTTTTAACCTCATAATTCTACTCCTGTTATTTGGTGCCTACTATTCTAGTCAGGTAAGTCCTGGGGAAAAGCTGTGTTCAAGAGACCAAGATGGATCTAGGAGGTGTTGTGTAAGGAAGAGCTTCTTCCACAGAAATCACTCTGTATCATGCTAACTGGTAAATGTCAATATTATGTCCGGAAGGGTAGAAGGTCTAAATCAGTGTCATCAGTGTAAGGCAAGACTGGATGGAGGAGACTCAAAGGATGGAAAATGGAACCAAATGAGGCACAGCACCCCAGAGATCTGATAGAGGGGTTTTGGAGTGTGTGGTTGATGTGGATGGATGAGTTGCAAGGTAGAGTACAGGTGCCCTGTTTATGGGGTTTCTATGATGAGGGCCATCTGGAAGCCCTTAAATGATCCTGTGGGGCAGAGAGTTGCTAGAACCATATTCTAGAAGGAAAATTAGGTCATGTCAATTTCCTGCTTAAACTACTATTTTCTATATGATTAAAATCCAAAATTCTTGCCATGGTTCACAAGACTCATTGTGATTTGACTGTTACTTAACTTCATAGCCTCATTTCCATCACTTCTTTAACACACGTGCCCTAGACACAGCAAGCTATTTAGAAATCCCTGAAAGTATTAAGCTATTTGGTATCTTTATGTAGGCTGTTTTCTCTGCCTGGAATGCCTGTGTTCTGTCCAACTGGTCTGCTATTCTCTGGTTTATTCTTTGAGACCCTACTTAAATAGCTCCTCCTCCTTGACCTACTGTGTGTTTTTGAGCAGGTTGATGACATAACGAAAGATGTGTTTTAGGAAGAGAAATCTGTTGCTGCAGAGAAAAGACAGGAAGGCAGACACTAGTTATGCCTGTGATCATAGAATAAAGTAACGGCTTTGTAGGGGTAGAGATGTAACTATAACAGACAGACAAACCGAAATAAGTGCCATGGGCTTTTTATGATTGTGATGTGTTAGAGCAGCTGTTTACATAGCATCTATCTGGTATGGTTTGCTAGATTTTCCCCCCACCCAGTATCTAAATGACATAGTCATTTTAAGATCTACAGTTGACCTAAGGTACTTTTGATTTTGAAGACCCGTGCCTCACATAATGCCAAACATATTAAATTGCTCTGCCATCCAATATTAAATATAATACATTAATGATAAAAAGATTCAATTGAGCTGAAGCTGATGGTTGAAAAATGTTACATTTTGTTAATGTTGACAACAAACTAATTGTTAAATTTTTCATTTTTTTTTCCTGGGCAGAATGAAATAAGAAATATGCATAGGCTAA